>NW_027507686.1:123169085-123501585 GCF_037356315.1 Lithobates pipiens
CACAAGCCAGTCTGCTCATTTGCTTGGACATGTCACACTAGTAGGCACTGTATCTGACAATTTGATTAAGTTTACATAAGAACTGAATTTTAATGCAGCCTGAATGTTGCTATTGGACACGGATGCATTGTAGGGCTTGTTAGGGTTGGGGCAGGCAGTTGAGCCACAGTTTTACTGCCCACATGAGCACTAATAATACATAAACCAGAGCAAAACTTAAACAGCAGTCAGTGCTGCTACCAAACATGACAAATGTAGTTCGGTTTGGCTGTGCCAGAACTGCACCACAACCACTTGCAGTGCATACAATTACAGTGCGGTAGTAGTCAACTGTAGATTTAAATCAGGAAGTGAGGAGGTAACATATCACCTCCTCACCACCTGTTAAGCACCTCTGAAAAGCAATCCAAGTATGGATCACTTTGTTGGTGTGTCACTTGTGAATGAGACCTTAATTCATGTCAAGCGACACTTCTCATATGCCTAGTGAGATATTTTTTTTTTTTTATATATATATTTTTACAGTGTTAAAATTGGAAATAATCACTTCTGGGGCATTGAAACCACACCATAAATGTGCTGTACATTCCATAGGAGGCTGCAAGCAACGTTTGGGCTCGTTCACATTTACAGCAGCCCTTGCCAACTTTCTGAAAAGTAATTTGCACAGGATCGCATTTCAGAGGGTGGTTGACAGGCAAATGGAAGACAATTTATCACCTCTTTCTCACTGTCTGTTGTAACCTTGAAAAGAGCACACCAACACCACCTGCATTTAATGCAGTTGCAGTGTGACCCCACTCACTTGAATAGGTCATGTTTGGTAGTAGTACTGACCACTAAAAACAAGGGGAAATAACATTTGCCATGGCATTGGCATGTCGTGCAACACTGAGTGGCTGCATGTTTTCCCATAACTGCCCTTGACTATTGTACATACGCCTGTATATACATCCCCATCGAGAAGCAGTGATACCAGGATCATAGCTGCAACCATGATCCTGGTATTATTTTTTAGAGCTGGTGATAGACTTTCCTGTAGGAGTGATCCGGTAAGCTCTACAGCTGCCTGATCAGTTCTACATGACATGGAAGGAACTACACTAAGTGTCGGTTCACACTGAGGCAGCACGACTTGCAGCGCGACTGCCTCAGGCGACCAGAACACGACAGCAGCTGCGACTTGCAAAAGGACTTCTCTATAGAAGTCAATGCAAGTTGCCTTGAATCGCCCCAAAAGTCGTATAGGAACCTTTTTCTAAGTTGGAGCGACTTGAGTCGCTCCGATTAGAACGATTCCATTGTACAGAACGGGACGCAACTTGTCAGATGGCTAAGACCCCAGATCTCTCAGTAAAGAACATCTGTCACTGCCCATTCTGTCACTGCCACGTTATTCATCCCTTGTGAATGCAATAAAGTTGATCCAAAAACATTTTTAGCTGCTGACTTTTAATAAACTAAAAAAAGTGTGGAACTCCGCGACAAAGAGGGCCTGGAATGTGGCAATGGCCAATATAAAGCCAGCGTTGGCCACAACATGTGTGGCTAGAAACCTGGAGTTCTGCCTGACACAAGTGCAAGAACATTTGGTGGCAGGTACCCCAAAAGGAGAGCTTCTAAAGTCTTTTCTGATGTTCTTCAAAGAGACGGGATTTATATCTAATGCTTTGATGAAATCTGTCAAGTTTGCAGCTACGACTGCGACACTCTCAGTAGCAGCCAGAAGGTAAGCCAATGGTGAGGGCACGTGGCCTGGTACGGTTCAGGAGGGGGGGGGGCGTTCGCTCGTCCCCACACCCTTTCCTGACCGGCCGGGCTGCGTGCTCAGATAAGGGTCTGGTATGGACTTTGGGGGGACCCCCATGCCATTTTTTGACGTAGGGGTACCCTTAAAAAACATACCAGGCGACGGGGGGCTCACAAGGTGTCAATCTCGCCGATGGAAGTGGCGACATTGACTTCCTTCGCTAAGCCCCGTCGTACCTGAAGTCACGTTTAAAATGAACGGACTTTAGTCCGTGTGTGGGATAGTCTGTTCATTTGGAAAGTCCGGTGGACTAGTACACACACGAGCGGATTGTCCGCCGGAAAGCCGGGTCTGGCGGACAATTTTGAGTCAAGTCTTCTTTCAAAGTCCGCCGGACTTTTGGGAAGAAAAAGTCCACCGGAGCCCACACACGGTCGAATTGTCCTGTGGACTCTGGTCCGCCGGATAGTCTGATCGTGTGTACGCGGTATAAGGCCTTCTCCATGGAGAGGGATGAGGTAAGTATTACACCAGGAATGATAAAGACCCCTGTTAACAAAAAAAAAGGAGATTATTAGAACCCCTCCCAAAATAGGAGAAAAAAATATGAATATGCCCAATAATTTTCAAGAAAGAACTCTAGAGGATATGGGGAAGTTCCGCCTTCCTATCAAAGGGAGTTTAAGCATACACTGCCGTACAACGTACCTACATACAATAGGTTCCAACCGCTAATGAATGGTAATGGTTATAGGATCACACCCACAAGGGATTTTACGGGAGAGATTATGGAGATCCTCCAGGGGGCACCATTTACCATCAGAACAACAAGAGAAGAGGGAAATTGTGCTTTTTAGAAGGCCCACAATTTTTCCATTGATCACCCAGAGAAGACAGAGGATGTAGGGGTGGTCAGAGCAAACAGAAAAAAGAGAACATTAGGACAGGGCATATTTAACCTTAGTAATGAAATCTTTACGGAAAATTAATTCAAGGTCCTGGCTCTAGGGTTGAAATTGGCTCCTTACAGAAACGTTAAGAATTTTAATACATATATTCATACTCAAATATTTGCGTGAAAACTGAACATTTTTTCTGAAAAAACAGGTACTATGGAACCCGAAAGCCCTATTTCTATGCATAGTTGACTTGGGAATCAGTCCGCTTTTAATACGAAGGGAACATCTAGTAATTTCTAAAGGTTTTTAAGTCTATAGGATATAAAAAGTATAAGAGTCAACCCTAAAAGGGATAATAGAAATGACACTGATGACATCCTGTGTGCAACGAAAGGCGTAGGGTGAAGCCTGACGTCTGACATCATTGCGGTACCAGGAACTGAGCAAAGCGCCACCATCTTTCGGGTTGGAAACTGATTATACCCAGTTGCAATGTTTGGTTTGAATCATCTACCATGTGAGTGGCTTTTTTAACTTCTAATAAATTCTATTTTGACATATTACGCTATGAGAAGCATTTATCTGCTTTATTGTGAGAATCTAATTGCGGATCCTAGTTGCTCACGGGAGATCTTTCATTAACGTGGGGCTAGGAATTGAATCCTTACTGAGGGGACACCAGATGAGAACAGCCATGTTCGGTGCTTGCTTGAGGATATCTTTTAAGCATGTTTAACCCTCTGTAATAGGGGTTCAACATTATTTGGTAGGAGGCTGTGAGTGGTGATGTTCAACGTGGTGGTCTCTAGCTTTGACTTCTGCTTTCTATCCGAGCTACCAGTGTGTTTTCTATGGGAAAGAGTCTTCTATATGTGTGTATTCATTACACCACAATCTGTTAAGGTCAGCACTTTCACCCACAGTTGAAGGACTTTTTTCATAGTAATATACCAGTGGACAAAGAGGGGTATAGTGATTTTATATAAAGAGGATTGTAATAGGTAAATAATTGGTAGGGCATAGGGCTACTTACAGTGGTGTGAAAAAGTGTTTGCCCCCTTCCTCATTTCCTGTTCCTTTGCATGTTTGTCACACTTAAGTGTTTCGGAACATCAAACCAATTTAAACAATAGTCAAGGACAACACAAGTAAACACAAAATGCAATTTGTAAATGAAGGTGTTTATTATTAAGGCTGGGTTCACACCACAGCGATGCGGGAACGCCGCGAATCCGCAGCGTTTTCCTGCATCGCATGCCTCCCGCCGGCAGTTCACACTGCCCTATGCGAACGGCTGGGAGTGTCAATGAAATGTTAATGACACCCCCAGATCCGTCCGCATATCGCAGTGCGATCTGCACATTCGCACAGGAATCGGATCGCATGGTGTGAACACCCATGCGATCCGATTCTGCTGCGGACCAAAAAAAGGGTCCCGTGCGAGTTTGCTGCGGGAGCGATTCGAATTCAGCCATACTATCTGTATGGCTGAACTCGCATCGCTACGGAGATCGGATGTGATTTGCACTGCAGTGCGGTGCGAATCACATCCGGATCTCCCCCCCGCAGCAGTGTGAACCCAGCCTAAAGGTGAAAAAAAATCCAAACCATCATGGCCCTGTGTGAAAAAGTGATTGCCCCCCTTGTTAAAACATACTATAACTGTGGTTGTCCACACCTGAGTTCAATTTCTCTAGCCACACCCAGGCCTGATTATTGCCAAACCTGTTCACAATCAAGGCATCACTTAAATAGGAGCTGCTTGACACAGTAAGGTCCACCAGAAGATCCTTAAAAGCTACACATCATGCCGAGACCCAAAGAAATTCAGGAACAATTGAGAAAGAAAGTAATTGAGATCTATCAGTCTGGAAAGGGTTATAAAGCCATTTCCAAAGCTTTGGGAATCCAGCGAACCACAGTGAGAGCCATTATCCACAAATGGCGAAGACATGGAACAGTGGTGAACCTTCCCAGGAGTGGCCGGCCGCCCAAAATTACCCCAAGAGCGCAGCGACGACTCATCCAAGAGGTCACAAAAGACCCCACAACAACGTCCAAGGAACTGCAGGCCTCACTTGCCTCAGTTAAGGTCAGCGTTCATGCCTCCACCATCAGGAAAAGACTGGGCAAAAATGGCCTGCATGGCAGAGTTCCAAGGAGAAAACCACTGCTGAGCAAAAAGAACATCAAAGCTCGTCTCAATTTCTCCACAACACATCTTGATGATCCCCAAGACTTTTGGGACAACATTCTGTGGACCGATGAGACAAAAGTGGAACTCTTTGGAAGGTGTGTGTCCAAGTATATCTGGCGTAGAAGGAACACTGCATTTCATAAAAAGAACATTATACCAACAGTAAAATATGGTGGTGGTAGTGTGATGGTCTGGGGCTGTTTTGCTGCTTCAGGACCTGGAAGACTTGCCGTGATAAAAGGAACTATGAATTCTGCTGTCTACCAAGAGATCCTGAAGGAGAATGTCCGACCATCTGTTCGTGTACTCAAGCTGAAACGAACTTGGGTTCTGCAGCAGGACAATGATCCTAAACACACCAGCAAGTCCACCACCGAATGGCTGAAGAAAAACAAAATGAAGACTTTGGAGTGGCCTAGCCAAAGTCCTGACCTGAATCCTATTGAGATGTTGTGGTATGACCTTAAAAAGGCCGTTCATGCTCGAAAACCCTCTAATGTAACTGAATTAGGACAATTCTGCAAAGAATTCCTCCAGGACGCTGTAAAAGCCTCATTGCACGTTATCGCAAACGCTTGGTTGCAGTTGTTGCTGCTAAGGGTGGCCCAACCAGTTATTAGGTTTAGGGGGCAATCACTTTTTCACACAGGGCCATGATAGTTTGGATTTTTTTTCACCTTTTAATAATAAACACCTTCATTTACAAATTGCATTTTGTGTTTACTTGTGTTGTCCTTGACTATTGTTTAAATTGGTTTGATGTTCCGAAACACTTAAGTGTGACAAACATGCAAAGGAACAGGAAATGAGGAAGGGGGCAAAAACTTTCACACCACTGTATAAATCACTGAAGGTTGATCTCGGCAATAGGTACATAGCAAAGCTTAGGAGAATTGTGAAGCCACTATTGATGTGGACTCCCTGTATTCGAATACCAAGCAGTCTGATGCTTTCGAAGCAGTCTAGTAGGCCTTAGATACCAAATCAGGATACAAACGTGATATTTCTTTTTCAGGCCTTAGTGTTGGCCATGGGAAGTATTTTCTTTTGGCACAACATGTGTGTTTTTTTTTTTTTTTTTTTTTTTTTTAGACAACATAAGGACATTTCCATTTTTACGAGAGCATAACCAAAGGGAAATGTATGCACATTAGGAGAAACTGTGGGGAGCATAGATTTTGATCAGGTTTGAGATATTAATCCAGAGGTTATAGGGTATAACGGGTACGGGCCGGTTCACACAGCGGGCGATGCGAGGCGACACGACTCGCCTCGCTCCCGCAAGTCGCCCCCGTTCTGTACAATGGAACCGTTCTGAGAGGAGCGACTCGAGTCTCCCCGACTCAGAAAAAAGGTTCCTGTACTACTTCTGGGCGACTTCGGGGGCGACTTCGGGGGCGACTTGCATTGACTTCTATACAGAAGTCATCTGCAAGTCGCCGCCGAGGCCGCCGCAGGTCGCGGCGAGGCAAGTCGGAGACGCCTTGCCGCGCCTGCAGTGTGAACCGGCCCTACATCTGAGGGGTATTAATAGATTAAGTCCATGGACAGGAGAGAGCTGCTCAAGTATAAGAATAAAACACAAAATAATTTCAATTTGGCATTTATCACAGACTATAACTGGCAGTATAAAAATTTGAGAAAAAGTAATACGGAAACATTGGCCCTTTGTTCTCAGGGATGGAACTTTGGCTAAAATTTTCCCAAGCAGACCACAATTTATTTATATGAAGGCTCATAATTTAAGGTAGAAGTTGGTAAACCGCAAACGTGCTGGTTGTGTTTTTTTCATCAAACTGTATTTTACACGTGTGGTAGGTGTAGTCCATGTAAGAGGGTCAGGTTTAGGGTGAGAAAAAATTATTATTTTAAGGTTGAATATAATTTTTATTGAGTTTTACAAAAACATAACAATATAAGAAAATCAATATCAGGGCAGGATGGGGAAAAGAATAAAGTAAAAGGAAAGGGGATGGAAAGGAGGAGGTGGTCAACACCCCCCCCCCCCCCCCCCCCCACAATACAAAAAAGTACAATTTCAAGTGAACTTAAGTGCTTAAAACAGTTTTTTGTAGAAAAGTACAACTCCGTGCCTTCTCACTCTGGACACCGCCTGGAACTTATCACCATAAAACCAACTGTCATATGGGGAGGTATAGTAGGGGATGGGGGAGTTAAGAAAGAGGGGGACTAAGCATCATTGGACTGTATGTCCAGGTTACCTACATTTCGTAGTTTTGCTAATTGTCAGGGAAAGGCACATTTGAACCCAAAATAACCATAACCTTCATCAATAAAGGCAGCACCATCCTCCATGTACATGTTGTATATGGCCTAGTCCTCAGGCAGAAATGCTGTTGAGGAGGAGGTTAGATGAGAAGTGGTGGCGCCAGAGGGACCACAGAAGAACACATTTTTCATAGGTATCCTTCATCTTTGCTTGTAACTCCTCCATGAGCATTATGTCGTTGAGGATGTCTATCCATCTAGAAATAGAGGGATTGGCATCCTTTTTCCAGTACAGAGATATGACAATTACAAGCTTCAGACAGGAATAATCTAAGGGGATTCTGCTTGTGAGACTGGACTGTTCCTGGGAGGATGGATAGGAGAGCCATTAATGGGGATGGAGTTAAGGAGGCCTGATGCATATCATTGTAAATACTAAAAATGTTGTCTCAGAATGGGCGGACCCTGTCGCACTCCCACCACACATGAATGTATGAACCCTTTCCTCAGTGACAGCGCCAACAAGTATCTGAAGTGGCTGGAATCATCCTGTGTACCATGACTGGAACTCTGTACCAACGTGATAACAATTTGAAATTCTTCTCCTGTGTGAATCCTGATCTGGACCATTTGTGTGTATGTGTAAATGAAGTGGACCATTGTTCCGGGGATTTCTCAATGTCCAGGTCCATGGACCACTTTTGTGTGTAATTGGGTAGAGAATCACATATGTGGGATTGTATGTCTTTATATATCAGAGAGAAAATATATACAACAAACCAAGCCTAGCGCTGTCCCCACTGTCTACATTCCAACAGTAATCCGTATCAGATGTATAC
The DNA here is from genome assembly GCF_037356315.1 of Lithobates pipiens. NCBI lineage: Eukaryota > Metazoa > Chordata > Amphibia > Anura > Ranidae > Lithobates > Lithobates pipiens. The sequence continues at coordinate 123,177,000 of NW_027507686.1, forward strand.
AATCAACTCTGGGTGTTGCAGCTCTCCCACACATCCACTGAGTGGCGGACAAGAATCTGAAAGTATATAGAGCAAGAGAGAGCACTACCTACCATGCTACATCATATATAGTGCAACTTATCATTATATAAAATTAAATGAAATACAGTAAATTAAAATACAATATAAAAATTTAAATGGAGAGTGGTGCAAGCTAATAGGTGGCTTATGCATGCTGAAGTCCATCTTATGCTGCAAGTCCCAGTGAGCCAACCATTTGGCACGGAGCAGAAGAGGAGGTTGTTGTGAAGCTGTATATATATGCTGTTAAATACCAGATGTTAGTAAGTGCAACTTTCGTATGTTACACATTGAACTTTTTAACAAACAATAATACACTAGGGTAGGTGTGCACTCTCTCTTGTTCTATATACTTTCATATATCAGAAAGAGAGTGGGTCTGGGGTTCTGAGAGAGACTACACATAGCCTCGAATGTTGTGAGTGGTCTGTGGACCTGTCCTGAAAGATGCAGTGATCTGCTAAGTTGAGTCAGAGATATTGTGGAGAGCCAATCAGTCTGAGTAGACTGACTGCTGGAGGTTGGAATTGACCTGTAGTGGGGTGAACAAACTGTCTGGCTGTGGGCCACTATTCCCGCTTATATAAGCCACATTGTCCTCTAGAGACATATTTCAGAAGTAATGGGTTGTCGAATAGGGAAATGAGAGGGCCCGGGTCAGTGGATAGGGAGAGTTTGTTGAGTTTGCTATACCATAAGGTAAGAGCTGCGGTTGTCATTGGGGGAAACCCCTTGCATAGTGCGGAACTTGATGTTATATCCCCAGAGAAGGGCCCAAAGGTCAATTTGTACCATGTCTTGTTCTATAATTGTGGACGGTTTGGTTAGGGGTCTCGGGAACCACTCAAGGAGTCTTGAGATTATGGCAGATGTATCGTACAGTTGAAAGTCCGGGAGGCCAATGTCTCTTCCAATTTTGGGGGAACATAATATTTTGTGTTTGAGTCTGGGAGGGTGGTATTGCCGAATTAACTTGACCACCAGGGAGCGAAGCGAAAGGAAGAATGCGTTGAGGAGGAGTATAAGTAATGTTTGAAATAAATAGAGCAATTTAGGTAGAATGTCCATTTGTAGGACATTCATTCACCCACGCTATGTAAGCTTGAGATTGTGCCAGGATTCCAGAGAGCATTGAATTGTTGTCAACATAGGGCTATAATTCGGGGTGTATATGTCTTATAGATCTTTAGGGATCTCAGTCGCCAAATATTTAACCAAGTGTGATTGCCAGCGGAAAGGAAATTTTCCCTGAATGAGTGCAACTGTTTTCGATGTCAGAGATATGTTCAGGGCTTCTGTTTTGGTAATGTTTAATTTGAAGTTACAAAGAATTTAACAGAATATTTAAAAAGGAAATCAAGGATGCAAAAATTCAAAACGAACGACAGATTGCAAAAGATAGTAGGACAAACCCAAAAAAATTCTTCAAATATATTAATAGTAACAAGGTCAAGTCTGAAAATGTAGGCCCTTTACAAAATAATCTAGAGTGGGTGACTGGGGACAAAGAGAAGGCTAATTTATTAAATACTTTCTTCAGCTCTGTGTACACAAAAGAGCATGGGGAAGCGCATGTCCATAATGGGGGTGATAGTGACACAGCCCCAAATGATCCACAATGGCTCAAAAGTGATATGGTCCAGAAATATTTAGACAGAATAAAGGTGGATAAAGCACCTGGCCCTGATGGCATCCACCCACGGATCCTAAAAGAATTGAGCTCTGTAATTTCAGAGCCATTGTATCTAATTTTTAGGGACTCATTAATGATGGGAATAGTCCCACTGGATTGGCGCAGGGCGAACGTGGTGCCTATATTTAAAAAGGGATCAAAGTCTTTACCAAGTAACTATAGACCTGTTAGCTTAACTTCTATAGCTGGGAAGATACTGAAGCGTTTAATAAAAGACCACTTCGACGAGTTCTTGCTGAACAAAAACACTTTAAGCAACAGACAGCATGGATTCATGAAAGACAGAAGTTGTCAGACAAATCTGATTTCTTTTTATGAGGAGGTAAGTAAAACCTTAGACAGAGGGGTGGCGGTGGATGTGGTATACTTGGATTTTGCAAAAGCGTTCGATACAGTTCCCCACACACGGCTCATGTGTAAGGTAAAGTTTACAGGTTTGGAAATATCAGTTTGTAAATGGATAGAAAATTGGCTAAAAGACAGAATTCAGAGAGTAGTGATTAATGATTCTTACTCTGAATGGTCTAAGGTTATCAGTGGTGTACCCCAAGGTTCAGTGCTGGGACCCTTACTTTTTAACATCTTTATAAATGATATTGGGTCTGGGATCAAAAGTAAAATTTCTGTCTTTGCAGATGACACCAAGATATGCAGTGGAATAACGTCCTTACAGGATGTCTCCAATTTACAAGCCGACCTCAATACACTGTCTAATTGGGCGACTATGTGGCAGATGAGGTTTAATGTTGATAAATGTAAAGTTATGCACTTGGGGGCTAAGAATATGCATGCATCATGCATGCTAGGGGGAGTACAACTGGGGGGATCCATAGTGGAGAAGGATCTGGGGGTTTTGGTAGATCATAAGCTCAATAATAGCATGCAATGCCAAGCTGCTGTTTCCAAAGCGAGCAAAGTCCTTTCTTGTATTAAAGAGGAAGTAAACCCTGATGAGTTTACTTCCTCTTTCATTCCCTGCAAAGGCAAAGCATAATGGACTACTATGCATCGCATAGTAGCCCATTATGTGTCACTTACCTGACACAGAAGCCAGCGAAGTTGCCGCTGTCCCCTGTAGTCCGCTGCATCCATCTTGTTGGTGGGGTCTCGCAGGTCCGCCGCTGTCATTCGGCGAAGCCGCGATGACGTCACTCCCGCGCATGCGCACGGGAGCCGACACGCGCGGCAGCTCCGTCGCTGAGAATGCCGCGCTCAGTGCGCCTGTGCGCCGCTGTCGGCAAATATCTCCTAAATCATATAGGTTTAGGAGATAATGCTTGGACCCACAGGTAAGCCTTAATCTAGGCTTACCTGTAGGTCAAAGTGGTTTGTAAGGGTTTACAACCACTTTAAGAGAGGTATGGACTCCAGAGAGGGAGAGCATCCCAATAAGTACGCTCCATTGAGTCACATTGGTGATCCCAGTCAGGGACCAGCACTGCTGGAGCTGAGGGATTCTCCTAGCTGCCAGGAGAAGAACTCCTCCAGTGAGAGTGGGGGGGGGGGGGAGCGAAGGGAAAGGAAAGACAGATTCTGGTGGTAGGGGACTCAATTCTTAGGAGGACAGAGAGGCCAATCTGTAACAACAACCTGAAGTGCCGAACTGTATGTTGTCTGCCGGGCGCTCGGGTTCGGCACATCACGGATCTGGTGGACAGATTACTGGGAGGGGCTGGGGAAGACCCAGCTGTCATGGTGCACGTTGGCACCAATGACAAAGTCAGAGGAAGATGGAGTGTCCTAAAGAATGATTTTAGGGACTTGGGAGCTAAGTTGAGGAAAAGGACCTCCAAGGTAGTATTCTCAGGAATACTACCAGTACATCGAGCCACACCAGAAAGGCAGAGGGAGATTAGGGAAGTAAACAAGTGGCTCAAAAGCTGGTGTAGTAAGGAGGGGTTTGGGTTCCTGGAGGACTGGGACGACTTCTCAGTCGACAACCAGTACTATAGAAGGGATGGACTGCACCTAAATGAGGAGGGTGCAGATCAGCTGGGATTGAGGATGGCCAAAAAGTTAGAGGGTTTTTTAAACTAGGTGATGGGGGGGTGGGTTCATAGATAGATAGTCAGCGTGGAGCATATTCCAGAGGGTAATATTAGGGGCATTAGTGGTGGGGTAACCGAAGCACATAAACCCAAGGTAAATATAGTAGCAAGTCCTAGTTGTAATATTGGAACACCCAAGAGGATAGTGTGTGACCAGTCAAAATATATTAATACGTTAAAATGTTTGTTCGCCAATGCCAGAAGTCTGCCAAGCAAAATAGGCGAGTTGGAAGCTCTGGTACATCAGGAGAGCTATGATGTAATCGGTATTGCTGAAACTTGGCTTCATTCCTCACATGACTGGGCTATTAATATTCCTGGCTATGCACTCTTTCGGAAAGACAGAGTAAAAAGGAAAGGTGGAGGGGTCTGTCTGTATGTGAAAAATAATCTCAAAGCGAGTGAGAAAGAGGACCTGGTGGGCGGAGAGTGTGATGAGTCTGAGGCATTATGGGTAGAACTGCATACAGATGCGCGTAGTTCAAAGTTAATCATTGGAGTTTGTTATAGACCACCCAATGTTAATGAGGAGGTGGAGACTCAGCTCCTTGCACAGATAGAAAGGGCTGCAAGGGCTGGAACAGTGATAATAATGGGGGATTTTAACTACCCAGAAATTGACTGGGGTAATGGCACTGCTGGGACAGTTAAAGGGCAAAAATTTGTAAACCTATTACAGGACAATTTTATGGTACAGTTTATTGAGGCCCCAACTAGGAATGATGCTCTGTTGGACCTGGTAATCTCAAACCATGCAGAACGTATTTCTAATGTTCAGATAAAGGAACATCTGGGTAGCAGTGACCATAACATGATTTCATTTGATGTTAGCTGTAAGCAAAAATCACATACGGGAAAGATAAAAACACTTAATTTCAAGAGAGCAAATTTTCCAAGGATGAGGGCTGCTCTCCAGGACTTAGACTGGGAGAGAATATTGGCACCAATGGGCACAGAACAGAAATGGGAATTCTTCAAAAAGCTTGTTTGTGATCTCACGGCAAAGTATATTCCCATGGGCAATAAGTTTAAAAGGTTAAAAATAAAGCCGATTGTGGCTCACGGCCAAAGTTAAAAAAGCTATAAACTATAAAAAAAGAGCTTTCAAAAAATATAAAAATGAAGGAACACTAGTGTCATTTAAATGTTACAAGGAATTTAACAGAATATGTAAAAAGGAAATCAAGGATGCAAAAATTCAAAATGAAAGACAGATTGCAAAAGACAGTAGGACAAACCCCAAAAAATTCTTCAAATATATTAATAGTAAAAAGGTTAAGTCTGAGCATGTAGGCCCTTTGCAAAATAATCTGGAGTGGGTGACTGGGGACAAAGAGAAGGCTAACTTATTAAATACTTTCTTCAGCTCTGTGTATACAAAGGAGCATGGGGGAGCTCATGTCCACAATGGGGGTGGTACTGACGCAGCCCCTAATCCACAATGGCTCATAAGTGATATGGCCCAGAAATATTTGGACAGAATAAAGGTGGAGAAAGCACCTGGACCTGATGGCATCCACCCACGGATCCTAAAAGAATTGAGCTCTGTAATTTCAAAGCCATTGTATCTAATTTTTAGGGACTCATTAATGACAGGAATAGTACCACTGGATTGGCGCAGGGCCAATGTGGTGCCTATATTTAAAAAGGGAACAAAGTCTTTACCAAGTAATTATAGACCCGTTAGTTTAACTTCTATAGTTGGGAAGATACTGGAGGGATTAATAAAAGACCACATAGATGAGTTCTTGCAGGAAAAAAATATTTTGAGCAACAGACAGCATGGATTCATGAAAGACAGGAGTTGTCAGACAAACCTGATTTCTTTTTATGAGGTGGTAAGTAAAACCTTGGACAGAGGGGTGGCGGTGGACGTGATATATTTGGATTTTGCAAAAGCGTTCGATACTGTTCCGCACACACGGCTCATGTGTAAGGTAAAGTCTACAGGTTTGGAAACATCAGTTTGTAGATGGATAGAAAACTGGCTAAAAGACAGAATTCAGAGAGTAGTGGTTAATGATTCTTACTCTGAATGGTCTAAGGTTATGAGTGGTGTACCCCAAGGTTCAGTGCTGGGACCCTTACTTTTTAATATCTTTATAAATGATATTGGGTCTGGGATCAAGAGTAACATTTCCGTCTTTGCAGATGACACCAAGCTATGCGGTGCAATAACGTCCTTACAGGATGTCACCAATTTACAAGCAGACCTCAATGCTCTGTCTAATTGGGCGACTATGTGGCAGATGAGGTTTAATGTTGAGAAATGTAAGGTTATGCACTTGGGGGCTAAGAATATGCATGCCTCATACACGCTAGGGGGAGTACAACTGGGGGAATCCATAGTGGAGAAGGATCTGGGGGTTTTGGTAGATCATAAGCTCAATAATAGCATGCAATGCCAAGCTGCGGTTTCCAAAGCGAGCAAAGTCCTTTCCTGTATTAAGAGAGGTATGTACTCCAGAGAGAGAGCTATAATTTTGCCCCTGTTCAAATCATTAGTAAGACCTCATCTGGAATATGCCGTTTAGTTTTGGGCACCAGTTCTCAAAAAGGATATCGGGGAACTGGAGAAAGTGCAGAGAAGGGCAACCAAACTGATAAGAGGCATGAAGGAACTCAGCTATGAGGAAAGATTAGAGGAACTGAATTTATTCACTCTTGAGAAGAGGAGAATAAGGGGGGATATGATCAACATGTGGGGTCCATATAGTGAACTTGGTGTTGAGTTGTTCTCTGTACGGTCAACCCAGAGGACAAGGGGGCACTCTTTACGTCTAGAGGAAAAGAGATTTTATCTTCAAGTACGGAAAGGTTTCTTCACAGTTAGAGCTGTGAAAATGTGGAATAGACTCCCTGCAGAGGTGGTTCTGGCCAGCTCAGTAGATTGCTTTAAGAAAGGCCTGGATACTTTCCTGAATGTACATAACATAACTGGGTACTAACATAGGTAAAGTTGATCCAGGGAAAATCCGATCGCCTCTTGGGGAATCGGGAAGGAATTTTTTTTCCCCTGCTGTAGCAAATTGGAGCATGCTCTGCTGTTTTTTTTTTTTTGCCTTCCTCTGGATCAATTGTGGGCATAAAATTGGGTATTTGGATTGTACGATTATTTTTTATTTTATTTATTTGTTTTTAAGGTTGAACTGGATGGACTTGTGTCTTTTTTCAACCTAACTATGTAAGTTGCTATATGCTCCAAAGCGGTCAAGCTCCAGCAGAATGGCAGGGATGCTAACTTGTGGTTGCGTGACATATAGAAGCAAGTCGTCAGCGCAGAGTGACAATTTACGGGGGGCTGAGGGTGTGGGGATTCTCTAAATAGGATCATTACCGCGAATGGCTTGGGCCAAATGCTCAACAGTGAACGCAAATAATAATGGCGATAGGGGGCATCCCTGTCTTGTGCCATTTCTTATCCAAAAGGCCTCCGAGGCCTCACCATTGGCCGATACTTTTTGCTGAAGGGTTTGAGTATAATGATATTATTTTGGGTAATGCCCACGGGCCTATACCAATTTGTTTTAGGGATGCTTGTAAGAAGGGCCAACTCACTCTATCAAAAGCTTTCTCGGCATCACACGCCAATAAGCAGGTGGGGATGTTGTGGTGTTTGGTGTACGATATGAGATGTAGGGTTTTCGTGGTGTTATTCCTAGCTTCTCGGCCCGGGATAAAACCTACTTGGTCACTATGGATTATAGAGGGAAGCAGGGGGGCCAAACGTGTGGCTATAATTGCTATAATGGCTATAATCCCTGTCTTGTGCCATTTCTTATCCAAAAGGCCTCCGAGGCCTCACCATTGGCCGATACTTTTTGCTGAAGGGTTTGAGTATAATGATATTATTTTGGGTAATGCCCACGGGCCTATACCAATTTGTTTTAGGGATGCTTGTAAGAAGGGCCAACTCACTCTATCAAAAGCTTTCTCGGCATCACGCGCCAATAAGCAGGTGGGGATGTTGTGGTGTTTGGTGTACGATATGAGATGTAGGGTTTTCGTGGTGTTATTCCTAGCTTCTCGGCCCGGGATAAAACCTACTTGGTCACTATGGATTATAGAGGGAAGCAGGGGGGCCAAACGTGTGGCTATAATTTTGGAGAAGAGCTTTAAATCCACGTTCAATAGGGATGGGCCTATAGTTGCTGCATTGTGAATGGTCTTTTCCTGGTTTGGGTAGTACCACTATCTGGGCTTGAAGGAGTTGTGGAAAAGGATGTGTCTCGGCCGCTTCCTCAAATGCTCTTGCCATGATTGGGGCTAGTTGTTGCTCAAACGTTTTGTAAAACTTGGGGGTATATCCATCTGGTCCTGGACTCTTGCCATTCTTAAGGCTTTTAATCGTGAGTAAGAAGTCAGAGGAGGTTATGGGTTGTTCCAGAGTGTCCGCCTCTGAAGATATACTATGTAATGCCATGTCCTGTATATATTGATGAAGGTCTAATGAAGGTTAAGAATTCTGTGTCTGGGGAGGGGGGAGGTTGTAAAGCGAGGAGTAGAACTCCCTGAACTCCAAAACGATTTCGGAGTTTCTATACTTCTTTTCCTGGGATGGAGACATAATGTGGGGAATGTTTTGTCTCTGTTGTCTAGGGCAGTGTTTCTCAACTCCAGTCCTAAAGGCGCCCCAACGGGTCATGTTTTCAGGATTTCCCTTAGATGAAACAGTTGTGGTAATTACTAAGGCAGTGAAACTGATCAAATCACCTGTGCAAAATAATGGAGAGCCTGAAAACGTGACCTGTTGGGGCGCCTTGAGGACTGGAGTTGAGAAACACTGGTCTAGGGTGAATAACCCGTGCTAAATGCTTCCCACATTAATTAGCTTGAGAATAGTAAGTGTGACATCCTTTGTTACAGGCAATTAGAGACCTCTCTGCAAAAAGGTGCAATAGGTCTTGCCTTGCATTGGAGTAGGGCTGCAACTAACGATTATTTTCATAATCGATTAGTTGGCCGATTATTTTTTCGATTAATCGGTTAATAACCTTTAAAAAAAAAAGTGAGTCAAATTGACGTTCATTTTCAACCACTGTGACAGGACAATTTGGAAATAATAGAAAACTTCTTAGTCAAAGGAATTTTCAGGCAATGTATGTGGTTTTCGTTCAGGAATAACATTCATTTTAAAAACAGAATGTTAAAAACAAGTGAAAATTTCAAACAAATTTTTTTCATTCAGCAAATGTACAAAGATTTTTCGTCTGAATATTCTCATCTGAAAATGTATCCGTGTGACCAACATAAGGCTCGGTACACACCTATGCAGTTTGCTTTTGATCTGTTTCTGCAGTGCTTTTTGCTGTACGTTTTGATTTTTGCGCACGCGATTTTACTGTAATTTGCATTTTTTTGGGCAGATTAAAAAACACAAATTGCTGCAAAAACGCATTACATGCTTTTCTGCAGCTTCTCCATTGAAGTATATTGAACCAATAAAGCACCATTTTGCGTTTTAAAAGTCTCTGACCCTTTCAGATGTGAACGTGTCCCAAAGGAAAGCATGTAAATGAACTGTAGTACATTTCTGCAAAAAGCACCAATAAACACATAGATATGAACCAGGTCTAAGACGTTTAGTAATATAATGGGGTTAAAAAAACTCAAATGAGCCCTTTATAGTAGAAAACTAGAAAAAAAAAGCAGATAATCACTACTGGAAGGGGTTCATTTTTTTACTGTAAAACAGTGAAAGTAATATTTACAGTAGCGATTATTTGCGCTTTTTGTACTATAAAGAGCTCATTTTAGGTTTTTTAACCTCCTCCCGCCCGCCCTATAGCCGAATGACGGCCTTAGAGCGGACGGCTTCCTTCGCCTGGCCGTCCCTGGACGGCCTGGTGTTTACTTCCGCAATGCGCGCCGCCGGGGGCGCGCATCGCGGAAGTATTGTATTTGCCGTGTCTCCCGGAGACAGGCAAATACAGATCGCCATGAACGGCCAATCAAAGCGGCCGTTCACAGCGCGATCGCAGCTGCCAATGGGAGATGATCTCATATGTAAACATATGAGATCATCTCCCATTGCTGTGTCTCTCCCTCCTCACACAGAGACAGCGTGTGAGGAGGGAGAGCGATCTATGTGTCAGCCCCAGTGCCTGTGTCAGCCCCAGTGCCATCTGTCAGCCCCAGTGCCAGTGCCATCTGTCAGCCCAGTGCCACCTGCCAGCCCCAGTGCCGTCAGCCCCAGTGCCGTCAGCCCCAGTGCCACCTGCCAGCGCCAGTGCCGCCCGTCAGCCCCAGTGCCGCCCGTCAGCCCCAGTGCCGCCCGTCAGCCCCAGTGCCGCCCGTCAGCCCCAGTGCCGTCCGTCAGCCCCAGTGCCGCCAGTGCCGTCAGCCCCAGAGCCACCTGCCAGTGCCACCTGCCAGCACCAGTGCCACCTGCCAGTGCCATCCGTCAGCCCCAGTGCCGTCAGCCCCAGTGCCGTCAGCCCCAGTGCCGTCAGTGCCACCTGCCAGTGCCACCTGCCAGTTCCAGCGCCAGTGCCATCCGTCAGCCCCAGTGCCAGTGCCGCCAGTGCCACCTGCCACCACCAGTGCCGCCAGTGCCACTTGCTAGTGCCACCTGCCAGTGCCATCCGTCAGCGCCAGTGCCATCCGTCAGCGCCAGTACCATCCGTCAGCCCCAGTGCCGCCAGCCCCAGTGCCGCCAGCCCCAGTGCCACCTGCCAGCGCCAGTGCCACCTGCCAGCCCCAGTGCCACCTGCCAGCGCCAGTGCCACCTGCCAGCCGCAGTGCCATCTGCCAGCCCCATTTGCCAGAACAAATAGCCAGCACCATCTGCCAGCCCCATCTGCCAGCCCCATCTGCCAGCCCCATCTGCCAGCCCCATCTGCCTCCAGTGCCATCTGTCAGTGCCACGTGTCGTCAGTGCCACGTGGGGTCACTTTGTGGGCATTTCCATTGTCCTGGTGCTCCAGGGCCTTCAAAACTGTAATAGGTGGTTGAGAAATAAGATGTGTAATTTATGCTCCTAGAACGCCTGATGGTGCTATTTCAATATTGGGCCTCTGTATGTGGTCAGGCTGTGTAAAAGTCTCACACATTTGGTATCGTTATACTCAGGAGGAGTAGTAGAACGTATTTTGGGGTTTAATTTTTGCTATGTACATGCTATGTGTTGGAAATATCTTATAAATGGACAACTTTGCGTAAAAAAAATGCGTTTTCATTTTTTTTCCACATTTTCCCAAAATTTCTGGAAAAAAAGTGAACCATTCAAACGACTCATTATGCCTCATAGATTATACATTGATGTGTTAGCTTTCCAAAATGGGGTCACTTTGTGGGAATTTCCATTGTCCTGGTGCTCCAGGGCCATCAAAACTGTAATAGGTGGTTGAGAAATGAAATGTGTAATTTATGCTCCTAGAACGCCTGATGGTGCTATTTCAATATTGGGCCTCTGTATGTGGCCAGGCTGTGTAAAAGTCTCACACATTTGGTATCGTAATACTCAGAAGGAGTAGCAGAACGTATTTTGGGGTGTCATTTGTGGTATACACATGCCATGTGAGAGAAATAACCTATTACATTGAAAATTTTGTGAGAAAAAAAAAAAATCTTCATTTTGCAAAGAATTGTGGGAAAAAGATGACAACATCAAAAACCTCACCATGCATCTTAGTAAATACCTTGGAATGTCTACTTTCAAAAAAGGGGTCATTTGGGGGGTATTTGTACTTTCCTGACTTGTTCTGGTCGCAAGAAATGAGATAGGCCACCAGTACATCAGGTGTGATCAATTTTGTGCGATTCGCACCACAGATTGTAGACTCTCTAACTTTCACAAAGACCAAATAATATCCACTAATTTGGGTTATTTTTACCAAAGATATGTAGCAGTATAAATTGTGGCCAAAATGTATGAAAAAAAAATTATAATTTGCAAAATTTTATCACAGAAACAAAGAAATATGCGTTTTTTTTCAAAATTTTCGGTCTTTTTTCATTTATAGCGCAAAAAATAAAAACCCCAGAGGTGATCAAATACCACCAAAAGAAAGCTCTATTTGTGGGAAAAAAAAGGACACAAAATTCATTTGGGTACAGTGTTGCATGACTGAGTAATTGTCATTCAAAGTGTGAGAGCACCAAAAGCTGAAAATTGGTCTGGTCAGGAAGGGTGTTTAAGTGCCCAGTAAGCAAGTGGTTAAACCACATTATGTTACTGACCGATTAATCGATTATGAAAATAGTAATCGATTAATTTCATAATCAATTAGTTGTCGATTAATCGATTCGTTGTTTCAGCCCTTCATTGGAGAGTTCCAATAGTGTTTTGGGATCTAAGGCGAGTTTGTGTGTGGTTTCGAGGGAAGCTATCTGTGAGAAGAGGCGGTGAATGTCCTCTGTACATGCTTTTTTCAATCTGGAGCCGTGTTGAATGAAAATCCCTCATAACACACATTTCAAAATTTCCCATTTGTTCATAGCAGATGTCTCGTCCTGTATGTGGGTCTGGGCAAAGTCTGTGATAGCTTTAGACACAGCAGTGCATACAGTGTCATTCAGTGGGTTATCTTTCAGTCTCCAGGTGTTTCGTCGTGTGCGTTGTGGTAGCCTACCTAGGGTGACATGTACCGGGGCATGGTCTGACCATAATTTTAGACCAATCCGCCAGTAGAGTCTAGGTCCAATAGTGATTGTGAAAGAAAAATGTAATCTATCCTGCTATAAGATTTATGTGCAGGGGAGTAATATGTGTAGTCTCTCTCAGCCGGGTGCAGGTGTCGCCATGTATCAACCAGGGACAACTCCGTTAGTATGTTACGTATTTTATTTAGTGAGGAGGATGTGATGTGTGACTTACCAGTGGACGAGTTCAGTCTCGAGATGAGGGGGATGTTATGGTTGCCCCCCCCCAGATCAGGTTGGGAGTCCCAAAGGCCTTCAGGCGGGCTGTCACGGGGGAAAGGAAGTGGAACTGATCCTGATTTGGATGATAAACATTGGCAGTTGTGAAAACGTCTGTAAATATTGCAATTTCAAAAACAAGAACTTGCCCTTCGGGTCTATGTTTGTGTCAAGTACCTCAGGGGTGAAGGAGCTGTGGAAGGCCACCAAGACCCCTTTCGTTCTAGACATGGGGTTAGTGCTGTGGAACCATGTTGTAAAATGTTTGTCTGGAAGGGATGGGATTGTGTCTGAACGAAAATGAGTTTCCTGTAGTAATAATATTTGCATTTTGGCCTCGTGAAAGTGAGTGATGTAATATCTGCCTGCTTTTTCGGGTGTATTAAATCCTCGACAATTTAGTGAGAATATCTTAAACTCTAGGGTGGTCACCATAGCGTGTGGATCGTGATGTGATGAGGCAAATGTCTGTGGGTCCTGAGGTGAAGGGATCTAATGTTGAGTCGTTGAGCTAAGATAAGAGGGGGAGAAAAGGGAGGATGGGTAAAGAAATGAAAAAGGGAAGGTATGGGATGTGTGCACAGTAATAAGTATGGTAATACTCTGTATAAATTGAGTGCAAAGTGAAGTTGGGAAAGGTGTCTTAGATAGCAGAGCATCAGTTTGATATATTGCTTATGACCAGGGATGAACTTTATGTTCGAGTCAAACTCATGTTCGACTCGAACATTGGCTGTTCGCTAGTTCGCCGAACAATGAACAATTTTGGGTGTTCGCTGCAAATTCGGAACACCCTTTAAAAGTCTATTGGGGAAATCAAAAGTGCTAATTTTAAAGGCTTATATGCATGGTATTGTCATAAAAAGTGTTTGGGGACCTGGGTCCTGCCCCAGGGGACATGTATCAGTGCAAAAAAGTTGTAAAAACTTCAGTTTTTTCGGGAGCAGTGATTTTAATAATGCTTAAAGTGAAACAATAAAAGTGTAATATTCCTTTAAATTTCGTACCTGGGGGAAGTCTATAGTATTCCTGTAAAGGGGCGCATGTTTCTCATGTTTAGAACAGTCTGACAGCAAAATTATATTTCTAAAGGGAAAAAAAAGTCATTTAAAACTACTCGCTGCTACAATGATTTGTCGGTCCGCAATACACATAAAAGTTCATTGATAAAAACGGCATGGGGAAAGGTGGGGGTACCCCTAAATTCCATACCAGGCCCTTCAGGTCCCACTATTCCCACAGAGGCGGATCGTGCAGACGGCTTGGAGAAGAAGCTGGAGCAAGATTCAGGACAAGAAGAGCGGAGGAAGAAGTTGGAGGAACAAGAAGAACACTGAAGGAAGACCAGAAGAAAGAAGATAAAAGAAGAAGCGGAAAGAAGAATTTTATAAAGGACTTGTCAAAAATCATCTTTTGTCTTTTTTAACCTTTTTGACACTTTTTTTTTGTGAAATGGTTTTACATGGGGGGTGGGATCTGGGGGTCCCCTTGTTAAAGGGGGCTTCCAGATTTCGATTAGCACCCCCGCCTGCAGACCCCCAAGGGTTGTGGGGATGAGACCCTTCTCCCCATCAACATGGGCACATAGGTGCTTTGAGGGGCTACCTCAAAGCACCCTCCCAATGTTGAAGGTATGTGGCCTGGTACGGTTCAGGAGTGGGGGTCCCTCTCTAGTCTCCCACTCTTTTCCTGTGGCCTGCCAGGTTGCGTGCTCGGATAAGGGTCTGATATGGATTTTTGGGGGGACCCACAACATTTTTTTTTTTTTTTTAATTTGGGTGTGGGGTTCCCCTTAAAATTTTGAGGGGGACCCCCACGCCATTTTTTTTTCATTTTGGCGCGAGGTTCCCCTTAATATCCAATATCTTAATATCCCTGAAGGGCCTGGTATGGAATTTAGAGGGACCCCTACGCTTTTTTTTTAAAAAATTTTGGTTCGGGGTTCTCCTGCGGGGAAATCCCCGTGCCATTTTTATCAAGAACTTTTATGTGTATTGCGGACCGACAATTCACTGTAGCTGCGAGTAGTTTTAAATTACTTTTTTTCCTTTAGACATGTAATTTTGCTGTCAGACTGTTCTAAACACAGGAAACACAGCACGCCTTTACAGACCTATTATAGACACCCCCCAGGTACAATATTTAAAGGAATATTGCGCTTTTATTGTTTCACTTTAAGCATTGTTAAAATCACTGCTCCTAAAAAAAAAAAATCGGTTTTTAAAACTTTTTTTTGCATGGATACATGTCCCCTGGGGCAGGACCCAGGTCCCCAAACTTTTTATGACAATACCATGCATATAAGCCTTTAAAATGAGCACTTTTGATTATTCATGTTCGTGTTCCATAGACTTTAATGGTGTTCGCACAATTTTTTTGCCCATTCGCATGTTCTGGTGCGAACGGGGGGGGGGGGGGGTGTCTATGTTCGGCTCATCCCTACTTATGACTAAGTATGCTGTTGTTATCTATAGGGTGGCTGCTCCCTCTAGTGTCCATTATAGGGTAAAGATAGAGAGGCATTAAAGACTCTGCGAACCCTATTGTGGGGAACGTGTTTGGTCTGACCAGGGGAGCTCCGCCCCCATCCTAATCGTCTGTTCAACGAGCTACAAGTGGCCTTCACAGGGTCACCAGATACAGTGGTGTGAAAAAGTGTTTGCCCCCTTCCTCATTTCCTGTTCCTTTGCATGTTTGTCACACTTAAGTGTTTCGGAACATCAAACCAATTTAAACAATAGTCAAGGACAACACAAGTAAACACAAAATGCAATTTGTAAATGAAGGTGTTTATTATTAAAGGTGAAAAAAAATCCAAACCATCATGGCCCTGTGTGAAAAAGTGATTGCCCCCTTGTTAAAACATACTATAACTGTGGTTGTCCACACCTGAGTTCAATTTCTCTAGCCACACCCAGGCCTGATTATTGCCACACCTGTTCACAATCAAGGCATCACTTAAATAGGAGCTGCTTGACACAGTAAGGTCCACCAGAAGATCCTTAAAAGCTACGCATCATGCCGAGACCCAAAGAAATTCAGGAACAATTGAGAAAGAAAGTAATTGAGATCTATCAGTCTGGAAAGGGTTATAAAGCCATTTCCAAAGCTTTGGGAATCCAGCGAACCACAGTGAGAGCCATTATCCACAAATGGCGAAGACATGGAACAGTGGTGAACCTTCCCAGGAGTGGCCGGCCGCCCAAAATTACCCCAAGAGCGCAGCGACGACTCATCCAAGAGGTCACAAAAGACCCCACAACAACGTCCAAGGAACCGCAGGCCTCACTTGCCTCCGTTAAGGTCAGCGTTTATGCCTCCACCATCAGGAAAAGACTGGGCAAAAATGGCCTGCATGGCAGAGTTCCAAGGAGAAAACCACTGCTGAGCAAAAAGAACATCAAAGCTCGTCTCAATTTCTCCACAACACATCTTGATGATCCCCAAGACTTTTGGGACAACATTCTGTGGACCGATGAGACAAAAGTGGAACTCTTTGGAAGGTGTGTGTCCAAGTATATCTGGCGTAGAAGGAACACTGCATTTCATAAAAAGAACATTATACCAACAGTAAAATATGGTGGTGGTAGTGTGATGGTCTGGGGCTGTTTTGCTGCTTCAGGACCTGGAAGACTTGCCGTTATAAAAGGAACTATGAATTCTGCTG
This sequence comes from Lithobates pipiens, assembly GCF_037356315.1. Taxonomy (NCBI): domain Eukaryota; kingdom Metazoa; phylum Chordata; class Amphibia; order Anura; family Ranidae; genus Lithobates; species Lithobates pipiens. The sequence continues at coordinate 123,193,330 of NW_027507686.1, forward strand.
TCTACCAAGAGATCCTGAAGGAGAATGTCCGACCATCTGTTCGTGTACTCAAGCTGAAACGAACTTGGGTTCTGCAGCAGGACAATGATCCTAAACACACCAGCAAGTCCACCACCGAATGGCTGAAGAAAAATAAAATGAAGACTTTGGAGTGGCCTAGCCAAAGTCCTGACCTGAATCCTATTGAGATGTTGTGGTATGACCTTAAAAAGGCCGTTCATGCTCGAAAACCCTCTAATGTAACTGAATTAGGACAATTCTGCAAAGATGAGTGGGCCAAAATTCCTCCAGGACGCTGTAAAAGCCTCATTGCACGTTATCGCAAACGCTTGGTTGCAGTTGTTGCTGCTAAGGGTGGCCCAACCGGTTATTAGGTTTAGGGGGCAATCACTTTTTCACACAGGGCCATGATGGTTTGGATTTTTTTTTCACCTTTAATAATAAACACCTTCATTTACAAATTGCATTTTGTGTTTACTTGTGTTGTCCTTGACTATTGTTTAAATTGGTTTGATGTTCCGAAACACTTAAGTGTGACAACCATGCAAAGGAACAGGAAATGAGGAAGGGGGCAAACACTTTTTCACACCACTGTATCTGTCAACTGTGCATATGATAACATACAAAACAAGTCACTGATAACATGTCCAAAACATATAAACTAAACCCTGGGTGCAGCTGCAATAGCCACTACAGCCGATGGGTCTATCTCTTCCACCCTTCTGGAGTGAGGGACTGTTGGAAGGGGTCACCCTACTCACCTGGGATCCCGGGTCAGAGGAGGGGAGAAGGAACAAAAACCAGGGGGGACAAAATCAAGTCCCGATTAAATTGAGAGAATATGATGGCCACCGGCCAGTGGGGAAGATGGTCTTTCATCCTGAAGGGGATTTGGAAGTGCGGGATCGAGAGCACTTGTTTTTGGATTGCTTTTCCCATCCAGAGGAGACAGGGAGGCCTGGAGTTGCTGATCAGAGAGGCCATTCTGGAACCTGGATTTGCGGAAGTTCAAAAGTACCTAAGAGGTTAGCCAGGTCTCCGAGTGTACGAAAGATAGCCGACTTGCCATTATGGAATGCGGAAAGATGGAAAGGGAACCCCCACCTGTGATTAATCTGCTTAGCTTGTAAGACAGGGGTTGACAAATTTGCTTGGAATCTAGGAGCCAGCTTAAAAAGTTAGGAGCCAGGTCCGTGACGGCGATCCGGACCTGTCCCTGGCCTGACATGGAGACGAGTGAGGGGAAGATAGCAGCGCCGTCGCCGCCCCCCCCCCCGTCTCCAAGTCATTGCCCATAGCTCTTAGAGGGACATTTTTTTTTTTTTTCAAATGACAATTTTTTTTTCAATTGCATTTTAGTGTAAATATGAGATCCGAGGTCTCTCTGACCCCAGATCTCATATTTAAGAGGACCTGTCATGCTTTTTCTATTACAAGGGATTTTTACATTCCTTGTAATAAGAATAAAAGTGACACAACATTTTTTTTTAAAAGAACAGTGGAAAAAAAAAAAGTTAAAATAAGCAGAAAAAATAATAATTTTTAAACGCGCCCTGTCCTGCCCGCATATAAAATCGGTGTTCGAACCACACATAGGAGGTAGCGCCGTGATCGGTAGAGCGAGAGCAATAATTCTAGCCCCAGACCTCCTCTGTAACTCAAAACGTGCAACCTGGTAGAATTTTTTTTAACGTCGCCTATGGAGATTTTAAAGGGTAAAAGTTTGTCGCCATTCCATGAGCGGGTGCAATTTTGAAGTATCAATTTACTCGGCGTAACATTATCTTTCACAATATAAAAAATAATTGGGCTAACTTTACTGTTGTCTTATTTTTTTATTAACTAAATTATTTTTCCCGACAAAAGTGCACTTGTAAGTCCGCTGCACAAATACGGTGTGACAGACAGTATTGCAACAACCACCATTTTATTCTCTAGGGTGTTAGAATAAAAAATATATATAATGTTTAGGGGGTTCTAAATAAAGGGAAGAAGAGGCAGGTAATATAAAACAGTCTGTAGCATTGCTGGTTTGTCATACCAACGGCGACCACAAGAGGGTGCCAGATTCCATAAGGAATCATAGGACCGCAGAAGGCCTCAAAGCCGCGGCCTAAATTTTCGGTCACGCTGGGGGGGTCCACAGAGACAGGATACCCCCAGCTGTGCTGCCCCAGGCGCGAGGTCGCTATTTCTAGTCGCCAATGCGACCTGGCGCCCGGGTTTTGTCGAGCCCTGTTGTAAGATATCGGTTACTGGTTTCAGGGCTTTTCGCATAAGCAGGGTCTGATTCGACAGATCCGTCAGGAACATTACAGGGGTGCCATTGAACAGAATGGATTCCTGGGAACAAGCTGCATAATGTCACCTTTCACATTGAAAAAATTTATTCGGCAAATGACATCTCTGGGGAAATCTGGGTTAGGGTTGCGGGGTCCCAGGGATCTGTGGATCCTGTCTATTTCCAGTGGTGTCTCTTTGAGCTAGTTCAGCAACTGGTTAAACATAGATGTGGCCGCCATTGCTAAATCTTTTGTTTTCCACCGACTCTGGTACTCTGCGGATATTGTTGCGACATCTTCTGTTCTCTTGGTAATCCAGGCCATAAAACAGTTGCTGGATTTGATTAGTGTGCTCCTTGCAAGATGTGTTCATGCTCAGTGGTTCTGGCTACTGAATCCTCTACAGTTTACTCAGTGTCTTCTATGTGGTGGCCTATGTCCTTGCAGAGATCACTGATCTCTCTCCTGTATGACCTTTCCAGCCTGCTGATATAGGATTCAATGTCCTGCTTTGTTGGGAGGGCCTTAATGTAGGCCTTCATGTCCCATCTGTCCCCCTGACTGCGGTGAGGAGGAGAGGAACTCCTTGGGCACTGTGTTTCTGACTCTGGGGGCTGGGGTGAGTGAGGGGGGTGTGCAGCCTCTACCTTGGAGGCAGTGTGTGCTGCCGCCGAGCGGGTCGCCATCTTGGAAGCCGGTGTTGCCTTGCTGTCCGGCTCATGGGGAAATAGCTGCCGATCTCCCCAGATTTCTGGGTCCCCGGGGTGCGGGGGTGTTGTTGCTGCCTCTCCTGCACATATGGGAGGCCGATGGTCGCTTTGGCAGTGCCGTGTACCGATCTCAGTGCGGGAGCGGGAGCCGAGCTACTATGCGTCCTTCCTCTCCATGTGCCAAGCCATGCCCCAAGCGATTATTTTAAATCCAATATTTAGGGCTGAAACAACTATTCAACATAATCGATTATGAAAATAGTTCTCAACTATTTTCATTATCGATTAGTTGGTCAGCCAATTAGTTAGCCTGAATATAGAATGCATTATTTGTTTACATGTCATAAAATTCAGTGCAGGACACCATTCATACATGTCAGTATACACAGTGCAGCACACATACTGTACAGCTAAATACTTTGTACATACATGTCAGTAAGTGCCTGAGAACTTGCCTGTAAATGCTTGAGGAGCAATGCCTAGTGGGACATGCAGTCCTGGACAGAAGGAATGGATTTAAAGTAGTGATGCACTGAAATTTCGGCCGCCGAAACATATCGGCCGAAAATGCCCTTTTCGGCAATTTGCCGAAAGAGAAAAACGGCCGATAATGGAGCCGAAAATGGGGTGTGGCCTGGGTGGGGGTGGGGCTACACCCCCCGCCCCCTGGTGACGCCCATCATGGGGGTTGTATAGCGCAGGAGAGCCGCCTCCGCCGCCTGTTTGATCACAGCGCCGGGAACATCACAGCTTTCATTTCAATAGCTGTGTGTTCCCGGCCGTGCGCCGTCACACGCAGCCCCTCCCCCTTGTCCGGGCACTTTGATAGACAGATCATCTGCAGGATTGGACGGATGATCTGTCTATCAAAGTGCCCGGACAAGGGGGAGGGGCTGCGTGTGACGGCGCGCGGCCGGGAACACACAGCTATTGAATTGAAAGCTGTGATGTTCCCGGCGCTGTGATCAAACAGGCGGCGGAGGCGGCTCTCTTCCCTGCACAGGTTGGCTGCAAAATGGCACACTGGCTGCAAAATGGCACACTGGCTGCAATGGGACACACTGGCTGCAATGGGGCACACTGGCTGCAATGGGGCACAGGCACACTGGCTGCAATGGGGGACACTGGCCTGCAATGGGGGATGCCTCCTGTACCACGTCCTCTGTTTCTGACCATCTCCTGTACCATGTCCCCAGTCTGACCATCTTCTGTACCATATCCCCAGTCTCTGACCATCTCCTGTACCATGTCCTCTGTCTCTGACCATCTCCTGTACCATGTCCCCAGTCTGACCATCTTCTGTACCATGTCCCCAGTCTCTGACCACCTCCTGTACCATGTCGCCAGTCTCTGACCACCTCCTGTACCATGTCGCCAGCCTCTGACCACCTCCTGTACCATGTCACCAGTCTCTGACCACCTCCTGTACCATGTCGCCAGTCTCTGACCACCTCCTGTACCATGTCGCCAGTCTCTGACCACCTCCTGTACCATGTCGCCAGTCTCTGACCACCTCCTGTACCATGTCGCCAGTCTCTGACCACCTCCTGTACCATGTCGCCAGTCTCTGACCACCTCCTGTACCATGTCCCCAGTCTCTGACCACCTCCTGTACCATGTCGCCAGTCTCTGACCACCTCCTGTACCATGTCGCCAGTCTCTGACCACCTCCTGTACCATGTCGCCAGTCTCTGACCACCTCCTGTACCATGTCGCCAGTCTCTGACCACCTCCTGTACCATGTCGCCAGTCTCTGACCACCTCCTGTACCATGTCGCCAGTCTCTGACCACCTCCTGTACCATGTCGCCAGTCTCTGACCACCTCCTGTATAAAAATATTTTTTAAAAACAGTCATTTTCGGTATCGGTGCCGTTTCGGTATCGGTTTCGGTTTTCGGCCTAGTGTATTTTTCATTTTTGGTATCGGTTTCGGCACCAAAAAACCCATTTGGTGCATTCCTAATTTAAAGTGATTCTAAAGGCAGGTTTTTTTTGTTTGTTTTTTTTACTTTGCTATAAGGGCATTGTAGATTATACTTTGTGGCTTGCTATAGGAGTACTCTGAAAGCAGGGGGCGTCTGATGGACTGGCAGGGAACCCCAGAAAAGGAAAATTGGGGCTGCTCTGTGCAATTTGCATAGAGTAGAAAAGTGTGACAAGTTTGTTAAAAAAACAACAACATTTACAATCACTTTAAAGCGGAGTTCTGACAAAAAAATAAAATAAAAGTCAGAAGCTACAAATATTGCAGCTGCTGACTTTTAATAATCAGACACTTACCTGTCCCAGAGTCCAGCGATGCAGGGGAACAAAACCTCACTGATCTCCCCCTCCTCTCTGTGGCGCCGGCATTGTCACTGTGGGCGCCCAACTGTGGCTTCACAGCCAAGCATGGCCTGTGCATGCACGAGCCGCTCTGCGCCCTGTGACTGGCCGGGCAATCATCTGGGACCTGTAATGTGTCGCAGATGATTGACGAGAGGGAGGGGGAGAGGTGCTTCCCGCCGCCGCGGTGACCTGGGAGGAAGTGGGAGCCGGAACCCTCTAAAAAAGGAGGGTTTCCGCTCTCCCCCCAAAAAAAAATGACATGCGAAATGTAGAATGTCAGGGGGTCACCTTCCCTTAAAGTGGAAGTTCTATTTTTGGGTGGAACTCCGCTTTAAGGGCTCTTTACAGGGAAGATCAGCATCTGAACCCAGAGAAACTGAAGGCTGAGTGGGGGGTAATATAAGGCATTACAATTAAATATAAACGAAAAGTTCACCAGTATTGTACATTATATTTAAAACAAGCCTTTAGTACTACTTTGATATAAACCATTTATATTCGCCCCCCTCCACTCTTCATATAGCTTCATATCTGAATCCCAGTTAAAATACTGGTGGGAAGAAGAACAGATATATGTAGTACCTAGAGAAAATCTTAAACTATATCGGAGATACATAGGTGATATATAGAGGTCGACCGATATGGGTTTTTCTCTGGCCGATGCCGATATTTAGAAATCATGGCGGCCGATAGCCCATATACGATGCCGATTTTTTTGGGCCGATATGTTAGGCCGATTTTATTTTATTTATTTATTTTTAATCCCCCTTGATCTAACACACCTTTCCCACTGGGGCGTTTTTTAAGGCGCTTTTGGGCTAAAAATAGCGCCTGTAAAGTGCCTGCAAAATGGCTCCCCTGCAGTCTGTGTGAAAGACAGAGTGCTTTCACAGTGAGGCGATGCGCTGGCAGGATCTTAAAAAAAAAAGTCCTGCAAGCAGCACGTTTGGAGTGGTGTATACCGCTCCTCCACCACTCCTGCCCATTGATATGAATGGGCACCACTGCCGAAGCGCATGCAATGCGATTTGGCAGCGGTGCTTCATGGGCGCATTTAACCTCTTCCTTGGCCGCTAGCTGGGTTATATGTGCCCCACTAGCAGCCAAATAGCACCGCTAAAATTATGGTAAAGAGCCGCTAAAACTTGCGTTTTACCATCAACGCCTGTCCGCTCCAGTGTGAAAGCAGCCTTCATAAGTTATACAGAAAATTTCTTACATTTAAACATTTATTAAACAAAACAAACCTCCAATCAGTTTACTTGTATGTATGATCTAGATAAAAAAAAACAAAAAAAACTATATATTAAATAAAAACAGGTAGTCAAAACTTTTGGACAAAAAAAAAAAATGGGCTAACTTTACTGTTTTTATTTTATTTTTTAAATGGTGTATTTTTTTCCCAAAAAAATGCATTTGAAAGACCTCTGTGCAAATGCCGTGTGACATAAAATATTGCAACAACTGCTATTTTATTCCCTAGGATCTCTGCTAAAAAAAATATATATAATTTTTGGGGGGTCTAAGTGATTTTCTGGCAGAAAATACAGGATTTTTACTTGTAAGCAACAAGTGTCAGAAAAGATTTAGTCTTTAAATGGTTAAACTGAGAACTTCTACACACAGAGATGACTTCATTCATTCAAGTGTAAACATTGTATCATTTAGTTCTTTTCTTGGCAGTCTGCCCAGAAAGAAGGAAAGTGTTGCTATGACGACTCAGGCAACTTACACTGACTTCTTACAGAAGTCATTTCAAAGTCCCACTGTAGAATCGGCTTTTTATCAGCACAATCGGCCGATGCCGATTATTTAAAAAACGGCAAATATCGGCCGAAATATCGGCCGGCCGATATATATCGGTCTACCTCTAGTGATATAGTTATAGTTTGGGGTGCACATTGGAAGAACTACAGGATTTTTTTGACTAAATCAACCAAAACATCTATGATATCACGTTTACAGGAAATTGGAATAGTCAAAGTATAGATTACTTAGATCTATAAACAAAAGGGATCCGTAATGGGTATATCCCAACCACTAGCTGTCACCATCCGCAGTGGATTGGCACCATACCCAAGGGCCAACTTATGCGATTGTATAGGAACTCCAGCAACAGTATGGACTTTGAACAACAGGCCGAAGTAATCGTAGAAAGGTTTAAAATGAAAGGATACAAAGAAAGAGAACTCCGTGATCTTAACCACTTGCTTACTGGGCACTTAACCACTTCCCGACCGCCGCACGACGATGTACGTCGACAGAATGGCACGGGCAGGCATAAGGGCTTACATGTACGTCCCTGCCTTCCCGCGGGTCGGGGGCCCGATCGGGCCCCCGCCCGGTGCCTGCGGCAGTCGGTATTCGTTCGGGAGCGATCCGGGATGAGGGGGCGGCCATTCATTCATGGCCACCCCCTCGCGATCGCTCCCGACGAATAGAAATGCTCGGTGACATCACTTCCTCTCCTGTAATGTAAACACAGGCAGAGGAAGTGAAGTAATCTCTCCTCGTGTCGGTCTTTTTCGTTCCGGCACCGAGGAGAGAGGATCGGTGAGTTGCACCCAACACTACACTTACAGTAGAACACGCCAGGCACACTTTTCACCCCCCTGATCACCCCCCAATCACCCCTGCCCCCCCCAGTCACAGTGACACCAATTGCATTTTTTTTTTTTTTTTTAATTTTTTTTTTTTTTTTTTGCATTGGTGTCATTTGTGACTGTAATAACTGTTAGGGCAGTTAGGGTTAGCCCCCTTTAGCTCTAGGGTGCCCCCCTAACCCCCCCAATAAAGGTTTAACCCCGTGATCACCCCCCGTCGCCAGTGTCACTAATAAGCGATCGTTTTTCTGATCGCTGTATTAGTGTCACAGGTGACGCTAGTTAGGCAGGTAAGTATTTAGGTTCGCCGCAGCTTTTTATAGCGTCAGGGACCCCCATATACTACCGCATAGCCCCCTGATTGCCCCCCAGTTAACCCTTTCACCAGTGATCACCATATAACTGTTACAGGTGACGCTGGTTGGTTAGTTATTTTTTTTTTGTTTCATGGCACCCGCCATTTATTACCTAATAAAGGTTTAACCCCCTGATCACCCGGCGGGTGATATAAGTTTGAGGGTCAGATAAGGTCTGCGTCGCCCCAGCGTCAGGTTAGTGCCAGTACCGCTAACACCCACGCGCAAAGCATACACCTCCCTTAGTAATATAGTATCTGATCAGATCTATATTAGCGTTGCCAGCATTTTAGGTTTCCCAAAACGCATTGTTAGCGGGATCAGCCCAGATACCTGCTAGCACCTGCGTTTAGCCCCTCCGCCAAGCCCAGCCCAGCCCACCCAAGTGCAGTATCGATCGATCACTGTCACTTACAAAACACAACACACATAACTGCAGCGTTCGCAGAGTCAGGCTTGATCCCTGCAATCGCTAACAGTTTTTTTTGTAGCGTTTTGAAACAGTCGCTGACAGGCTAGGTGCTTTTTTACCTGTGAGTCTCACTAGTGTACCCCTAAATTTAGAGCCCAAAATGGCAACGCGAAGGTACACTAGTGAAGAGGCCTACACGTTTCTGAGCATGACAGATAGTGAAGAGGACGTCACTCATCTGTCAGATTCAGGCTCAGAATACGATCCTGTAGAGGACAGCGGCTCCATGACAGATAGCTCTGACGACGGAGATGAGGCCTCTGTTAAGGACAGGTGTGCCCGATCCCGAATGTATTCTGTTGTTCAGGTGCATAAACCGCAGGTCACTCGTATGGAGCAGAGACGTACTAGAGCCGCTCATCCTTCTGGTGAACTGGCAAGCACCAGCGGCCTAGTACACCCTGGACCTACATCCAGCACTGCAGTAACACGTGGTGACGTGGCGAGTCCCATAAGTGCAGTTCAAGCTGGCGAGGTGGCAAGCACAAGTAGTGTCCCGCTGCCACCAAGAAGAAGACAAAGACAGGCCCGTCGTACCCATAGTGCCCTTCCTGCAGAATTCGCCAATCCTATTTGGGTGCCCACCACTTCTGCAGAACCCGTACTTCCCCCCCCATTCACTGGCCAACCTGGCATTAACGTGGAAACAGTTGATTGTACGACACTTGACTTTTACTCACTGTTTTTCACCGAAGATCTCTATAGATCTATTGTGGACCAAACCAATTTGTACGCTGCTCAACACATCGCCACTATTCCCCAGTCCACCCTTGCCAGACAATGGAAACCAGTTACGGTTTCCGAATTTAAAATCTTTCTGGGCCTCTCCCTCAACATGGGCATAACCAAAAAGAGTGAGTTGCGGTCATATTGGTCCACTGACCCAATTCACCATATGCGCGTGTTCTCTGCTTCCATGTCCAGGGCACGATACGAGATGATTTTGCGGTTCATGCACTTCAGCGACAATGAACTCTGTCGTCCTCGTGGAGACCCTGAATACGATCGGCTCTACAAAATTCGGCCCCTCATAAACCACTTCAACCAACGTTTTGCAGACTTGTTTACTCCCGATCAAGTTGTCTGCGTTGATGAGTCCCTGATTAAGTTTTCTGGTCGCTTGTCATTCAAACAATACGTCCCCAACAAGCGTTCCAGATACGGGGTCAAGATGTATAAGCTCTGTGACAGGGCCACAGGCTATACACGTAGTTTCATGGTTTATGAGGGTAAAGATAGTCACGTAGAGCCGGAGAACTGCCCTGACTACATAGGAAGCGCTGGCAAGATAGTGTGGGACATGGTGTCACCCTTATTCGGAAAGGGGTACCACTTGTACGTGGACAATTATTACACAAGCGTGCCACTGTTTAGTCACTTGTTTGATCAGCAGATTGGAGCATGTGGCACCATGCGACCTAATCGCCGGGGCTTTCCCCAGCGGCTTGTAGAGTCCCGTCTTAGGCTGGGGGAGAGAGCCTGCTTGCGCAGTAATAATTTGCTCGCTATGAAGTGGAGGGATAATAAGAATGTTTTCGTTCTTACCTCCCTTCATGCAGACACGACGGTCCAAATTCCTACGGCGACTGGTATTGTGGAGAAACCCCTCTGTGTCCACAAATATAACCTTAACATGGGAGGGGTGGACCTCAATGACCAGTTGTTGGCGCCGTATCTAGTTGCCCGTAAGGCCAGACGCTGGTACAAAAAAGTGTCTGTTTATTTATTCCAATTGGCTATACTGAATGCTTATGTACTACACAAAGCTTCAGGACGGACTGGATCCTTCCTCAAATTCCAGGAGGATATCGTCAGAGCCCTTCTGTATCCAGACGGTGCTCCACCTCACCTTCCCCTACCAGATGCAGTAAGCCGGCTGCATGAGAGGCATTATTCTTATGTCCTCCCGAGTACCCCTACCCAACGAGCCCCCCAAAGAAAATGTCGTGTCTGCAGAAAGCGCGGATATAGGCGTGACACCCGTTCTTATTGTCCACGCTGTCCTGGCAATCCTGGTCTTTGTCAGGGTGAGTGTTTTGAACGCTACCACACACTAGTTGAGTATTAGCGTAGGGTACAGCATTGCACAGGCTAGGCACACGTTCACAGGGTCTCCCAAGATGCCATCGCATTTTGAGAGACCCAAACCGCTGGAACCGTTACAACAGAAGTGTTAAAGTTACATAAAAAAGTGTTTAAAAAAAAAAAAAAGTAAAAAAACCAAAAAACCCAAAAAAATTATAAAATAAAAAAACCAAAAATAGTTGTCGTTTTATTGTTCTCTCTCTCTCTATTCTCTCTCTATTGTTCTGCTCCTTTGTACTGTATTCTATTCTGCAATGTTTTATTGTTAACCATTTTTTGTTTTCAGGTACGCCATTCAGCTGTAGCGTGGATTTATTTATCTTGACAGCAACAGCGTTTGCTCCCACGATATGTAAAGCCACGACTCCAGCGCTGTCGGAGGTGATTTCACCACCACAGTTAAAAAAGAGCATATATGCCGAAGCATGGGGGCATAAGGGGTGGAGGAACGATTTTGCTCCTAATGCCGCGTACATACAGTCAAAATTCCGACGGAGGGCTTGCCCGTGGAAAAGTTTGAATGTATGTACGCAGCATAACTTTTTTGCGGGAGGATGCCCCCATGCTTCGGCATATATATATTTTAGGCACAGATTGTGTTAAATGTGATATTTTTTGCTATTTTTTTTTTTGTATTTGCTTTGCAGGTATGGTACGTCTTACTGTTATACTGTAATGTTACTTTGTTTTATTGTTAACCATCATTTGCTTAGCAGGTACGCCATTCAGTTGCAGCGCGGATTTATTTATCTTGACAGCAACAGCGTTTGCTCCCATGATACATAAAGCCGCGACTCCAGCACTGTCGGGGGTGATTTCACCACCACAGTTACAAAAGAGCATATATGCCGAAGCATGGGGGCATAAGGGGTGGAGGAGCGATCTGCTCCTACCTTTTGCGGGAGGATGCCCCCATGCTTCGGCATATATAAATGGTTCATGTATGCCCACCATAAAAGTGGGTGGATGAATCTAATGGTGGGCATACCCACCGATCAATATTTTTTTTTCGTTCAGCCCACAGGCTGCATGAAAAAAAAATTACAATATATGCCCAACCAGTTCCAGCAACATACTGGTATGTTGCGGGACTTTGAGTGCTTATACCAGAATGATGCCTGCAGGTTTAGGTATCATCTTGGTATCATTCTTTTCAGCCAGCGGTCGGCTTTTATGTAAAAGCAATCCTAGCGGCTAATTAGCCTCTAGACTACTTTTACAAGCAGTGGGAGGGAATGTCCCCCCCCCCCCCCGCACCATCTTCCATGGTTTTCTCAGGCTCTCCTGTCCCAACAGGGAACCTGAGAATGCAGCCGGTGGTTCCGCCAGCTGACCATAGAGCTGATCAGAGACCAGAATGGCTCCAATCATCTCTATGGCCTAAGACACCGAAAGCTACGAGCATTTCATGACTTAGATTTTGCGGGATGTAAACAGCGCCATTGGGAAAGCATTTTATCACACCGATCTTGGTGTGGTCAGATGCTTTGAGGACAGAGGAGAGATCTAGGGTCTGATAGACCCTAATTTTTTAAAAAAAGAGTACCTGTCACTACCTATTGCAATCATAGGGGATATTTACATTCCCTGAGATAACAATAAAAATCATAAAAAAAATATATATAAATGAAAGGAACAGTTTAAAAATAAAATAAAAAAGCAAAATAAATAATAAAAAAAATAAAATAAAAAAAAACACCCCTGTCCCCCCCTGCTAAGGCGCAACGTGGAACGCAAGCGTTGGTCTGGTGTCATATGTAAACAGCAATTGCACCATGCATGTGAGGTATCACCACGAAGGTCAGATCGAGGGTACTAATTTTAGCAGTAGACCTCCTCCGTAAATCTAAAGTGGTCACCTGTAAAGGCATTTAAAGGCTTTTAAAAATGTACGTAGTTTGTCGCCGCTGCACGTTTCTGCGCAATTTTAAAGCATGTCATGTTTGGTATCCATGTACTCGGCCTAAGATCATATTTTTTATTTCATCAAACATTTGGGCAATATAGTGATTTTTAGTGCATTAAAATAAAAAAAAGTGTGTTTTTTCCCCAAAAAATGAGTTTGAAAAATCGCTGCGCAAATACCGTGTGAAAAAAAAAAATGAAACACCCACCATTTTAATCGGTAGGGCTTTTGCTTTAAAAAAACACTTCATGTTTGGGGGTTCAAAGTAATTTTCTTGCAAAAAAAATATTTTTTCATGTAAACAAAAAGTGTCAGAAAGGGCTTTTTCTTCAAGTGGTTAGAAGAGTGGGTGATGTGTGACATAAGCTTCTAAATGTTGTGCATAAAATGCCAGGACAGTTCAAAACCTCCCCAAATGACCCCATTTTAGAAAGTAGACACCCCAAGCTATTTGCTGAGAGGCATGTCGAGTCCATGGAATATTTTATATTTTGACAAAAGTTGTGGAAAAAATACATTTATTATTTTATTTTTTTTGCACAAAGTTGTCATTAAATGATATTTTGCTCAAACATGCCATGGTTATATGTAAAATTACACCCCAAAATACATTCTGTTGCTTCTCCTGAGTACGGGGATACCACAAGTGTGAGACCTTTTGGGAGCCTAACCGCGTACGGTACCCCAAAATCCAAGCACCACCTTCAGGATTTCTAAGGGTGTAAATTTTTGATTTCATTCCTCACTGCCTATCACAGTTTCGGAGGCCATGGAATGCCCAGATAGCACAAAATCCCCCCAAGTGACCCCATTTTGGAAAGGAGACACCCCAAGCTATTTGCCGAGAGGTATGGTTAGTATTTTGCAGACCTTCATTTTTGTCACAAAGTTTTGAAAATTGAAAAAAAGAAAAAAAATATACATTATTTTTTTTTTCTTCATTTTCAAAAACAAATGAGAGCTGCAAAATACTCACCATGCCTCTCGGCAAATAGCTTGGGGTGTCTACTTTCCAAAATGGGGTAATTTTGGGGGGTTTTGTGCTATTTTGGCATTTTATGGCCTTCAAAACTGTGATAGGTAGTGAGGTGTGAAATCAAAAATTTACACCCTTAGAAAGCCTGAAGGCGGTTCTTGGTTTTTGGGGCCCCGTACGCGACTAGGCTCCCAAAAAGTCCCACACATGTGCTATCCCCGTACTCAGGAGAAGCAGCAGAATTTATTTTGGGGTGTCATTTCACATATGCCCCTGGCATGTGTGAGCAATATATCATTTAGTGACAACTTTGTGAAAAAAAAAAAAAAAGTTTGTAATTTTCCCGCAACTTGCGGCAAAATATAAAATATTCCATGGACTCAACATGCCTCTCAGAAAATAGCTTGGGGTGTCTACTTTCTAAAATGGGGTCATTTGTGGGGGTTTTGTGCCATCTTGGCATTTTATGGCCTTCAAAACTGTAATAGGTAGTGAGGCGTGAAATGAAAAATTTACGCCCTTAGAAAGCTTGAAGGCGGTTCTTGGCTTTCGGGGCCCCGTACGCAGCTAGGCTCCCAAAAAACCCCACACATGTGGTATCCCCGTACTCAGGAGAAGCAGCAGAATTTATTTTGGGGTGTCATTTTACATATGCCCATGGCATGCGTGAGCAATATATCATTTAGTGACAACTTTGTGAAAAAATAAATAAAAAAACAAAAGTTTGTAATTTTCCCGCAACTTGCGGCAAAATATAAAATATTCCATGGACTCAACATGCCTCTCAGCAAATAGCTTGGGGTGTCTACTTTCTAAAATGGGGTCATTTGTGGGGGTTTTGTGCCATCTTGGCATTTTATGGCCTTCAAAACTGTAATAGGTAGTGAGGCGTGAAATCAAAAATGTACGCCCTTAGAAAGCCTGAAGGCGGTTCTTGGCTTTCGGGGCCCCGTACGCAGCTAGGCTCCCAAAAAATCCCACACATGTGGTATCCCCGTACTCAGGAGAAGCAGCAGAATTTATTTTGGGGTGTCATTTTACATATGCCCATGGCATGCGTGAGCAATATATCATTTAGTGACAACTTTGTGAAAAAATAAATAAAAAAACAAAAGTTTGTAATTTTCCCGCAACTTGCGGCAAAATATAAAATATTCCATGGACTCAACATGCCTCTCAGCAAATAGCTTGGGGTGTCTACTTTCTAAAATGGGGTCATTTGTGGGGGTTTTGTGCCATCTTGGCATTTTATGGCCTTCAAAACTGTAATAGGTAGTGAGGCGTGAAATCAAAAATGTACGCCCTTAGAAAGCCTGAAGGTGGTTCTTGGCTTTCGGGGCCCCGTACGCAGCTAGGCTCCCAAAAAATCCCACACATGTGGTATCCCCGTACTCAGGAGAAGCAGCAGAATTTATTTTGGGGTGTCATTTTACATATGCCCATGGCATGCGTGAGCAATATATCATTTAGTGACAACTTTGAAAAAATAAATAAAAAAACAAAAGTTTGTAATTTTCCCGCAACTTGCGGCAAAATATAAAATATTCCATGGACTCAACATGCCTCTCAGCAAATAGCTTGGGGTGTCTACTTTCTAAAATGGGGTCATTTGTGGGGGTTTTGTGCCATCTTGGCATTTTATGGCCTTCAAAACTGTAATAGGTAGTGAGGCGTGAAATCAAAAATTTACGCCCTTAGAAAGCCTGAAGGCGGTTCTTGGCTTTCGGGGCCCCGTACGCAGCTAGGCTCCCAAAAAATCCCACACATGTGGTATCCCCGTACTCAGGAGAAGCAGCAGAATTTATTTTGGGGTGTCATTTCACATATGCCCATGGCATGCGTGAGCAATATATCATTTAGTGACAACTTTGTGAAAAAAAAAAAGTTTGTAATTTTCCCGCAACTTGTGGCAAAATATAAAATATTCCGTGGACTCAACATGCCTCTCAGCAAATAGCTTGGGGTGTCTACTTTCTAAAATGGGGTCATTTGGGGGGGTTTTGTGCCATCTTGGCATTTTATGGCCTTCAAAACTGTAATAGGTAGTGAGGCGTGAAATGAAAAATTTACGCCCTTAGAAAGCCTGAAGGCGGTGCTTGGTTTTCGGGGCCCCGTACGCGGCTAGGCTCCCAAAAAATCCCACACATGTGGTATCCCCGTACTCAGGAGAAGCAGCAGAATTTATTTTGGGGTGTAATTTCACATGTGCCCATAGCATGTGTGAGCAATATATCATTTAGTGACAACTTTGTGAAAAATTTATAAAGTTTGTAATTTTCCCGCAACTTGTGGCAAAATATAAAATATTCCATGGACTCAACATGCCTCTCAGCAAATAGCTTGGGGTGTCTACTTTCTAAAATGGGGTCATTTGTGGGGGTTTTGTGCCATCTTGGCATTTTATGGCCTTCAAAACTGTGATAGGTAGTGAGGAGTAAAATGACATATGTATGCTCTTAGAAATCCTGAAGGCGGTGCTTGGCTTTCGGGGCCCCGTACGCGGCTAGGCTTCCAAAAAGTCGACCACATGTGGTATCCCCGTACTCAGGAGAAGCAGCAGAATGTATTTTGGGGTACAATTCCACATATAACCATGGCATGTGTGAGCAATATATCATTTAGTGACAACTTTGTGTAAAAAAAAAAAAAAAATAATTGTTTTTTTTTGTCATTATTCAATCGCTTGCGGCAAAAAAATAAAATATTCAATGGGCTCAACATGCCTCTTATCAATTTCCTTAGGGTGTCTACTTTCCAAAATGGGGTCATTTGGGGGGGTTTTGTACTGCCCTGCCATTTTAGCACCTCAAGAAATGAGATAGGCAGTCATAAACTAAAAGCTGCGTAAATTCCAGAAAATGTACCTTAGTTTGTAGATGTGACAACTTTTGCGCAAACCAATAAATATACAGTTATTGACTTTTTTTTTTTACCAAAGACATGTGGCTGAATACATTTTGGCCTAAATGTATGACTAAAATTGAGTTTATTGGATTTTTCTAATAACAAAAATTAGAAAATATCATTTTTTTTCAAAATTTGCGGTCTTTTTACGTTTATATCGCAAAAAATAAAAATCGCAGAGTCAGTCAAATACCTTTAAAAGAAAGCTCTATTTGTGGGAAGAAAAGGACACAAATTTCGTTTGGGTACAACATTGCATGACCGCGCAATTACCAGTTAAAGCAGCGCAGTGCCAAAGTGTAAAAAGACCTCTGGTCATTTACCAGCAAAATGGTCCGGTCTGAAAGTGGTTAAACACCCTTCCTGCCCAGACCAATTTTCAGCTTTCGGTGCTCTCACACTTTGAATGACAATTACTCAGTCATGCAACACTGTACCAAAATGAATTTTTTGTCCTTTTTTTCCCACAAATAGAGCTTTCTTTTGGTGGTATTTGATCACCTCTGGGGTTTTTATTTTTTGCGCTATAAATGAAAAAAGACCGAAAATTTTGAAAAAAAAAAACGCATGTTTCTGTGACAGAATTATGCAAATTATACATTTTTCTGGATTAGTGGATATTATTTGGTCTTTGTGAAAGTTAGAGAGTCTACAAGCTGTGGTGCAAATCGCACAAAATTGATCACATCTGATGTACTGGTGGCCTATCTTGCTTCTTGTGACCCGAACAAGTCAGGAAAGTACAAAAAAACCCCAAATGACCCCTTTTTGGAAAGTAGACATTCCAAGGTATTTAGTAAGAGGCATGGTGAGCTTTTTGATGATGTCATTTTTTTCCCACAATTCTTTGCAAAATTAAGATTTTTCTTTTTTTTTTTCTTTTTTTCCACAAAATTGTCATTGTAATAGGTTATTTCTCTCACATGGCATGTGTATACCACAAATGACACCCCCAAAAAAATTCTGCTACTCCTCCTGAGTATTAAAATACCACATGTGTGGGACTTTTTCACAGCCTGGCCACATAGAGAGGCCCAACATGCAGGGAGCGCCATCATGTGTTCTAGGAGCATAAATTACACATCTAACTTGTTGACTACTTATAACACTTTTGAAGGCCCTGGAGCACCAGGACAATGACACGTGGCACTGATGACAGATGGCACTGATACGTGGCAATGACACGTGGCGTTGATGACAGATGGCACTGATGACACGTGGCACTAATACGTGGCACTCATGACACTAATACGTGGCACTAATACGTGCCACCGATGACAGATGGCACTAATACGTGGCACCGATGATGCGTGACACTGATGACAGATGGCACCGATAAGTGGCATTGATGACACGTGACACTGACAACAGATGGCACTGATGACAGATGGCACTGATACGTGGCACTGATGACAGATGGCACTAATATGTGGCACTGATGACAGATGACACTATGTGGCACTGATGACACTATGTGGCACTGATGACAGATGGCACTTATACGTGGCACTGATGACAGATGGCACTGGGGAAAAATGGCACTGACAACAGGTGGCACTGGGGACAGATAGCACTAACAGGTGGCACTGGGGCAGGATGGCACTGGGGCGGATAGCACTTTTTTTAACTTTTTTTTTTTTTTTACACTTACGGCCGCTGCAGCCGTTCATCTCTCCCCTCTCACACGCTGTCTGTGTGAGGAGGGAGAGCGGCACTGAGAGATGATCTCATATGTTTACATATGCGATCAACTCACATTGGACATGCCGATCACACTGTAAACGGCCACTGTGATTGGCCGTTTACAGCGATATGTGTTTGCCTGTCTCCGGGGGACACTGCAAACACAGAACTTCCCCGATGCGCGCCCGCGGCGGCGCGCATTGCGGAAGTTAACAACAGGACGTCCAGGGACGGCCTCCCGGACAAAAGCGCCTACTCTATAGCCGTCATTCGGCTATAGGGCGGGCGGGAAGAGGCTAAAGAAAAGGTAAAACGAATGGAAAGAAAAGGATTGATTGAAGGAACAGCTGAGAAGAAGTTGAAGAAACAGAAAAATCTGGAAATTGCCTTTCTTACAGGATATAACAGACATTATAGGGACATTGAACACATCATAAAGAAATACTGGCCTATTCTGCAATCTGATAATGTGCTCAATACTGTATTACCAAACAAGACCTCATTTATCTGCAGAAGAGCACCTACCCTGAGAAACAAATTAGTGAAGGACACCATAGATCCCCCAAAACAGATTAGGATATTCGAAAGCCTAAAGGGGTTTTTCAAGTGCAGGAAATGCCTTCCATGCAAAATCAGTAAAAAAACAACAAAAAGAAAACCACCTTTAATTCAACCACCAATGGGAAGGAATATAAAATAAAAGAACGAATTACTTGTAACAGCACCTACGTCACTTATGTCATCGAATGCCCATGCCACAAACAATATGTGGGTAGAACCACACGGGAATTACACGTCAGAATAAGAGAACATATTACCAGTATAACAAAATTATGATTGGTCCAATGGCCAGGGAACACCCAGTATATTATTGGCACCACATCCCAGAGAGAAGCATTTTAATGGTACAGGGAAGAGAGTAGGGATTTTCACGGTGCCTCCAAAAGTACAATAGTAACTTATTCAGTTATTATAAAGAAACAATGTCATATTTAATAAAAGAATACAAATTTTATTCAGGTACAAAGTTTAAAAACAATTTCACAGGCGTATTTGATGGCAATAGGGTCCAAAGAAGCCAAGAAAATCTATACACACTTGTCCCGACATGTTTCGCCAGGTGGCTTCTTCAGGGGGTGTGTAAGCTAATAAAACATCAAACAAAGAAATATAATTAATACCATAACAAATATAACCAAAAAATATATAAATTCATCAAATGGCATTGGTTCCTTCAATGCCATTTGATGAATTTATATATTTTATAAGCCTGTGAAATTGTTTTTAAACTTTGTACCAGAATAAAATTTGTATTCTTTTATTAAATATGGCATTGTTTCTTTATAATAACTGAATAAGTTACTATTGTACTTTTGGAGGCACCGTGAAAATCCCTACTCTCTTCCCTGTACCGTTAAAATATTACCAATATAAGGAATGGGTTCCATAAACATAGTGTCTCTAGACATTTCAGGGACTTTCACAATCCGGACCCAAGACAGATGGTCTTCTATGCAATAGATAAAATAAAGGGTCACTGGAGAGGTGAAGATAAACAGATTAAAGTATCACAAAATGAGACAAAATGGATTTTTAATTTAGATACCCTCCAGCCTGCAGGAATGAACATTGACCTAGACCTTAATTGCTTTTTGACAAATTTTTGATTACTTGACTGTCCAAGTATTTATTTAGTTAAAGCGGTTCTGCACTCATAATAAAACATTTGCCCATTCTGTTGCCTCTAGACCATATATTTGATAATGCCACCTGTTTTTTTTTTTTTTTTGATTCATCTACATTTTGTAATCCGTAGTAGTTTATTTTCATCCCCTGCGGCGATGGGCGGTCTCTTGCGGGGATCAGCATCATTTCCTGCTGAAGCCCGCACTGTCTCCTGGGATCTCGTTCAAGTAATCCCAGGAGACATTGCAACCATTACACCGCCCCCTCACTCAGAGGAAACACCACTCCGGAAGTAAGACCAGGAGACGCCATGAGAGAGAAGGGCAGACTGTTACTTGTGTCTTCCCTGCTGACCTCCACCACAGGACTGTTATGTATAAACATGCTCAATAGACAGGCATCCTCACAACTGTCCCTCACATACAAAGAATTCTCTCTGTTACAGCTGTAATAGCCGAAATCACACGAGATGTCGGCTGTATTAGCCGAAATCTCGCGAGATGTCGGGTGCATTAGCCGCAATGTCTCCTGGGATTACTTGAACGAGATCCCAGGAGACAGTGCGGGCTTCAGCAGGAAATGATGCTGATCCCCGCAAGAGACCGCCCATCGCCGCAGGGGATGAAAATAAACTACTACGGATTACAAAAGGTAGATGAATCAAAAAAAAAAACAGGTGGCATTATCAAATATATGGTCTAGAGGCAACAGAATGGGCAAATGTTTTATTATGAGTGCAGAACCGCTTTAATCTCTGAGGTAACACATTTTAAAAGAAGTTCTTTGTCTGGTCAAGTCGAATGTTATGTGTTCCTTTAATATTCCTTGGTAGGGAGGAACACGTCACATTGGACCTTCGGACAAAATGTAATATACACAGGTAACAGCACTTTACACTCATAGTGATTCTATGGTGTCTTCCCTCTCAAAAGGGTCACATATATTATGGGGACATCATTACATTTTAACTTGCACCTCCAATTTTTGATTTGTTTTAATTTTAAACTGATCAGGTATTTTACACTCAAAAGGGCACACCAGAAGCATTAAAAGTAGGCCAATTCACACATTCACATTCACATCCTTCACGTCATTAGGTTCCCATAGGGACCGTGTGATAGGTATATTGCAAAGAATTTCTTATATCCCTCTCCTTTCAATCTTTAATTACATTTTTAACCACTTGAGACCCGCGCTATAGCCGAATGACGGCTACAGCGCGGATCTCCTTTGCCGGGACTACGTCTTTTGACGTAGTCCCGTGCACGAACGGCCTGCGCGCCCCCTGAGGGGCGCGCTCTATGATCGGAGAGTCTGAGACTCGCCTGATCACCGATCCGAGCAAGGGGTCGATCCCGACCCCTTATCACATGATCAGCTGTCAGCCAATGACAGCTGATCATGTGATATAACAGAGCCGGTAATCGGCTATTATTCCTCCTCGCGCTGACAGCGCGAGGAGAAAAAAAAAGAGCCGATCACCGGCGGCCATGATCGGGACATCAGTCCCGATCACGGCCAGCCCTGCCAGTGCCCACCTGCCCCCTGCCAGTGCCCACCTGCCCCCTCATCACTAAGCATAATAAAAAAATAAGTGCCCCCCGTCAGTGCCACCCAGCAGTGCCCATAGTGCCACCCAGCAGTGCCCACAGTGCCACTCAGCAGTGCCCACAATCTACCTCAACAAAGGTGCTGCACCCCAGTGCCACATATCCGTGCCCATCAGGGTCATCTACCAGTGCCCAGCAGTGCCGCCCATCAGTGCCCAGCAGTGCCACCTATCAGAGCCACCTATCAGTGCCCATCAGTCCCATCTATCAGTGGTACCTATCAGTGCCCCTTAGTGCCACCCATCTGTGCCACCCATCCGTGCCATCTTATCTGTGCCCATCTTTGCCCATCAGTGCCGCCTTATCTGTGCCCATCGGTGCTGCCTTATCTGTGCCTATTAGTGCCGCCTTAACTATGCCTATCAGTGCCCACCAATGCAGCCTATCAGTGCCCACCAGTGCAGCCTATCAGTGCCGCCTCATCAGCGCACTTCAATGAAGGAGAAAAATGACCTGTTTGCAAAATTTTATAACAAACTATTAAACATGATTTTTTTTATTTTTTATTTTTTGCATCTTTTTTAGTTTGTTTAGCAAAAAATAAAACTCCCAGCTGTAATTAAATACCACCAAAAGAAAGCTCTATTTGTGGGAAAAAAATGATAAAAATGTCATTTGGGTACAGTGTTGTATGCCCGCGCAATTGTCATTCAAAGTGCATCAGCGCTGAAAGCTGAAAATTGGTCTGGGAGGGGGGGGGGTTAAGTGCCCAGTAAGCAAGTGG
This sequence comes from Lithobates pipiens, assembly GCF_037356315.1. Taxonomy (NCBI): domain Eukaryota; kingdom Metazoa; phylum Chordata; class Amphibia; order Anura; family Ranidae; genus Lithobates; species Lithobates pipiens. The sequence continues at coordinate 123,215,656 of NW_027507686.1, forward strand.
TTAAACAAAACAAACCGCCAATCAGTTTACTTGTATGTATGATTTAGATTTAAAAAAAAAGCTATATATTAAATAAAAACAGGTAGTCAAAACGTTTGGACGGAAAAAAAAATGGGCTAACTTTACTGTTTTTAATTTTTTTTTTTTTTAAATAGTGTATTTTTTTCCCCAAAAAATGCATTTGAAAGACCTCTGTGCAAATGCCGTGTGACATAAAACATTGCAACAACCGCTATTTTATTCCCTAGGATCTCTGCTAAAAAATATATATAATTTTTGGAGGGTCTAAGTGATTTTCTGGCAGAAAATACAGGATTTTTACTTGTAAGCAACAAGTGTCAGAAAAGATTGTCTTTAAATGGTTAAACTGAGAACTTCTACACACAGAGATGAGTTCATTCATTCAAGTGTAAACATTGTATCATTTTACTCTTTTCTTGGCAGACTGCCCAGAGAGGAGGAAAGACGTTTCTATGACGACTCAGGCAACTTACACTGACTTCTATTACAGAAGTCATTTCCAAGTCCCGCTGTTCTAAATCGGCCTTTTTATCATCACAATCGGCCGATGCCGATTAATTAAAAAACGGCAAATATCGGTCGACCTCTAATAACAATGTAAATTTGCTGTCCCCTCAAAATAACTCTACACGTTTACCGGAGCCGTCGGCAGCGGCGAAGGCGATCGCGTCCTGTAGCTGGCTCAGTATGGAGACGAGTGAGGTGAAGATGGCCCCCACCCATCTCCATACAATTACTGGGCGGAAGTGACATAAAAACGTCACTTCCACCCACAGGTCTTAAAGGGCCATTTTTTTAATTTATTTGTTTACATTTTTTTTTTTTTTATAACATTTTTTTTTTTCTATTGCATTTTAGTCTAAATATGAGCTCTGATGTCTTTTCATATTTAAGAGGTCCTGTCATGCTTTTTTCAATTCCGAGGAATTTTTTATTTTTTTTTAACCACTTTGCATCCAGGCCAATTCTGACATTTCTCTCCTACATGTAAAATTCCTAATTTTTTTGCTAGAAAATGACATAGAACCCCAAAACATTATATATGTTTTTTTTTAGCAAAGACCCTAGAGAATACAATGGCGTTAGTTGCAACTTTTTATCTCGCACGCTATTTGCGCAGCAATTTTTCGAACACGTTTTTTTTTAGAAAAAAAAACTTTCATGCTTAAAAAAACAAAACAAAAAAAAAATAGTAAGGTTAGCCCATTTTTTTTGCATAATGTGAAAGAGGAGGATACGCCGAGTAAATAGATACCCAACATGTCACGCTTCAAAATTGCACGCGCTCGTGGAATGGTGCCAAACTTTGGTATTTAAAAATCCCCATAGGTGACGCTTTAAATTTTTTTACTGGTTACATATTTTGGGTTACAGAGGAGGTCTAGGGCTAGAATTATTGCTCTCGCTCTAACGTTCGTGGCGATACCTCACATGTGTGGTTTGAACACCGTTTCCATATGTGGGCGGGACTTCCGTATGCATTCGCTTCTGTGTGCGAGCTCACGGGGACAGGGGCGCTTTAAATTTTTTTTTTTTTTTTTATTGTTAATTTTATTTTTATTTTTTTAGTTTTACACTAAAAAAAAAAAAAAAAAAAAAAATTTGATGACTTTTATTCCTATTACAAGGAATGTAAACATCCCTTGTAATAGGAATATGGCACGATCGGACATATTTACAGTGAGATATGGGGTCAATAAGATCCCATATCTCACCTCTAGGCTGGGAAGAATAAAAAAAAAAAAAACGATCCTGGTAGAGGCCGGGCGTGACGTCATAATATCGCACCTGGCCTCCGAACGACCATAGAGACTCTGGGGACAATATGGTCCGCCGGAAATCTCTACGGTAACTTGCTGGGGCCAGCGGATCCTGTGACCGACTCACTGATGGAAACGGTAAGTCGGTACAAGCACCGGAGGGCGGCGGGAGGGGGGGCGTCCTCTCCCGCCGCCCGTAAGAATGATCAAGCGATGGAACAGCCGCTATGATCGTTCTTATGGTGCAGGGAATCGCCGGCCGAAAACGGCAATATCTGAATGATGTCTGTGGCCTCAGGCATCATTTAGATATAACCACTGAAAGCCCATGACGTCAATAGACGTAGTGTGGGAACCAAGTGGTTAAACAGTGTAAAAATAAATAAGAATTTTTTTTTTTTTTTACGTGCTTTCTGGCGGCTGGGTACCGGTTAACATCTATTTTCCACTTGCTTCAAAGAAGGCTTTGGACAGGCTTTCTCAAAGCTCTCTGAACGCTAGTCAAAGTCCCTGTCACTAAATAAAATGGTTAGCTTACAGTCCTGTTTATACCTGCTTTTGCTTTGCTTTGCTTAAAAAATACCCCATGTAGCTTTAGTTGTGCTTCAAAGCCTCCACAGAAGTCTATGGCAAAGCTCACTTGAAGCCCCACTTAAGCTCCACGAAACCTCACCAAAGCCTCAAAGCCCCACCAAAGCCTCACCAAAGCCTCATCGAAGCCCCACCAAAGCACCAAGCAAAAGCAGGTGTAAACAGGACTGTAAGCTAACAATTTTATTTAGTGACAGCAGCTTTAATTGGCGTTCAGAGAGCTTTAACAAAGCGTGTCCGAAGCTGTTTTGAAGCAAGTGTAAACTAGCCCTTAAAATGTTAAGCTGGTGTAATGCTGCATATGGAAGCTATACCGAAAATGCATATGAAGGCTTTGCCAAATCAATGCCTATGGAAACTATACGTGGACAAGACCATACTAGCTCAGGAAAAAGTAGTTGTTACCATTTTAAAGACCTCAAAGACTTTTTAAAAACAGTGATTGGGCGTATGAATGGCTTACGCACATCTTCAGTTAAAAATGAGAACCTTGAGTGGTGTAAGTAAGGCTCAAAGTAAGGCTTTCATATTCAAATTACACAGAATATGTCCACATATTCTCTTTGTGTGCTCTTGTGCACTTATTCCTGGTCACATATGCTTTAACCGTGCAGGAAGCACTCCACTCACCAGATCATATTGACTCCTTGTGTACGTCCAGAAAGTTAAAATGTGCCTCTTTAAGCCAGATGTTTCACAACCTGGATCACGCTGTACTCAGCATTTTCTGTAAGCACCATAAATCAGGTCTGCTATCACAACAGGAAATATTTCACTGTTTCGTTAAATCCTCTCGGAACACCATACCATATCCAGCATACCAAAGCGAAAAGAAAGGGAGACATCTCAGTGTAACCACTTTATTTTAACCCCACACAGTAAAAAGATAGATATGCATTACAATGTGAATGTGGATAGACAGCCTTTCACAAATGAAACCAGAAACACTGCTGTGCCCTCCATTGTGCATTCCAACAAAGTGACGTAACTCGAAGTCCCACACTACGCATTTCCTCACCTCCACCATTTTGAGAGCCTCTTTTTGAGATTTGTTGTTTACAAGTTAAAAACTTTTTTTTACTTAGAACCCCCAAACATTATAATTTTTTTTCTGCCACCCTAGAGAATAAAATGCCGGCCGTTTCAATACTTTCCGTCACACCGTATTTGCGCAGCGGTCTTACAAGTGCACGTTTTTTTGGAAAAAATACACTTTTTTGAATTAACCACTTGCTTACTGGGCACTTAAACACCCTTCCTGCCCAGACCAATTTTCAGCTTTTGGTGCTCTCACACTTTGAATGACAATTACTCAGTCATGCAACACTGTACCCAAATTAATTTTGTGTCCTTTTTTTCCCACAAATAGAGCTTTCTTTTGGTGGTATTTGATCACCTCTGGGGTCTTTATTTTTTGCGCTATGAAAGAAAAAAGACCGAAAATTTTGAACAAAAACGCATTTTTCTTTGTTTCTGTGATAAAATTTTGCAAATTATAATTTTTTTTTCATAAATTTTGGCCACAATTTATACTGCTACATATCTTTGGTAAAAATAACCCAAATTAGTGGATATTATTTGGTCTTTGTGAAAGTTAGAGAGTCTACAAGCTGTGGTGCGAATCATAAAAAATTGATCACATCTGATGTACTGGTGGCCTATCTCATTTCTTGCGACCGAACAAGTCAGGAAAGTACAAATACCCCCCGAATGACCCCTTTTTTGAAAGTAGACATTCCAAGGTATTTACTAAGATGCATGGTGAGGGTTTTGATGTTGTCATATTTTTCCCACAATTCTTTGCAAAATGAAGATTTTTTTTTTTTTTTTTTTTCCTCACAAAATTTTCAATGTAATAGGTTATTTCTCTCACATGGCATGTGTATACCACAAATGACACCCCAAAATACGTTCTGCTACTCCTCCTGAGTATTACAATACCAAATGTGTGAGACTTTTACACAGCCTGGCCACATACAGAGGCCCAATATTGAAATAGCACCATCAGGCGTTCTAGGAGCATAAATTACACATTTCATTTCTCAACCACCTATTACACTTTTGAAGACCCTGGAGCACCAGGACAATGGAAATGCCCACAAAGTGACCCCATTTTGGAAAGCTAACACCCCAACGTATAATCTATGAGGCATATTGAGTCGTTTGAATGGTTCATTTTTTGTCCAGAAGTTTTGGGAAAATGTGGAAAAAAAATGAAAACGCATTTTTTTTACGCAAAGTTGTCAATTTATAAGATATTTCCAACACATAGCATTTACATAGCAAAAATGACACCCCAAAATACGTTCTACTACTCCTCCTGAGTATAACGATACCAAATGTGTGAGACTTTTACACAGCTTGGCCACATACAGAGGCCCAACATGCAAGGAACACCATCAGGTGTTCCAGGGACACATAGCCTGCACATACCAAGAATTACACCCCAAAATACATTCTGCCGAGAAAAGAGTAAACAAAAGATTACCTGTGGTTTTAGCAGCGCAGTTGTCCACAGGATGATAGCACTGGTCCAGGCAGCAGACAGGGACTTGGTCAGCAAAAGTGAACACAATTTTCCAGGCAACAGGCAGGTATACTGTCTATAGTCAATATTGGCAGCAGGCAGGGATACTGTCCATATACAGTCCAAGGTCAGTGCAGGCAGAGATCGTCAGCATTGCCAAAATATTGGTCCTGGTAGTAGGCAGGAACATGGTCCATCCATGTGGTGTGGTCAGTTCATGCGACAGGCAGAGGCATGATGGTATAGGTCCTACAGGCAGCAGGCAGAAGTAGGGCCTTTTTCAGGACAGAATGGGGATAGGGGTAGAGGCTTCTCCCACCCAAATCTCTTTGAAGCCTCCGAGTCTCCAGACCCTAATCTAGGAATGAGAAAACAAAGGAAATTGTCTTCTTCATCCAAAAAATCTATTCTGGAGCCCCTCACATATGTGAGACCCCTGTTATGAATCCCACTAGTCCACTGAGAGGGTACAAGATCAGTCCAAGAGGCAGGCAAAAGGCATGGTCAAACAGTCCGGGTCAGTTCCAGATCAGGCAGAGGTATGTACAGAATCAGTAGGCAGAAGCATGGTCGAATAACAGTCCAAGGTCAGTTCCAGATCAGGTAGAGGCATAAACAGAATCAGTAGGCAGAGGCGTGGTCGAATAACAAGCCAGGGTCAGTTCCAGATCAGGCAGAGGTATGTACAAAATCAGTAGGCAGAAGCGTGGTCGAATAACAAGCCAGGGTCAGTTACAGAGCAAGCAGAGGCATAAGGGGTTTGAAGGTAAATGGCAGGAAGTGAGGGTTAGGGTTACCATACTTCACTAATAATTCACTAAAGTATGGTAACGGCGGAAACAGTCACCTATGCAGAGGCCTGGTTGGGAAGGGCATTGGGCACAATGATAAGTGGTGTCTCTTCTCACTCCTCGTTTGCTGCACACCCGACATTTTTTCTGATGTCTTCGGCCTGTTGGTTTGGGAGGGATTTTGTCAGGAAAGTGGTGTTCAGAGAGTCTGCTAATTACATCGGATCGAATGTTTTGTGGCGGGCCGTTGGGGTATATAAGGGCAGTGGTGATTTCCTCCTGGTAGCCAAGGAAGGGTATGGGTCTTTCTGTGGACTTACGATAAATGACATATGTGTTGTATATGGCCAAATTAAAGAAATAAATTGAATTTTTTTTATACCACTTGTATGTTCTTCTCATGGCAAGATAGGGTTCGAGCATCTGGTCGTTCAAGTCGACACCCCCCATGAACATGTTGTACTCATGGATACAAGTGGGTTTTTGTATTGGGCCATCCCTCCTGGTGATCTCAACAAAAGTGTTGTTGTGGATCGAAGAAAGCATATAGACATCCCTTCTGTCCCTACACTTCACAGCCAAAATTTCCTCATTCCGTAAACTCGCCGCTTCGCCTTTTCTTAGCCTTTTGTTGACGAGGCTTTGAGGAAAGCCCTTCCGGTTCGTTCTTACGGTGCCACATGCTGGAGTTTGCATTCTATGGAGGTTGCGGAACAGGGGTAAACTTGTATAAAAATTGTCCACATACAGATGGTAGCCTTTCTCAAGGAGTGGGTTTATGAGTTCCCAAACAACTTTTCCACTCGATCCGATGTATTCGGGGCAATTAGGGGGATGTAGCTGGCTGTCCTTCCCTTCGTATACCATGAAGGAATATGTATACCCTGTGGCTCGGTCACACAACTTATACATCTTCACTCCATAGCGGGCCCTTTTGGAGGGAATAAATTGCTTTAGCCCCAGCCTGCCAGAAAATTTTATCAGGGACTCATCCACACATATGTGTTGGTCTGGGGTAAACAACTGGGGGAAAATCTGAGAAAAATAAATTATTAGTGGCCGAATTTTGTAAAGTTTATCAAAATTTGGGTCATTCCGGGGAAGGCACTGGGTATTGTCATTAAAGTGTAGGAATCTCATTATCGTTAGATATCCTGGTCCGGGACATTATTGAGGAAAAGATGGGCATGTGATAGATGGGGCGGGATGACCAATATGCACGTATTTCATTTTTATTGTTTAGTCCCATACAAAATGTGAGGCCCAAAAATTTTTTAAACTCCTCCACTGTTAGGGCTCTCCACTCGTAGGGACGGGCATAAGAGGACGTTGGGTTGCTTGCAATAAATTGTTGGGCATATAGGTTGGACTGGACCACAATGGATTCAAGCAAGTCCTCTGTAAAAATTAGGTGGAAAAAGTCCATCAGGGAAAAATTTTGTGTGTCCACCTGGACTCCTGGGTTGGCAGTGAAAGGGGGAACGTTGGCTTCTCCTGAGTTAGGAGGAAGCCACAAGGGGTTCTGGAGGGAATAGGGAAGGCTGGCATGGGACCTAACCCTTTGGGGCCGAGTTGACACCCCACTGGTACGTGGCCTTTGCCGAGGTACTGTGGTGCCGGTGGATGGCACTGGGTTGCTGGTGGATGGCTCTGCGGTGCTGGTGGATGGTACCGCCTCCTCACCAGTGCGCCTTTGTCTGACGGGCGGACTATCATCTTCCTCCTCTGAAGCTGTCATGGTACCGCTGCTGAGGACAGGCTCGTAGTCCACATCAGAGTCACAATCTGAATATGAGGAGGAATCCGAAGCGGAAACCTCCCCGTTGCTCTCGTCGGCTGCAAGGATATCATATGCCTCCTCAGCTGAATACAATCTTTGTGACATTTTTTTGATCACAAATGGCACTGACAGGCGACGCTGATGTGGCAGGTGACACTGACAGCACTGATCACAGGTGACACTGACGACACGTGGCACTGACGACACGTGGCACTGACAACACGTGGCACTGGAGGCAGATGGGACTGACAGATGTGGCTGGCAGATGTGGCTGGCAGACAGATGTGGCTGGCTGACAGATGTGGCTGGCTGACAGATGTGGCTGGCAGATGTGGCTGGCTGGCAGATGTGGCTGACAGATGTGGCTGGCAGATGTGGCTGGCACTGGCAGATGGCACTGGCTATTTGCTCTGGCTAATTGCTCTGGCAAATGGGGCTGGCAGATGGCACTGCGGCTGGCAGATGGCACTGGCAGGTGGCACTGGCGGCACTGGGGCTGACGGCACTGGGGCTGACGGCACTGGGGCTGACGGATGGCACTGGTGCTGGCAGGTGGCACTGGCGCTGGCAGGTGGCACTGGCGCTGGCAGGTGGCACTGGGGCTGACGGCGCTGGCAGGGGGCGCTGGCAGGTGGCACTGGCGGCACTGGCACTGGCGGCACTGGGGCTGACGGCACTGGCGGCACTGGGGCTGGCGGCACTGGGGCTGACGGCACTAGGGCTGACGGCACTGGGGCTGGCAGGTGGCGCTGGCGGTGGCAGGTGGCGCTGGCACTGGCGGCACTGGCACTACTGGCAGATGGCACTGGGCTGACAGATGGCACTGGGCTGACAGTTGGCACTGGCACTGGGGCTGACAGATGGCACTGGGGCTGACAGATGTTAGTCACAGTATAATTCACAGTGTTACACTCACAGATCCTCTCTCTCCTCACACGCTGTCTCTGTGTGAGGAGAGAGAGACACGGCAATGGGAGATGATCTCATTTGTTTACATTTGAGATCATCTCCTATTGGCAGCTGTGATTGCTCTGTGAACGGCCGCTTTGATTGGCCGTTCACGGCGATCTGTATTCGCCTGTCTCCGGGAGACACGGCGGATACAAAACTTCCGCGATGCGCGCCCCGGCGGCGCGCATTGCGGAAGTAAACACAAAGCCGTCCAGGGATGACCGCCCGGACGAACCCGCCTGCTCTACGCCCGTCATTCGGCTATAGGGCGGGCGGGAGGAGGTTAAAGACAACATTAAAGTTAGCACAATTAACGTTACGCTGAGTAAATTGATACCCAACATGTCACGCGTCAAAATAAAGCCTGCTCGTGGAATGGCGACAAACTTTTACCCCTACAAATCTCCATAGGCGATGTTTAAAAAAATCTACAGGTTGCATGTTTTGAGTTACAGAGGAGGTCTAGAGCTAGAATTATTATTCAGGGCTTGTCAAATTTGCTTGGAATCTAGGAGCCAGCTAAAAAAGTTAGGAGCCAGGTCGGTAACGGCGATCCGGACCTGTCCCTGGTCTGCCATGGAGACGAGTGAGGGGAAGATAGTGCAGCACCCCACCTGTCTCCAAGTCATTGCCCATAGCTCTTAGAGGGACATTTTATTTATTTTTTCAAATGACAATTTTTTTTTAATTGCATTTTAGTGTAAATATGAGATCTGAGGTCTCTCTGACCCCAGATCTCATATTTAAGAGGACCTGTCATGCTTTTTTCTATTACAAGGGATTTTTACAAGGTGTTCAAACCACACATGTGAGGTATTGCCGTGATCGGTAGAGCGAGAGCAATAATTCTAGCCATAGACCTCCTCTGTAACTCAAAACATGCAACCTGTAGAATTTTTTTTAAACGTTGGAGATTTTAAAGGGTAAAAGTTTGTTGCCATTCCACGAGCGGGCGCAATTTTGAACCATGACATGTTGGGTATCAATTTACTCGGCGTAACATTATCTTTCACAATATAAAAACTAAGCTAACTTTTACTGTTTTCTTATTAAATAAATAATTTTTCCCCAAAAAAGTCCGCTGCGCAAATACGGTGTGACAGACCGTATTGTAACGACCACCATTTTATTCTCTAGGATGTTAGAATAAAAAAATATATATAATGTTTAGTGGTTCTAAATAAAGGGAAGGAGATAGGCAGGCAGGGGAAGCTCCATTAGCAATGCTGGTTGTCATACCAACGGCCACCACAAGAGGGTGCCAGAATCCAGAAGAAATCATAGGACCGCAGAAGGCCTCAAAGCCGTGGCCTCATTTGCCGGCCGCCGGCGCAACGGCCCGTCGCTATCACGCCAGGGGGGGTCCACGGAGACAGGATACCCCCAGCTGTGCTGCGCCAGGTCGCTAATTCTAGTCGCAAATGCGACCTGGCGCCCGGGTTTTGTCTAGCCCTGTTATTATTATTATTATTAGAATTATTGACCCCAGATCTCATCTTTACACTAAATCAAAGTAAAAACATTGTGTGGTCCCCCCACCCACTCAATACTAGACCGTTTGGGTAACCCTCCCCCCCCCCCCCCCCCGTGTAAATGCAGCGTCGTGAGGAACGCTGCTGCCAACCCAGAAAAACAGGTCTGCACCCATTGCTGGCTTCTGCCGTCTGCCAAGGGGGGCCTGAACATCCATGGTGCATGCTGGGTCCATGATATCACAAAGGGACGGGGTCACTGTGTTACATAATTCGATGGCCCCACGCCTTAGTAATTTGAGAACTGTCAGGCAGCAGAATGGGCAGATGGCAGGAGCCAGCAACGGGCGCAGACCTTTTTTTATTTTTTATTTTTTTTTATTTTTTTTTTGGGGTCTACAGCAGCGTTCATTGTTGCCCCAGTGACGACACACTTTAGGCCAAAACATACATAGGGCGGAGTTTATAGTGGTGACTTCAGAATGTTTGGCGCTGAGTCATTTTTATGTTTATGATGCATGTTTACTCTTTGTCTTGTAAGTATAATACTTTTATAATGAGTATTGTAGGCATTGCATGAGTGTCCCTCTTCCTCTTTTCATGTAAACCTTGCTCCATACGTTGTGAGTATGTTGCTTTAGGAAGGCGTGCACTGAGAGTATATACTGCTATCTAAAACTTCCAGTGGTTTACGGTTGAAGTCGTGTTGCTTTATCCTGAATGAGGGGGTGTTCTCATCAAGGCACAGTCAGATATTGTTTGACATTGGCAAATGGACATTTATGAATTGTGTGATTATTGTCCAGTTTATTTAATATTTTATTCATGAATTATTAGGTACTTTATGAATTATAGGAATAATGCTATATGTTTATATATTTTGACACTTCACATATTTTACATAATTTGTTTGATAATCTTTTTATTGGATTCACTTATGAATTAGAAGGTACTTTTATGCACTTTAACCAATTAAATACAGGGCACTTAAACACCTTCCTGCCCAGACCAATTTTGAGCTTTCAGCGTTGTCGCACTTTGACAATTGCGCGGTTATGCTACACTATACCCAAATGAAATTTTTATCATTTTTTTCCCCCACAAATAGAGCTTTCTTTTGGTGGTATTTATGCACCTCTACGGTTTTTATTTTTTGCTAAACAAAAAAGACCGCAAATTTTGAAAAAAAATGTTTTTTTTTGTTTGTTTTAAAACTTTGTAAATAAGTAAGTTTTCTCCTTCACTGATGAGGCTGCACTGACGGGCACCGATGAGGTGGCACCAATGAAGTGGCACTGATGAGGTGGCATTGATGGACATTGATATGTGGCATTGATAGGCGGCACTGATGGGCGGCACGGATGGGCGCTGATAGGTGGCACAAATTGTCACTGATAGCTGGCACAGATTGGTATGGATAGGCGGCACGGATGGGCATGGATAGGCGGCAGGGATGAGCATGGATGGGGACTGATAGGCAGCACGGATGGGCACTGATAGGCGGCATTGTATTGTATTATACTGTACTGATGGATGCCAATTAGTGCCAAACAATGCATGCCAATCGGTGATGCCCATTGTGGTCACTGGCATCCATTGTGGGCACTGACTGGCATCCCTGGTGGTCTAGCGTGGCATACCTGGTGCTGGGCATCCCTGGTGGTCTAGTGGCATCCCTGTCAGAGGAGCAGCCGATCGGCTCTCCTCTACTCGCATCTGACAGACGCGTGTGAGGAAAAGCCGATCACTGGCTTTTCCTATTTACACTGTGATCAGCCGTGATTGGACACTCTTTACCGAGATCGTAGTTGCGGGGTGTTAGACTGATACCCCGCAACAACGATTGCCACGATGCATGCCCACAGCGGCTCAAAATCCTGATCACATCATATGACGTCCGGTCAGGATTTTAAAACCACTATGCCGCCGTGTTTCTGCTATAGGGCGGGCGGCAAGTGGTTAAGAGATAGCACAACACACACACTTTCTCTTATATTCACCGACCGACACAGCTCCTCTCTGTAATTAAATGGGTTGTATAGCCTGCCATTAGGAAAACTAGGCAAAATTGTTATACAATACACAGAACTTTTGATCCCACCCCAGGGGGGAAGACCCTGTGCTACCAACCCTCCTCACTGCTCCCAGCAGCTTCAGTTTTTATTTTGCCTAGTAAGGAGAATGACCTAGGAACCCTGCGGGCCCTCTCGGTCCACGTTTTTGCTGCAGGTTTGCTGTTTTTTACGCAAGATGAAAGATCTTGAGATCTTCTATCAACTGCCGGCTGGGTGACAGGCTGGTTAATGATATCCTTGTAGTCTCCCCAGTCCGGCCATCGAGCGTAAGCAGGCCGCAGCCAAGGCTCGGCAGGCCACGACATGCCTCAGTTCCAGAGGTGGTTGGTGAGCTTCAATGCTCCGGGGTATACATATGACCGGGCTACTGCTGTCTGGATTACAGTATACTGGGCCAACAGCTACCCTGTAACTGCACAGGAGTAGGTCTGTGGTGGAATGTCTCCCAGCTCTTCAGGACTGGTAAGTACGTCTCTCCCTGCCTCGGTGGGTTAAGTGGCTGGGCATTACCTGGGGGGTCGATTCGGGGCCCACCTCACCTCCCTATCTTCTCTCCCAAGTCCCTATCACCCCTCCTTCACCCCTCTGAGGGGGGTGGCTGCATGTGCTGCGGGTGGTGTGTATGTATGTGTGGGTTTGCTGTTTTCTCACCTGTGGGGGCTCTGTGCGGCTGGCGTTGGTCCTGGTCCCGGTCTGGGGGGTCCCAAAAAAACGTGTTTGTGGAGGTTGTTCTGGCTGTAGGCAGGCAGCACATTTTTATTTTTTGCTCTGTCACTGCATGGCGCTGTCCGGTGGCCATCTTGTATGTGGGAAAGCCTGTATTCCTCTGGTGAGCTTCAGCAGCCATCTTCTTTAGGATCTCCTATTAGTTGCATTGGCGGCCATTTTCTTGAAGCCTGAGCGCTTTTTTCGCCGCTGTTCTCTTGTGGCAGCATTACATGTGCTCTCACTTGCTGTGCCCTGTGTCCACTGTGTGTACAGGACGCTGGATTTGCTGAACGCTGAAGCTAGCTCTGCAGAACGTTTCACCGCTGTTTATATCTGCTGCAGCTGACACCGTTTTCTCCTCTCCGCAACTGGGAACCTCCTAGAGACTACAGGCACTGCTAGTGGTATTCACAGAACGCCCCAGGGTGGTGAGTTTAGTGCTAAGTACCCTCCAACCCTCCCACGCGGTGGCAGCAGGAGGAGGGTGGGACCTTCACTGTCCTAAGTCCCCTCGCAGGTGGCAGACAGGCTAGGGTCAGCATGGCTTCAGAAACTGGTGTTTCTTACCCGGAAATCCAGGCAACAGCAACCGGGTCGCCTGCGGTTAGCACGGTGCGCATGGACACCCTGACGGCGGTCCTTGACTCCTATGTTGCTAAGATAGAGGCGGCATGTGGAAGGAAAGGTGCGCGTAAGAGGCCCCTGCCCTCCCCCCCCCCCGTTCTCTGGGGAGAGCTCTGATGCAGACTGCGGCTGGTGACCCTTGCTCTGACCTATCCGACGTGGCTGACCAGGACAGTGAGGATGATTCCCTGTCCGGGTCCGGGCGCGACAAAGCACTTGTTGGAGCACTTATCACAGCTGTGCGTGATACCCTGAAGATTCAGGAGCAAGCGGATCCCTCTGCTGATGTACCGGTCCTATGGGAATGGGGTTGCCCGCTTTGAGGAAAGCCTTCTCAAAAAGTGGTCAGCTCCTCCGGTTGCGGACCCCCCAGTATCTAGGTTAAATAAAGTAACCACAATCCCGGTTGAGGGGACTCCTGCATTCAAGGATCCCACAGACAGGAAGGCCGAGGCGGTGTCTCGTTCCTTGTTTACAGTTGTTGGGTCAGCCGTACGACCTGTACTGGCATCCGCACTGGTGTCGCAGACACTGACTGAGTGGGCAAAACTTTTGAAGTCGGTGGTTGTGCAGACTCAGCGTCTGGAGATCCTGGGGTTACTATTGGACTCCAGGGAAGCGAGGGATTTTCTCCCCTCAGACAAGTTGATGACTCTGAGATCGGCGGTCAATCTACTGATGAGCCGCAAGTGGTCGTCGCTCCGCTTTTGCATGCGAGTGCTGGGGCTCATGGTAGCCTCCTTCCAAGCGGTACCTTATGCCCAGTTCCACACCAGAGTCCTGCAGAAGGAGATTTTGATGAAGTGGGACAAATCTCCGTTGTCCCTGGATCGGCAGATCCAGGTGAGTCAACCAGACAGGGACTCCCTGATCTGGTGGTTGAGGTCCCCAGTGATTCGGTCTGGAAAATCGTTCCTTCCTCTGACATGGACAGTGATGACTACGGACGCCTTTTCTGCCTGGCTGGGATAGAGTGATGGGGATTCAGTTGGCTCAGGGCCTCTGGTCGGCAGAGGAATCCAAGTTGCCGATCAGTCTGCTCGAATTGAGAGCGATCAGGCTGTGCCTCCACACATGGTCGATGAGTCTTCAAGGGCGTCTGATCAGGATACAGTCAGACAACGCCATGGCTGTGGCATACATAAATCATCAAGGGGGAACAAGAAGCTCATTCGCTGCCCGGGAGGTCGCTCACATACTTCGGTAGGCAGAACGACATGTACCGGCACTGTCGGCCATTTACATCCCAGGGGTGGAAAATTGGCAGGCGGGCTATCGACAGATGCTGGACCCAGGAGAATGGGCATTGCATCTGGAGATATTCAGGCTGCTGTGCCTGTGGTGGGGCACACCAGATGTGGATCTATTGGCCTTCCGTCTCAATCGGAAGGTACCAAGATTCATGTCCAGGACTAGAGATCTGTGGGCAGACACGCTGGTGGCTCCGTGGGATCAGTACCGGCGGATCTACGCCTTTCCTCCACTAAAACTGTTGCCACGCCTGCTGTGCAGAGTGGAAGCCGAGGGGATTCGAGTATTCTTGGTTGCCCCAGATTGGCCTCAGCGGCCCTGGTACGCAGACCTGGTGCGTCTGGTGTCAGAAGCTCCCTGGCAACTGCCATTGCGAGTGGACCTCCGATCTCAAGGTCCAATCTTTCACCCTGCTTTACCATCGCTGGCTTTAACGGCATGGCTGTTGAAAGTCGGTGTTGAGGAACCGGGGTCTGTCGGACTCGGTGATTCCAACTATGTCGAGGGCTCGGAAATCTTCTTCCAGGAAGATATACCATCGTATTTGGAAGGCCTATATCTCCATGTGTGAGGAGAAAGGGTGGCATCCACGCTCTTTCTCTATATCCAGGATCCTGCTGTTTCTTCAGCAAGGTGTAGACCAGAAGTTGGCGTTGAGCACCATCAAGGGGCATATTTCAGCTCTGGCTGTCTTTTTCCAGCAACCCCTGGCGTCTCACTCCTTAGTGAGTACCTTTGTTCAGGGGGTGCGACATGTAGTCCCTCCGGTGCATCCTCCGTTACCTCTGTGGGATTTGAACCTGGTGTTGTCGGCGCTTCAGAAGGCGCCGTTTGAGAATATCAAGGAGATTCCCTTGTTGACCCTTTCACAGAAAGTGGTCTTTCTAGTGGCCATCACATCGGCCAGGAGGGTTTCAGAATTGGCTGCCTTGTCATGCAAGTCGCCTTATCTGGTCGTCCACAGGGATAAGGTGGTGTTGCATCCGCAACCATCCTTTCTACCAAACGTGGTTTCGGCTTTTCATATCAATGAGGACATTGTATTACCATTGTTGTGTCCTAAACCGAAGCACCCCAAGGAGGTGGCCCTTCACACTTGCGTTGTGGTTAGGGCTCTGAAGGTGTACTTGTCTGCCACAGCCCCCTTTTTGAAGTCAGACTCACTGTTTGTTTCGGTGGCTGGTCCTAAGAAAGGCATGGTGGTCTCGTCGGCCACCATTTCCAGGTGGATCAGACAGATTGTAGTACAAGCCTACGAAGGGGCAGGTGCCCCCCTTTCCAGTCACGGCCCACTCTACAAGAGGGCCTTCCAACACCAAGCGTCTGCCGCTCAGGTGTGTAAGGCGACGACCTGGTCGTCTGTCCATACGTTTACCAAGTTCTACATGGTAGACGTCAGTGCATCGGCTGATGCTGGGTTTGGCCGCAAAGTTTTGCAGGCGGCCGTTTAGTTGCAATTGAGTTTTTTTCCTGTGGTGTTTTTTTTTTTGTTTTTTTTTGTTTTTTTTAATAAAAACGCAGTACAGTTTTGTTAATGCACTGTTGCATTACCTCCGCAATGTTGCGGTTTTGGGGATCGCTCCTGTTGAGGATACCCGGTTATATGGTGGAATTTTTCCACACACTGCTGTTTTTTGTGGGTTTAGTTAGCTTCACTAGTTCCCACTTGCCATGGAGGATGAAGTTTTTATGCTGTTTTTTTCCCACCCCTCGTTTGGCACTACACGTCCAATTTAGTTACAGAGAGGAGCTGTGTCGGTCGGTGAATATAAGAGAAAATAGGATTTTTGTACTCACCGTAAAATCCTTTTCTCTGTAATTCACCGACCGACACAGCACCCACCCCTCCTTTTTTATTTATTTATTTATTTTTTTCTACGTTATACTGCTTGTTGACGTACTGAAGCTTCTGGGAGCAGTGTTGAGGGTTGATAGCACAGGGTCCGCCCCCCTGCGGCGGGATCAAAAGTTCTGTGTATTGTGTAACAATTTTGCCTAGTTATCCTAATGGCAGGCTTGACAACCCATTTAGTTAGAGAGGCGCTGTGTCAGTCGGTGAATTACAGAGAAAAGGATTTTAAGGCAAATACAATAATCCTATTTTACTAGAGTTGCACGATTGTGGCTAAAATGAGAATCCAAATTTTTTTGCTTAGTAGATAGATCACGATTCTCACACGATTCTCGCGGCATAATCTTTCACATTAAAACAAAAAAAATTGGGCTAACTTTACTGTTTCGTGTTTTTTTTATTTTATTTTTTATTTTATTTTTTATTCATTGAAGTGCACTTTTTCCCAAAAAATTGCATCTGAAAGACCGCTGGGCAAATACAGTGTAACATAAAATATTGCAGCAATTGACATTTTATCCCCTGGGGTCTAGAAAGTCTTATCTAAGCCAGAAAATCAGCTACTTTTTTTTTTTTTTTTACACCCACTTTTAGGAGCGTTTTTTACAGCTTAAAAATACCTCTCCATGTTAGCCTATGGCCTCACTCCCACCAAGGCATTTAGACGCTGTAAGTGGCATAGGCGTTTTTAACCACTTCCCGACCGGCGCACGACGATGTAGGTCGGCAGAATGGCACGGGCAGGCAAATACGTCTATTTGAAATTGCCGCCCTGCCATCGCGGCAGCGCGCGCGTGCTTGTTGGGACCCCCATGAGTCCGGTCGTGGGTTCCGCGGACTCGATTGCCGCGGGGATACCCGCGATCATCTCACAGGGAGGCTGAACGGGGAGATGCCGATGTAAACAGCATCTCCCCATTTTGCCTAGCAACAAGTGACACTGATCTCTGCTTCCTGTGATTGGAGCAGAGCTCAGTGTTCACTAACACACAGCCCAGCCCCCCCACAGTTAATAGCACGCCCCTAGGACACACTTAACCCCTACACTGCCACCCCCTGGTTAACCCCTTCACTGCCAGTGTCATTTACACAGGAATCAGTGCATTTGTATAGCACTGATTGCTGTATAAATGACAATGGTCCCAAAAATGTCCGATGTGTCCGCCATAATGTCGCAGTCACAATAAAAATCGCCGCCATTACTAGTAAAAAAAAAAATATTAATAAAAATGCCATAACGCTATCCCCTATTTTGTAAACGCTATAAATTTTGCGCAAACCAATCAATAATCGCTTATTGCGATTTTTTATTTTTTTTTTAAATTTATTTATTTATTTTACCAAAAATATGTAGAAGAATATGTATCGACCTAAACTGAGGAAAAAATATGTTTTTTATATATATTTGGGGGATATTTATTATAGCAAAAAGTAAAAAATAATGAGTTATTTTTAAATTGTCGCTCTTTTTTGTTTATAGCGCAAAAAATAAAAACCGCAGAGGTGATCAAATCCCACCAAAAGAAAGCACTATTTGTGGAGAAAAACTGACGTCAATTGTCAGTTAAAGCAACGCAGTGGCGAATCGTAAAAAAAGTGGTCTAGTCTTAAGCCAGTAAAATGATCCGGTTTGAAAGTGGTCAAGCTCCAAAAAAACAAAACAAAAAAACGAGGACCAGAGCGTTCTGAGGCTCCATCGCTAGAGCTGTGAAAAGGCCAGACACCAGTAAAAGGTGTTAAACGTGATTTAACGAGGCTTAACGCCAGTGGCGTAACTAGAACCTTCAGGGCCCCGATGCAAGAAACCATGAAGGGCCCCCCTGAACCCCAGCCAGGTCACTTCCTTCCGAGTCCGGCGGCGGAACTCCAGGGCATGGTCCCAGGTATGACCTTTGTGAGCCCTGTAGTTCCACCACTGGTATCAGCAGTTTTTATTTATTTAATTTTTTACATTTTTAGGTGCCCCATTGGGGGACTGTCCCTAGACAGGATTGGGTCCCCGTCCCCAGAAGAGATGAGGTCCTTTTCTCCACAGCAGATGAAGTTACTGCCCCCAGGTGAGAAGGGGTCCTTGTCCCCACGTGAGAAGGGGTCCCTGTCCCCAGGGGGATATGGAGGGGGTATGTAATAGTGTGTGCTAGATGCCTATGCTGCTGCCGGCCATATGTAGAGGGGGCTGCACGGGCCCCCTGCATCACAGGGCCCGGTTGCGGTCGCGACTGCTGCACCCCCTATAGTTACGCCCCTGCTTAACGCTGTGAAACGTCTGCCGTTTCTCTGTCTCTATTCAAAATCAATGGTTCCCTATGGGAGCCCATTGATTTGAATAGAAGTCACACCTGAAGTTGGATCAAGATGATCCGACTTGCGGTGCAACTTGTGTGCTGATAATCTTGAAGGGGAACCCCACCAAAATTTAGCGTGAGGTCCCCCCCAAGATCCATATCATGCCCTTATTGCACGCAGCCCGGCAGGACAGAAAAGGGGGGGCCCTCAACATGGAGGGGTTGGTTCTTTGGGGCAGGGGGGCCTCCTTCTCCCCCCCAACCCCAAAGCACCTAGTCCTCCCCAACATGGGGACAAAGGCCTCTTCCTGACAACCCTTGCCCGGTGGTTAACAAGGGGGCCCCCTGGATCTCAGTCCCCCACCCTAGGTAAATGAGTATGGGGTACATTGTACTCCTACCCATTCACCTAAAAAAAATTAAAAATAAAAAGTCAAAAATAAACACACTACATGGGTTTTTAAAGTATTTTATCAAGGCAGCTCTGGCTCTTCTACCTCTTCTGGCGACGTCTTCTCCATCTGCCAGTCCTTCTCCCCTCTCTGCGATGTCGTCTCTCTCTGCTATCTTCTCGCTCTTTTGTCAGGTCTTCTCCCTCTGTTTTTCCTCCGATGTTGACTCAACGCGATCTCCCGGTGTAATGCTGGGTCAGCCGTGTGCAATGACTTATATTGTGACATCATCCCCATTCATACACTGGGTGATGACACTCACATCATCTGGCGGCCCCGCCCCATGCCAATATAAGTCATTGCACATGGCGGACCCAGAATTACACCGGGGGCTCGCGTGGAGTCAACATTGGAGGAAGAACAGAGGGAGAAGACCTTGCAAAAGAGCAAGAAGATAGCGGAGAGAGAGGACAGCGCAGAGGGGAGAAGAACCGGAGAGGGGAGGACCGACAGAGGGAGAAGACGTTACCAGAAGAGGATTTTGGGGGGGGGGGCTTCACGCTTCAAAATGACGCCCGCTCATGGAATGGCGACAAACTTTTACCCTACCCTTAAAAATCTCCATAGGCGACATTTAAAAAATTCTACAGGTTGCATGTTTTGAGTTACAAAGAATGTCTAGGGCTAGAATTATTGCTCTCACTCTAAAGATCGCGGTGATACCTCACGTGTGTGGTTTGAACACCATTTTCATATGCCACAAGGGGGCAAAGCAAAAGCAGGTGTATACAGGACTGTAAGCTAACCATTTTATTTAGTGACAGGGACTTTGACTAGCGTTCAGAGAGCTTTAACAAAGCCTGTCCGATGCCTTGTTTTGAAGCAAGTGGAAAATTAGCTGTTAACAGGTACCCGACCGGCTCAGGTCTTTTTATGGGGAGTACTGGTTCCCCATCAAAAGCCGCCAGAGGGCGCGCGCCTGCTGCACAGCAGGGAACCCGATGCGTGCACGAGAGCCAGCACGGAGATTTGTGTGTGTAAACACACAAATCACTGTTCTGTCAAGGGAGAGGAGACATGTTGTTTGTTCCTACTAAGAAGGAACAATGATATGTCTCCTCTCCTAGTCAGTCCTATCCCCATACAGTTAGACCACACTGAGGGAACACACATTTAACCCCTTGATCGTCCCCTAGTGTTAACCACTTTTCTGCCAGTGACAGTGCACTGAACTCAGTATAAATGTCAGGGGTCCCAAAAATGTGTCAAAAGTGTCTGATCTGTCCGTCGCAATGTCGCAGTACCGCTAAAAATCTCAGATCACCGTCATTGCTAGTATACATTTTTTATTTTATTTTCATTTTTTTTATAAAAATACCATAAATCAGTGATGGTGAACCTTGGCACCCCAGATGTTTTGGAACTACATTTCCCATGATGCTCTACTACACTGCAGAAGGCACAAGCATCATGGGAAATGTAGTTCCAAAACATCTGGGGTGCCAAGGTTCGCCATCACTGCCATAAATCTTTCCCATAGTTTTGTAGATGCTATAACTTTTGCGCAAACCATGCTTATTGTGATTTATTTATTTATTTATTTTTTCCAAAAATATGTAGAAGAATACACATCGGCCTAAACTGATGAAGAAATTTGTTTTGCTTTTTTTTTTAAAATTGGGGGATATTTGTTATAGCAAAAAAAAAAAAAATATATATATATATATATATATATATATATATATATAATATACTTATAAGCTAAAACTATATATGTATTTTAAAAAATTGTCTCTTTTTTTTTTTTATAGCGCAAAAAATAAAAACCGCAGAGGTGATCAACTACCACCAAAAAAAAGCTCTATTTGTGGGAAAAAAAGGATACAAATTTTGTTTGGGTACAGCTTCGCACGACCACGCAATTGTCAGAGCGACGCAGTGCCAAATTGTAAAAAGTGGTCTGGTCAGGAAGGGGGTAAAATCTTCCAGGGCTGAAGTGGTTAATGTGTGTTGACACCGAAGCAAGTGTAAATGAGCTCCAAGTGTGGATTTCTTTCTTTTTTTTCAGTTTTAGACATGCAGTTATATATATCTTTGAATTTTTTTTTTTTTTTTTAATAGTTCTTTTAACCCGTACGTTTCTTTTTTTAAATTTTATTTCTAGACATCTGCGCATTAATAAATTTTAGTTTTATATCGCTTTGTTTGAATCAAAAAGTTTACCAAGACTCCATCACAGGATGGTCCTGTGGGGGTCTTAAAGGTATAGCAGTGCCACGTCCTACAAAACAGTTTTAGATCAAAAAGCACATAAGGAAGAAATGGACTTTGTAGGCACCAGTTATAAAAATAATATAGTTTATTAAACACATAATACAAAAAAGGATTTTTCATTAAAAGATTATTTTGCAAAATAAATACATGGGTAACTTCCACTTCACTCTTATCTGTCATGCTCAGCAACATGTGGGCCACTTCACTAGTGTATCTGGGTCTGGACATTTTGGCCTCTAAATTTGTAGCTACAACTAGGCAGGCAATGGCAAAAAACTCTGGATAGCCGCACACCAGAAAGGCTTAAAATCCTGTGTTTTTATTAAAAATCGGGGGTCACATCACATTAAATGATCCACAGCATGGAAAAGGGTACAAAAATTCTAACGCGTTTCACACTGGAATCAGTGCGTACTCATAGCTCCTATGATACAACTAGTGCGACTTACAAGCAAAAAGAGCACCTGATTGTCAGCGACTGCTTCAATTACTACCAGAAAAACTGGTAGCGTTCGCATGGATCCGGCCTGACTCTGCGAAGGCTGCAGCTATGTATGTTGTGTTTTGTAAGTGACAGTGATCGATTGATACTGCACTTGGGTGGGCTGGGCTGGTCGCAGAGGCTAAACGTAGGGGCTGGCAGGTATCTGGGCTGGTCCCGCTAATGCTGCATTTTTGAGAAACCTAAACTACTGGGGACTCTAGTATAGGAGATATTGATCCGTTCAGACACTATACTAGTAAGGGAGGTGTATGGTGTGTGGGTGGGTGTTGACACTACTGGCACTAATCTTAGTTTCATAGTTAGTAAGGTTGAATAAAGACACCAGTCCATCCAGTTCAACCTGAGTGTCTACAATTGTCCCTATCCCTGTACATTACACACTCAAATTGGTCCCTACCCTCAAGGAGCCCACAATCCAAGGTCCCCATTCATATACTAGGGCCAATTTTGGACAGAAGCCAATTAACCTACCTGCATGTCTTTGGATTGTGGGAGGAAACTGGAGTACCTGGAGGAAACCCACACAGGCACAGGGACAACATGCAAACTCCAGGCAGGTAGAGTCGTGGTTGGGATTCGAACCAGCGACCCTTTTTACTGCTAGGCGAGAGTGCTAACCACTACATCACTGTGCCGCATAATCTGACGCTGCCTGGGACAGAAGTTGACCCTTACTGACGCTAACACCCCTTTCACACCAGGGCGTTTTACAGGCGCTATAGCGTTAGAAATAGCGCCTGCAATCCGCCCTAAAGAAGCTGCACCATTGTGTGTAGTGTGAAAGCCCCGAGGGCTTTCACACTACAGCTGTGCGCTGGCAGGACGTCAGAAAAAAGTCCTGCCAGCAGCTTCTTTGGAGCGGTGTGTTTACCGCTCCTCCACTGCTGCTCCCCATTGAAATCAATGGGGCAGCGCTGTAATACCGCCGGCAAAGCGCTGCTATTGCGGCGTATTGCCGGCAGTTTTAACCCTTTCACGGCTGCTAGCGGGGGGTAAAAGCGCCCCGCTAGCGGCCGAAATGCGCCGCAAATCCGGCGGTAAAACGCCACTAAAAATAGCGGCTTTTTACCGCCGACGCAATGGGCGGTGTGGTGTGAAAGGGGTCTAAAACTTAAGTGATGTCACCTGCCAGGTGATCAGGGGCTTAAACCTTTTTTAGGTTATATACGGCGGGTACTCTGATGCTATAAAAAATGAACTAACCAGCGTCAACCGTGACATTAATACTGTGATCACTGGTGACAGGGGTGAAAGGGTAAACTAGGGGGCAATCAGGGGGTTAAAACCTTTATTAGGTAATATAGGAAACTAACCAACTGGCTAACTAGCGTCACCTATGACACTAATATGGCGATCAGAAAATAGATCTATTAGTGACACTGATGACAGGGGGTGAAAGGGCTAACTGGTGGGTGATCAAGGGGTTAAACCTATATTAGGGGGTTAATGGGGGGTACCCTAAAGCTACCTGGGCCTACTACAAGCTGCCCTAACGCTGATTAGTGTCACAAGTGACACCAATGCAGTGAAAAAATCTGAGAACTGCAATTGGTGATCAGGGGTGAAATGTGTGATGTGTACTATGTCAGTGTAGTGTGTACTGTGTCGGTGTAGTGTTGCTGCAGCTCACTTTTAGTCCCCTCTCTATGCTCTGGAACCGAGAAGAATTCCAGGACGGGAGGTGACATCACTTCCTCTGCTTGTGTTTACAATTCACAAGCAGAGGAGGCATTTCATTGGTCAGAACTGATCAGCAGGTCCAGGCCAGAAATCATTGACCTGTACCTGAAGACTGATCGGTTCTGCAACGAATCCGATCGCTGAGGGCCCGCGCCATTCTGCCAACGTATATTGGCGCGAGCTGGTCGACAAGTGGTTAACCTTAATGCATAGAATGCATAAAATATGATCTTAGCAGTGGTTGGCAAAGGATAGTCCACATCAATAATAGTATCTGTGATGTAAATTTGCATTATGTTGTTGTACACAGCTTAGGAGCTTGCATTTTTAGATACAGAATTGTTTATATATACGTATAATAAAACACGATTTTATATGAGACTTTAATTCTGTAGTTATTGTATATAATATATAATTTGACACCTAAACACCTAAAAACCCCTTATGATTTGGTTGGTAATGAGGAATTACCTCATTATTAGGTTTTATTATATTTCATGAGAAACCACACATTTTAATTTGATATATTACTGTAACGGCTTAGTGTACCTTGGAGGGGGGGGGGGAGGGAATGAGCCCTGCCAGAATTCACCGAGCCCTCATCTCCTGTTTACTCTGCTCTCACTCGGCTCTCACGTCACACACACAGTCCCGGCATTGGACCATTGTTCTGTCAGTCACAGGAGCTGGTTCAATGCCGATGGCGGAGGCGGGACTGTGTATGTGACTGCCAACTGAGAGCCGAGTAAACAGGAGATGACGACTTGGTGATTTCCTGCACTGCATTGATGAGAGATGGTGAGGCTACAGATGGGCATTAATCAGGCTGCATTGAGGCCACAGATGGGCATTAATCAGACTGCATTGAGGCTGCAGTTGGGCACTAATCAAGCTGTATTGATGCTGCAGATCAGCACTAATCAGGCTGCATTGATGGGCACTGACCATTATTTTGCTTTAAAGTGGTTTATTTAACCAAATGCTGACCGCCACTCGCCGATATACATTGGAAGAATGGCACGGACAGTCAAATGGGCATACAGGTACGCCCCTTTAAATTTGACGCCATGCCATCGCGCTGGTCGGGACCTCCGGGAGTCTGATCGCTGGCCCCGAGGACTCGAACGCTGCGGGGATACCCGCGATCATCTCCTGGGGAGATGCTAATGTAAACAAGAATCTCCCCGTTCTGCCTAGTGACAGTGTCACTGATCTCTGCTCCCTGGGATCGGAGCAGAGATCAGTGGCATGTCTTACACAGCCACGCCCCTCCCACAGTTAGAAACACTCCCCAGGACTCACTTAACCCCTTCCCTGCCACCTAGTGGTTAACCCCTTTACTGCCAGTGTCATATACATAGGAATCCGTGCATTTGTGATTGATTGTGGCTGATTGCTGTATAAATGACAATGGTCCCAAAAATGTGTCAAAAATGTCCGAATTTTTTTTTTATATATATATTTTTGGGGGATATTTATTATAGCAAAATGTAAAAAACAATGCATTTTTTCCAAATTGTGGCTCTTTTTTTTTTTTATAGTGCAAAAAATAAAAACCGCAGGGGTGATCAAACACAACCAAAAGAAAGCTCTCTTTGTGGGGGGGAAAAAGGACATCAAGTTTGTTAGGGAGCCACGTCGCACGACCGGGCAATTGTCAGTTAAAGCGACGCAGTGTCAAATTGCAAAAAGTGCTCTGATCTTTGGCATGCAAAATGGTCCGGGGCTTAAGTGGTTAAAAAAAAATAATTTCCTGAAACATCCCTCTGAAGGTGCGTGTTATACGCCTGTGTGTGATATAGAATTTATTTGTGTGTATATATATATATATTTTAATTTTTTTTTTTCAAGGTCCATTTTGAAGCTGGTACTAATACATCAGTTCGCTGACTTATGAAAACACAATGCCACATGGAAGACTGAGGGTTTCCCATGATGGGCTGTGGGACAAGCAAAGTGCTTCCTGAGCATCCAAAGAACATTCAGCTGGACTTGGTAAAAAAAGTGGAGCCCTACTTAATGCCAAAAAATGACCAATATAAACATTTTATTACAGACTATGGCAGAATAGAGACCAAAGGAGGTTCTCCAACAACACCATATCCTTGTGGCAACCAGCATGGCCACCCAGAAACTGCTGATCCTCGAAGACATAAAGTAGCTAAATATAGAGCAAAGTTTGACCAAAGAGTGACTGCAAAATATGATATTAAGGCTCTTATCGGTAGAGGAAGTTTTAGCCGTGTTGTCAGGGTAGAACATAAGGCCTCCAAACAACCATATGCAATTAAAATGATTGAAACCAAATACAGAGAAGGCAGGGAGGTGTGCGAGTCGGAACTTAATGTGCTTCGACGTGTGCGTCATACAAATATTATCCAGTTAATTGAGGTCTTTGAAACACAGGAGAGGGTATATATGGTAATGGAATTGGCTACAGGAGGAGAACTTTTTGACCGCATAATAGCCAAGGGCTCCTTCACAGAACGAGATGCCACTCATGTGCTACAAATGGTTTTGGAAGGGGTTAAATACTTGCATACTCTTGGAATCACACATAGAGACTTAAAACCTGAAAACCTCTTATATTATCATCCAGGAACAGATTCTAAAATTATGATTACAGACTTTGGTCTTGCAAGTGCACGAAAAAAAGGAGATGACTGTTTAATGAAGACAACCTGTGGAACACCAGAATATATTGCACCTGAAATTCTGGTAAGGAAACCTTATACCAATTCTGTGGACATGTGGGCACTTGGAGTTATATCTTATATTCTGCTTAGTGGAACTATGCCTTTTGAAGATGATAACAGAACACGTTTGTACCGACAAATTTTAAAGGGAAAATACAGCTACTCTGGAGAGGTAAGTGCCTCACGAGCATTACATGTCTCCAGTTACAAATGTTTTTTTCTCCCATCATCTTACAGGACAGCAATTTGGAGGCATGCACTTATTACAGGAAGCCACATCGAGAACCCTTTACAGGAAACCTTTTAATGGGAGAAGTACAGTGGCTGCCATTGCTGACCACCTTGTAAGAATACTTGTTGCTTGGCCGATATGGGCTTCAGTTCTATATGATCTACTGACTTGGAACAACCCTTTAAATGGGCAAGTCCGAGTGAAGTCAGAGCTCCTGGAATGCATATTTGTTAATGCCTTAGAAAGTATTTAAAGTGTAACTCCACTTTTGTTGAGGAAAAAACATTCCCCTCTGGGTGATCTATGCACATTCCAAGAATTTTTACAAACTCTGTTGCAGATTCTTACCTTTTGCTATTTTGAAGAAATCCCTGTGTGTTTTTCTGTGCACCTGTGCTAAAGATCACTGGGGTTCAATGGCCTTTTTAAAGACATTATCTAGCAAGGCCTAAGTAAATAGTAAGGAAAATGTAGAAAAATATAATAAAACAAATGTCACTGTAGAAATATGAACTTGGCCAACCTTAAAATTGGACAGTGTCAATCAGTAGAGCAGTGGACAGTGTCAGTAGAGCAGTGGACAGTGTCAGTAGGGCAGTGGACAGTGTCAGTAGGGCAGTGGACAGTGTCAGTAGGGCAGTGGACAGTGTCAGTAGGGCAGTGGACAGTGTCAGTAGGGCAGTGGACAGTGTCAGTAGGGCAGTGGACAGTGTCAGTAGGGCAGTGGACAGTGTCAGTAGGGCAGTGGACAGTGTCAGTAGGACAGTGGACAGTGTCAATAGAGTAGAAGTTGGTGTCAGTAGAGCAGAGGTTGGTGTAAGTAGGACAGTAGACGCTATCAATTTGTTTTTTATTTCTATTTTTTTTTTGTAACTATTTTTTTTTATTACAATTTTTTTCAGGGGACCTGTTGGGGGGCTTTGGGGAAATATCAGGGGTCTATACAGACCCCCCAACTTCTTACATTTGAAACAGAGAAAGGGACTGAGGACAGAGATTTCCTAGTCCCTTTCTCTGTAGCCTCCGCTGCACTAGACCGTGAATGAATGGGAAGTGCTCTGTGCTGAGTGTCTTCCTTTCACAAACTGAAAGTAATTGTAAAGTTTCAGTAATAAATAATAAGAAATAATTATCCTCTCTCTTATAGAACAATATTAATTGTGGTGTGTTTTTTATTTTTTTAAATTTTTTTCTAAATAACATCGCTTAGTTCCAGCAGCTTTGTGCGGTCAGATGATCTTCTCTGCTCTCATTCCTAAGCACAGTGAGTCCGGTGGGAGGGGCTTATAATCCTCATTGTGTATGTAGTATACTCAGTCGTTTAAGGCAGGAGAGGAGGGATAGGTAGCACAGCAGAACAGGCCTGAGCCCAGCTGATTTACACAAACCATAGAAATGACAGGGAAGAGGGAATGGGAGGTGGGAGAGATACAGACATGCTGCAGAGAGAGCAGGATGATGGAGGAACTTAAACTGACCACGCTATCATGGATCAGAGGCCATGATTAGCGGTGTCAATTTACAGACAGGAACACGAAGAATCAGCCAGGTATTTTACAACATGGAAAGGACTGAGTAACATTGCAAGCGCTGTATGCAGTCTATTCTGCCTTAAAGAGGCAGTAACATAACTTTTTCTTTTTTTTTTAAGTGTGCAAACGCTTGAAGCATAGTAAACACAGTTTTACTATGTAATTAATAATCTGTAAAAATGGGGTATCTGGCGCTACCTAATATTGAAAAAAATATAATAAAATGATAAGCCCCAGTGTTTCCAACAATCCAGGTATCACATCAATTTAGTAAAATAGTGTACATTTAACCTTTCTATATCGGTTATCGGTTTAATTACGTATATACTACACTGTGGAGGCTATATTTTTTTCCTATGAGGAATATTTTTCGTGATTTTGCACTATTATATACATTAAATTTGGAGTATATGTTTACAGATTTTACAGTTATATTACATTTGATTTATTTTTCACATATTTGCACCTTATAACTTGATGAATTCATTGTATGGAGTTTATTAGTGTTTGGAAAACTCAACACCTAATAGTACTTATGCGATTTTAAACATAAATAGCATTGAGTATTATATTATTATTTTGCACTTATTCTTGCACTAAGCACTTTCTATGGGCATTTATAGCCTTTTTGACACAATTTACTATCTTTATATTGTAGGGATACGGTAACTAAAATACTTATAACCGATATAGAAAGGTTAAATGTACACTATTTTACTAAATTGATGTGACACCTGGATTGTTGGAAACACTGGGGCTTATCATTTTATTATATTTTTTTCAATATTAGGTAGCGCCAGATACCCCATTTTTACAGATTATTAATTACTTGTGAAAACCCCTTGTGGGGATTTCTTGGCTGGGGGGCTGCAACCTATTTTTTCTACTTCTTGTATTACATAAGCGTGTTTTTATTTATATTTATAACAATTTTACTATGCTTCAGTCATGAATGATAACAGTCAGTACCTATCACTGACTGCATTCGTTCAGAAAAGTTCATTCAGGATGGAGAGCTGGGAATGGGCCAGTAAATATGTAATTTACTGGCCCCTTCTCCCACTCTCCATCCTGTAACATCCCAGCAGCAGCTGGCGGAAGAGGTGAGGAGGGGAACCCCGCAGAGCTGCAGGGGGGGGGGGGGTCCAAGGGAACACACAGGGATGGGTATCTGAAGAAACGGTAACCAATGGACACAATCTACCCTTCACCTGCACGCGATCGATGGATTGTTGACCCCTGGCATAGAAGGATGAACGCATGTGTGCTCTGTGAACATTTGGAAGTGTGGTGTCAGCTGACTTATGAATTAAGTAAGTAAGTAATTGCAGTTTGCTGTCTGTTTCACAAGAATGTGACCAATCTGGTTGACCTTATTTGTTCTCAAGGCTAGTATATTAAGAACTCTGTATACACTGTCTGTATTCAAGTTCACAGTGGGTTTTGTTCTTTCCCACTTCAGCTTTTAACTGTCAATGGGGGTTATTTACAAAAGGCAAATCCACTTTGCACTGCAATTGCACTTGAAATTGCACTGAGTGCAGTTGGAAGTACAGTCTCTCTAAATCTAAGGGTTAGATCTGAAATGAGTGGAAGCTCAGCTGATTTTATCATCCAATCATGTGCAAGCTAAAATGTTGTTTTTTATTTTCCTTGCATGTTCCCCTCAGATCTACAGCGACTTTACTTTCAAGTGCACTGAAAGCGCAAAGTGGATTTTCCTTTCAGAAATAACCCCCAATGTGTCTGAAGAAGGAGCCAGTGTTCTGCAAGCCTGCACTTTTATATGTTTAGTAACTCATCGGGACACATGCACTTGTCCTGGGTCTTCTAGGGAGCATCCTGGTATTCTTGTGCAATATTTATTGTCCTCATTCCAATTATGATAAACATTCTTTTTCTCGTACAGTAAGAGTGCTTTAACACTCAGACTGTACGAGCGTTAGCCCGAAAAGCGCCGCTGCCGAATTGATTTAAATGGGCAGGGGCGGTGAAGGAGCAATGTATACAGCGCTCCCGCACCGCCCCAAAGACGCTACTTACACAACTTTTTTTCCCCTCCTGCAAGCGCACCACTCCAGTATGAAAGCACTCTGGTTTTCACATTCGGGTGGCACTGGAGGCATTTTTTAGGCACTTTACAGGCGCCATTTTCAGCACTAAAATGCCTGGAAAAACGCTTTCAGTGTGAAAAAGGTCTAAAGGACATGGGCATAGAGTTAGAACACTGGTTATACACAGCTATCCACCTAGAAATGGTGGACGACGAGACCGCCAGGATCAGAAACTTGCATTAAGCACCATTAAGGGGCAGATATCGGCTTTGCCTGTCTTTTTTCAGTAACCTCTGGCTACTCATTCATTGGTGAGTACGTTTGTTCAGGGGGTTCGACATTGGCCCCTCCAGTTCGACCACCGCTGCCTCCGTGGGATTGGAATCTTGTGCTCTCGGTGCTTCAGAAACCACTGTTTGAACCCATTCGGGAGATACCCTTGTTGACACTCTCTCAGAAAGTCTTTCTAGTGGCTATTACCTCTGCCAGGAGTGTTTCTGAGTTGGTGGCCTTGTCATGCAAGTCTCCCTACTTGATCCTCCACAAGGATAAGGCGATGCTGCATCCGTAAACTTCGATTCTTCCAAAGGTTGTTTCGGCCTTTCATCTAAATGAGGACATTGTGCTCCCGTCCTTATGTCTTCGGCCGTCACATCCCTAAGAGGTTTCTTTGCATTCTTTTTATGTGTTCCGGGCTCTGCGGGTGTATCTGTCTGCTATAGCTCCTTTCTGGAGGTCAGACTCGCTGTCTGTATTGGTGGCTGGTCCGAAGAAGGGCCTGGCGGTCTCATCCGCAACCATTTCTAGGTGGATCAGACAGATTGTGGTTTATGCTTATGCCTTAAGGGGGCACGCACCCCCCTTTCCTGTCAAAGCACATTCTACCAGGGCAATTGGTGCCTCCTGGGCTTTCCGACATCAAGCGTCTCTTTCCCAGGTGTGTAAGGCAGCGACCTGGTCGTCCGTTCACACCTTGACTCAATTTTACAAGGTTGACGTGAGCGCATTTTCGGATGCATGCTGCAGCCGCAAGGTTTTGCAGGTGGCCGTCTAAGGTTGCAACTCCTCTGTTGAGGAGTTTTTTTGTTATGGGTGGAGTTTATTTTCTTGCTGTTCCCACCCCTCGTTTTTGACACTGCTTGGGGATGTCCCCTAAGGTCAAGATTAAAGGTGCTGTGTCCATCAATGAATGAAAGAGAAAATAGGATTTTTGTACTCACCGTAAAATTTTTTTCTCTGAAGTTCTTCGACTGACACAGCACCCACCCCTCCTATTTATGTTTGTACTGCCTTTTGACGAACTGAGCTGGTGGAAGCAGAGTGAGGGGTTATAGCCAGTAGGACCACCCCTTAGCGGTACTGTGCAGTTTTTCTGTTTTTACATGTTCTGCCTAGTCCTCTCCTGAAGGTGGGCGATATAACCCGAAGGTCAAGATTGAAGGTGCTGTGTCCATCAATAAACTTCAGAGAAAGTAATTTTATGGTGAGTACAAAAATCCTATTTTTGCAACTGCGCTAATGGTTATTAATCACTTGCCGCCCAGGCCAACTCTGACATTTCTGTCCTACATGTAAAAATCATAATTTTTTTGCTAGAAAATTACATAGAACCCCCAAACATTATATATTTAGCAAAGACCCTAGAAAATACAATGGCGGTCGTTGCAACGTTTTATCTTGCACTGTATTTGCACAGCAATTTTTCGCACGCGCTTTAAAAAAAAACAACAGTTTTGTGCTTTTTTTGTGCTTTTAAACAAACAAAACCGTAAATGTAGTAGATAGATAATTGCATTAAAGATGGTGCAGCCATAAGACCATACAACAGAACCAAATATTACAGCGCACTAGGGGTGCAACGGATTGGCACCGATCCGTTTTTCCGAAACGGGTCTCCCCGCTCGGATCAGCATATGCCACGATCCGCGGAGCCTTAGGAAAGGCGGCTATCTTGGTGCACCCGTTGGCGTTTACAATGTGATCGCTCCGTCAAATGACGGAGCGATCACCTGTAAACAAACCGGCATCATGATGACGCCTGTTCCTCTCTCCCCTTTCTGTACTGATCTGTACAGTGGAGGTGAGAAATCGGATGGCGGCAGCGCCGTGGGCTGCATCTGTAGAGCCCACAGTGCTGCTCGGTGACAAGTGCAGTCACAGTCATCCCAGCAATTCCCTGCCAATACTCTGCAATACCCTGCCAATACTTACCCTGCCAATACTCTGCAATACTCGGCGATACCCAGCCATACCCATCCATGCTCAGCCAATATTAAGTTGGGGGAGATGACGTTGATATTACAGTGGGGGAGATTGTGGATATTACAGTGGGGACTATATGGTGGTGGCATTTTCACAGATTTTTGCAAATTCAATTATTATTTGCTGATCCGAAAAATGATCCGATCTGTGACTCTGATGCGAGGAACGATCCGATCCGTGAGTTTTTTGATCCGTTGCACCCCTACAGCGCACACATGCAAAAATTACATTTACCTCCAACAAGGCTTATTTAAAACACCTAGACATTTTCAAAAAACATTATCAAAAAATATGGAGATTTGGTCACATCATATTGCTTTATGGTGCTTAAGCCCACTTAGTGCGACAAAGTACCCCATGATTAGTGGGTCCTACACTATCCACAGACTGGGAGATCCTGCTTCTCTAAACCACGGGAGCAATACACTCCTCTATATGGGAGAACTAGAGGTCTCCACCCATGACACAGGTGGACACTAATGAGAGGTACACGGGGACAGGGCCGCTTTAAATTTATTTATTTTTTATTTATTTTTAGTTTGACACTTTAAAAAAAAAACTTTTTGATCACATTTATTCCTATTACAAGGAATGTAAACACCCCTTGTAGTAGGATTAAGGCATGATCAGTCCTATTTACAGCGAGATCTGGGGTCAATAAGACCCCACATCTCACCTCTAGGCTGGGAAGCCTGAAATCAAAATGAAGAAAAAATCGTAGCTTCCCAGCCAGGGCAGCGTTGTTTGTTTAAATGCAGAGGCTAGGTGTGATATCATAACGTCGCGCCCGGCCTCCGAACGATCATAGAGACTCCTCCGGCGGATCCTGTCTTCGACTCACCGATAGAAGCAGCATCTACTAGGACCCCCATGTCCTTTTCCATCCTAGATTCCCCCTAAGTGTATAGATTGGCTTCATATTTTTGCCACCCAAATGCATTATTTTACATTTTTCTACATTAACCACATGCCGACCGGGCCATAGCCAAAAGACAGCTACAGCATGGTCGGCTTATTCTGAGTGGACGTCCTCCCAGAATCTTGCTCCCATGCGCCCCCTGTTGTGCACCCGGGAATATCCCGAGGACCAGGCACATCGCGGTAAACGGGCACTGATAAACAAACAAACCTGCGTCATGTCATGACGCCGGTTCCTCCCTCCCCTCTCTGGACCGATCGGTACAGTGAGAGGGGGAGAGATGGCAGCAGCGCTGTGGGCACTACACATCCAGCCCACAGTGCTGCTCTGTGCCAATAATCTTCAGTACTCTGCCCATATTGTGCAATACTCTGCAACACTGCAATCATTTGCCAATACTCTGCAACTCTATTTGTGTGAAAAAAAGGACAAAAATTTCATTTGGGTACAGTGTTGCATGACTGAGTAATTGTCATTAAAATTGTGAGAGCATCGAAAGCTGAAAATTGGTCTGGTTAGGAAGGGTGTCTAAGTGCCCAGTGGTCAAGTGGTTAAACCTCATTTACCATGTAGTTGCCCACCCCATTAATTTGTCCAGATCTTCCTGCGGAGAAGTTATTGCCCTGCTTAGCTTATTATCGTCCACAAATACAGAGATTGAACTGTTTAACACATCCTCCAAGTTGTTTATGAATAAATTAAATAGGATTGGTCCCCGCACAGAACCCTGTGGGACCCCACTACCCACCCCTGACCATTCCGAGTATTTCCCGTTTATCGCCACCCTTTTAACTCGCCCTTGTAGCCATGTTTCAACCCATGTACTCACCCTGTGGCTCATGCCAACTGACCTTAATTTGTACAGTAAACATTTATGGGGAACTGTGTCAAATGCTTTTCCAAAATCCAGATACACCACGTCTACAGGCCTTCCTTTATCTAGATGGCAACTTACTTCCTCATAGAAGGTTAATAGATTGATTTGGCAAAAACAATTCTTCATGAATCCATGCTAATTACTGCTAATGATACCGTTTTCATTACTAAAATCCTGTATATAGTCCCTTATCATCCCCTCCAAGAGCTTGCATACTATTGATGTTAGGCTAACTGGTCTGCAATTCCTAGGGATGTATTTTGGGCCCTTTTTAAATATTGGTGCTACATTGGCTTTTCTCCAATCTGCTGGTACCATTGCAGTCAGTAGACTGTCAGTAAAAATTAGGAACAATGGTCTCGCAATTACTTGACTGAGTTCCCTAAGTACACCCGGTGATTTATTAATATTGGGTTTCCCAAGTTTAATTCTAATTCTGTCCTCTGTTAACTGAGAGGGTGCTTCCTGTGATGTGTCATGAGGATAAGCACTGCAGTTTTGGTTACTAAAGCCCTCGATTCCCTTGTGAAGACTGAGGAGAAATATAAATTCAATACCTTCGCCATCCTTTGTAATCAGATGCCCTTCCTCATTCTTTATGGGGTCAATATGGCCTCCTTTTTTACTGTTTATATACTTAAAGAATTTCTTGGGATTTTTTTTTACTCTCCTCCGCTATATATACGGGCACTACAGTAGCAATCACACAAAATGAATGACTTGATAGAGGAGACCTTGAATTTAGTATTAGGCTGTAAAGAAAATCTCTTTCTGCCTTGTATCTGATTAACATGGCAGATTGTAAATTTTCTGCATGAAATAAATCCTTTTAGCTCTTGGAAAAGGGTTGGTATAGTTGGAGGATTTACTATATTTAGAGCTATTTTATCCCTAAGGGATGGGACCCCCTGCAAATAACAGATGTTTTTTAAGGCAAAAGAGGCACCAAAACCCTGTCATTCTTGAGAGTTGGCCAGTGTTTTTTTTTTTTTTTTTTTTTTAATCATTGAATATTTTTCAGTGATACAAAAAAGAAAATCCACAACAAAACGGGAAAAAAAAAAGACAAAACAGCAATGAATCGCCATAAATCGTTAGCAGTCGTACATTCCCTCAATACAGTTCACAATAAATTGTTAGCAGTCGCATGGCCAGTGGTTTTTAATGATGTTATGGATAGTCTGATGTTGCTGTATATGGAAAACAAGGTGATCAGTGACCACATAAATGTATCCGTATGTTCATATATATTTCTCTCTCTCTACACCAAAAGGCTTTCCTTTTCCCATGCCCATACATGGGAAATAGTCATGCTTTGAGTACTCCTTTTCCAGGAACCTGCCTTTGTAGCATTTCTGCTTATACATCAAAGCCTTCCAATGCTGAGAAATTATGCCTAAGGCGAAGAAACTGCATGGGACAGTCTTTAACAAAGAGCTCTGGTGTTAACTGTTCTTGGGTATGAATGCATTCCTATCAGTAGTCCTGAAAGTGTGTTGGTAACAATAGTTCCATCAACAATCCTACTCCTAAGGCTGGTGCAAGGATTTTTGTCTACTTAGGCGAAGGTGCATTTTGGTGCCCCCCC
Organism: Lithobates pipiens; assembly: GCF_037356315.1. Taxonomy (NCBI): domain Eukaryota; kingdom Metazoa; phylum Chordata; class Amphibia; order Anura; family Ranidae; genus Lithobates; species Lithobates pipiens. The sequence continues at coordinate 123,251,355 of NW_027507686.1, forward strand.
AACCGTCACAGACTGCAGACATGGCACACGAGACTGTAAGATACTGCAGATATGGCACAAGAGAGTGTAAGAGACTTCGGACATGGCACAAGAGACTGTGAGAGACTTCGGACATGGCACAAGAGAGTGTAAGAGACTGTGGATATGGCACAAGAGACTTCGGACATGGCACAAAAGACTGTGGACATGGCTCGGGATTGTAAGAGACTGCAGACATGGCACAAGACACTGCAAACATGTCTCAAGAGACAATCACTGCTAACCTTCTGTCTGCAGCAATTGCAGAAATACTTCTGATCAGCTGTGGGCTGGGCTCAAGCCCTTACCTCTTGTAATTCTGTTCACTATTCAGGGAACCAGCAGGCTCCTTGTGCAGTTGTTAAAGTGATTGTAAAGGTAATAAAAAAAAATAACAAACATATCATACTTACCTCCACTGTGCAGCTTGTTTTGCACAGAGTGGCCGCGAACCTGCTCTTCTGGGGTCCCCCGGCGGCTCTTGTGACTCCTCCCCACATCTGATAACCTCCTCGGAGAAGCGCTTCCCTGAGGGGGCTACCTTACGGGCGCACTCCTGAGTCCAGCATTCAGCATCCATAGAGGCTGAATGCAGGACTCTGCCCCGCCCCCTGGTGCTTGCGTCATTGGATTTGATTGACGGCAGCGGGAGCCAATATCTGCACTGCTATCAATCTATCCAATCAAGAGCCGAGAACCCCAGGCAGAGAGACAGCTCGTCCACGCCAGGGATGAAGTTCGAGGGTTCAGGTAAGTAAAACAGGGGGTCTGGGGGGCTGGTCACTGACAGGTGTTTTTTCACCTTAATGCATAGGATGCATTAAGGTGAAAAAACACAAAAGGTTTACAACCCCTTTAAGACAAATTGGAGTACTCAGTACTACAGCTGCATGATTCTGGCCAAAATGAGAATCAAATATTTTTCTCTTCGAATATAATATAAATATATTATCAGAAAATATCAGAAGTGTAATTTTTTCCCAAACAATTGCATTTGAACGACCGCTACGCAAATACAGTGTGACATAAAATATTGCAATATTCTCTAGGGTCTCTACTAAAAAATTGTATTTTTATATACAGCTTACCTGTAAAATCCTTTTCTTGAGTACATCATGTGACACAGAAGCTTCATTACATAGTGGGTTATATAGTCAGCTCTGGTGATTGGACACTGGTTAACCCCAATTAAGGAGAATTCCTTCCCTATATAACCCCTACCATATGGGAGGCACCTCAGTTTTGTAGCAAAGCAATAAGAAACCATGTAAAAACCCAAGAGGGGCGGGAGCCCTGTGTCCCGTGATGTACTCTCAAGAAAAGGATTTTACAGGTAAGCTGTATATAAAAATCCCATTTTCTTGATCATACATCACGGGACACAGGAGCTTCATTACATAGTGGGATGTCCCAAAGCAATGCTCAGATTGAGGGGAGGGAGACACAGATCCTAAATATAGACCGCCAGGGACCGGAGGACCTAAACTGCAGCCTGCAGTGCACTGTGCCCGAAGGCGATATCCTCTTGCCCTCTGACATCCACCTGATAGAATCTGGTGAATGTGTGGACTGATGACCAAGTTGCAGCCTTACAGATCTGAGCCAGGGAGGCCTGGTGATGCACTGCCCAAGAAGCACTTACAGCCCTAGTAGAGTGCGCTTTCACTTGAAAAGGAGGAATCTTCCCCTTTATACTATAGGCCTGAGAAATAACCTGTCTAATCCACCTTGAGAGAGTGGATTTTGACGCCGCCTGGCCCTTCCTAGGGCCTTCTGGCAAAATAAACAAGCAATCAGTTTTCCTTATCTGAGCAGTTGCCCAAAGATCTATACTGATTTCTCTAACCACATCCAAAGTGTGCAAAGATTCTTCTTCTGTGGACTGTGGGTCCCGAAAAAAGGATGGTAGGATTACGTCTTGATTCAAATGGAATCCCGAAACCACCTTAGGTAGAAAGGACCTGTTGGGATGCATGACCACCCGGTCCTTATGAATAATTAGATACGGCTCCTTGCTGGAAAGAGCTGCTAGCTCTGATACTCTTCTAGCCGTAGATATGGCTACCAAGAAGAACAATTTTTTAGTCAGGAGAACTAATGAAGCCAGATGCAAAGGTTCAAATGGTTGCCCCTGCAAAGCCGAGAGAACCAAATTCAGATCCCATGGGCATAACGTAGGTTTGACTGGCAGTCTTATCCGCATGGCCCCCTGGATGAAAGCCCGCACCAGGGAATGCGATGCAAGTGGCTTCTGAAAAAATACTGACAGGGCCGAAATCTGCACCTTGATAGTGCTTATGGCCAAATTAATTTCTAGGCCTGACTGGAGAAAGGCCAAGATCCTGCTAATGACATACTTTCTAGGATGCCATTTCCTGAGTTCACACCAGGAAACATATGCCCTCCAGATTTCGTAATAAATTAAGCCTGGAGGCTGGCTTTCTGGCACGGTCTCTCAGATTGTGGGTCTCAGCAGCCAAACCGTCAAATTCAGACTGCGTAAAGCAGGATGGTAAATTGGACCCTGTGAGAGCAGATCTGGCCGGAGAGGGAGGATCCATGGCCTGCCTACTGCCAACTTCATGATCTCTGCGTACCATGGTCGCCTGGGCCAAGCCGGGGCCACCAAAAGGACCGATTTTGTCTCCCTCTTGACTCTTCCCAGGAACCGCGACAAAAGCGGGCTCGGGGGGAAGGCATAGATCAGATTGTACTGATCCCAGGGAACTGTCAGAGCATCTGAGCCCTGAGCAAGTGTATCTCTTGTCCTTGACACAAAATTGTCCAGTTTCCTGTTGAACCTGGACGCAAACAGATCTGCGTCTGGAGTACCCCACCTGTGACATATGTTCCAAAACACGTCGGGGTGCATTCTCCTGGGCACAACTGCTGGCGGCTCAGAAAATCCGCCTGCCAGTTTTCCACTCCTGGAATGAAGACTGCAGAAAGACACGGAACATGCTTTTCTGCCCAGACAAGTATGCGATTCACCTCTTTTTGGGCCACCAGACTCCTGGTACCGCCCTGGTGATTGATATAGGCCACTGCTGTGGCATTGTCGGACTGAACCCGAACAGGGAGACCTCGTAGTCTGTAAGACCACTTTATGAGAGCCATATAAATTGTCCGGATCTCCAGGACATTTATGGGCAATAGCTTCTCGATCGCAGACCATTTCCCCTGCGAACACATCTCCTACAACACTGCTCCCCAGCCTGTGAAGCTGGCATCTGTCGTGATAATCTTCCATGGAAGAGGAAGAAAGGTTTTGCCCTCAGCAAATTCTTGGTTTGTAACCACCAGATGAGACTCCTGCGTGTCCCTGGGGATAGACGCATAGGAAGATCCAAGGATTGGAGCTTCCTGTTCCAAGCCGCAAGGATGCATCTTTGCAGAGGCCTTGAGTGGAACTGGGCGAATGGGACGGCCTCGAAGGAGGCGACCATTTTCCCTAACAGTTTCATGCACAATCGAATGGGGGGAAGATCTCCTGCCCAGAATTAGGCGCACCAGATCCCCAATGGCCAAGGCCTTTTGGCCTTGGAAGAAACACCTTGCCCTGAGCGGTGTCGATGATCATACCCAGGTATTCCAACCTGGTGGCAGGCTGTAGGGACGACTTTTCTAGGTTTATGATCCAACCTAGGCGTTCCAGGTGTTCTAGTGTTCTGGTGACGCTGTGGTTCAGGAACGCTACTGTTTTTTCCATGAGAAGCAAATCGTCTAGATAAGCCATGCCGGCTATACCCTGAGCTCTTAGGTTTGCCAAGAGAGGGTCCAGAATCTTTGTGAAGACTCGAGGGGCCGTAGCAAGCCCGAACGGCAAGGCCACAAATTGAAAATGGCGCAGCTCTACCACGAACCTTAGAAATTTTTGGTGTGCGGGAAAAATTGGCACATGGAGATATGCATCCTTGATATCTATTGATGCCATAAACTCTCCCCCTTGCAGGGAGGAGACCACAGTGTGGATTGACTGCATTCGGAAGGACCGGATGCGTAAAAACCGGTTCAGATCCTTCAGATCTAGGATAGGTCTGACACTTCCATTTGGCTTCGGAACGGTGAAGAGATTTGAGTAAAACCCTGAACCCTGTTCTTTTGGGTCCACTTCTACTATCACCCCCTGGGATAGTAAGTGATCTAAGGCCAGAAATAGCATTTTTTGCTTTACTGGATCCCTGGGGATCCTTGACCTTAGAAAGCGAGAAGGTGGAATCTCCTGGAACTCTAGCCTGTAGCCCAGAGATACCGAAGAGATCACCCACTTGTCCCGGATCTCTTCCTGCCAGGCTCCTGCAAACTGCAGGAGCCTTCCCCCCACTCGGCCGAGCGGGGGCGCCCCTTCACAAGGAAGCTTTTGGGCTCTGCTTGGCAGGCTTTCGCCCCCAAGTCTTTTTTTGCTCCTGGGCCCGGCTCTGAGCCTTTCCTGTAGAGGAGGGTTGAGAAGGCCGTCGCCACTGCTTAGAGCTTGATGCTCCGGGAGAGAGAGAACGCCTGAATGAAGGACGCTTGCTCCTTTTGACTGGAAGGAGAGTAGATTTACCCCCTGAAATTTTTTGGACGAATTTGTCTAATTCTTCTCCAAACAAACGTTCCCCTTTAAACGGGAACCCAATCAAATGCTTCTTGCATGACAGCTCAGCTGCCCAATTCTTTAGCCATAGGGTCCTTCGCATGTGTACCAACATGAGGGACAAACGTGATGCTTGTTGGACAGAATCCAAAATCGCATCAATCATGAAACACAGAATATGAGGCATTTCTGCATACTTCTCTACTTTCTCGTTGGGAAGGAGCCCAAGCATCTGCTTAACCTGTTCCTTGAGGAACTGGCACAACCCCACGGCTTGCGACTGTAGGTTGCACTACAGCGCTAGCCATGGAAAAGGAGGCTTTTAATAAGGTTTCCAGATTCTTATCAGTTGGATCTTTAAATACCTGCGCATTATCCAAGGGACAAGTCAGGTTTTTATTCACGCAAGAAACAGCCGCATCTACAGATGGGACCCCCACTTCTTGGTGAAACTTTCCTCCAGAGGATAATGCATAGAAAACCTTTTAGGAGGAGCAAACAGTTTATCGGGATGTCCCCAATCCTCATACAACAATTCATCCATTAAGGGATGAATTGGAAAGGATTAGGCAGTCTGTGGGGCTTTCCTGACTCCCAGGGAAGAAACAGAGGACGTAGCGACTTCAGCAGCAGGCATTCTGAATGTGGTACGCACCTATTCAGTATAATACAGCACCTGTTTTCTGAGCGCCTGGGAGGAGGGGACTCTCTCCTCTTCCTCTGAATCATCCGACTGCTCAAGATCCCTGTCCCAAGACAGGGATCTCTCCTCATTTTCAGAAGAATCATCTGAGAGAGGAATTTCAGCAGAGGGAGGGGTTCTACCCCTTTTCCTGCTATCTTTCAGGGAAGCAGAAATAAAATTCATTATTCTCCCTTCAAAGCCCTCCAATGTAGCCCTAAGGGAGTCCTCAGTGACATAAACCGGGGCTGGGACATTAGGAGAGGCTGCAAAACCTGACAGGGGCACTGACTCATCTTGAGAGGCTGGCTCCAGTCTTGCAGGGGGGGATGGTAACTTACAGGCACTTTTAGAACCCCTGGACCTAGGCGGTGATTTACCAGTGCCTTTGCTACCTCCCCCTGAGACCCTCTTACGAGGAGACATAGTCCTAAGCTACAAAGCAGAGGTACTAGTACAAGTGCAATCACTGTTGTGCTTAAAGTCTCACAATATATATATGCTTAAACTGCACAACCTGATGCTGAGTAGGTGTCTAAGGTTTGCCTGGATCCAATCCCCTCGGATGCTTACTGCCCACAGCTCCTGTGTCTCACACTTACAGCCCCCTGACGCTCTGGGCTTTTTAAAACTGCCGCCTGCGCAGTACAGCGCCGTGCACACTGACGTGCACGTCTCACAACCACACTCCCCCCTCCTCCATTAGGCCGGGAACGCGCCCGGAACGCGTGCACGCGGACCACGGGATCCAGGGGGGGAAGGAGAACTCCACCGGAGCTGCGTGGGGCCCCCAGACTATGTGGGACCCCTGTGTTACCTTGTTGTGGCAGGGACTGCAGTGGAGACGTGAGACAGCTGGAGAACCAGGCTTCACTGAGCGTGTGTACTGAAAGGCATGTAAGTATGCATCAGTCTGCTCTTACTCCCTCTAGTGGTGGAAACCAGGTAAGACATACAACTACTCAAAATGAAGAAATCCATCATAAAATTACATATATAGGATTAACTTCCCTTACCTGTCCTCGCCGCAGGAATTGCTGAAACAGACAAATTCCAGCCTTCACCCATCACGGCGGGCAGTGTTAGCCAACTTTCAGGTTTATCTGGGGCTCTTTCTCGGAAGAGCCTCCTACCTGGACCATGTAAAAGACTCTGCTAGAAACTTTCGTGTGCTCTGTATAAACAGTATACCAAGTCTGGTTTTCCCAGAGCCCAGTCTTCCAATAGGAGAGGACTTACAGGCCAAACCTCGTTTCTTCGGCTGACGAGGCCGGGTACCATACCATCTTGGGAGTCAAATATCGGCCCGAGGTATGGATCCGGTTTGTTGTAGCCCTTAGGCCCCCGCAGGGACCTGCACAGAGCTAAAGTTTTACGTGACCAACCACCATAGACACTGGCGAAAAAACTGAGGTGCCTCCCATATGGGAGGGGTTATATAGGGGAGGAATTCTCCTTAATTGGGGTTAACCAGTGTCCAATCATTAGAGGTGCCTATATAACCCACTATGTAATGAAGCTCCTTTGTCCCGTGATGTATGATCAAGAAATATATATATAATGTTTGGGGTTCTAAGTAACATTCTAGCAAAAAAATTTATATTATAACGAATAATAATAATAATGAATTTAACGTGAAACAAAATGTCAGAAAAAGGTTTAGTGTTTAAGTGGTTAAACTTTCCTCATTTACACACCAAATGTATTCATTTGATCTAAAGGACAAATCGCTACAATGTTTATACTTAGTTCCACTGCTAAATAATGTTGTGATTCTTGGCAGACTGCCCGTTTTTTTTTTTTTTTTTTTTTTTTTTTTTTTTACAGCTGTCGGCTTCACCAGAGTAGAGAGAATTCTCTGCATAGAGAAATATTAAAATCGGGAAATACTTTGTCAAGATTGCAAGGGGGAAAAAATTGCGATAATGATTAATCGTGCAGCTCTACTCAGTAGTGATCTCCTCTTCTATACCACACCGCTCGGGCTGAAATTCCAGGCGCCACAGTATAAGTATTACTCCTCCTCCTGCCCAAAAATCATCAAATATTCCTGGTGGAGTAATCCTTGTGCTGCGGTTCTACCAATTAAACTAAAGTTCTGGCCCCCTCTTCTATACCACTTCTCAGAGGCTTTGAAATTGCCAGGAGCTACAGAATAAAGAATTAGCTATTTGATGATTTTTGGACAGAGGAGGAGTAACCCTTGTGCTGTGGCTCCCGGCAATTTTAAAGCCCTGGCAAAGTGGTATAGAAGAGGGGACCGGAACTTTAGTTTAATTGGCGGAACCATAGCACAAGGATTACTCCACCGGGACTATTTGATTTTCGGGTAGAGGAGGAGTAATTCTTGTGCTGCGGTTCCTGGGAATTACCTGGAGGGGCGGTGTCTTCGAGCCAAGGATGTCACTCTCTGCAAAGTAGGAGGAGTGCAGTAGTAGTGCTTGGACTAGTCAGGAGAAGTGAGTGGCTAAAGTTAACGGCACCCGGCCAGAGCTATACTGCGCTGCCTGTCAGTATCTGCTAAATTGTGTACAGGTGTGAGCAGGGCCGGCCGCTGGCGCTAGGATAAGGCCCAATTGGGGAATGTCTAAACCGCTGGCAACAAGTACACCCCTAAAATGTCCAAATTGGGCCCAAAGTGTCAATATTTTGTGTGGCCACCATTATTTTCCAGCACTGCCTTAACCCTCTTGGGCATGGAGTTCACCAGAGCTACACAGGTTTCCACTGGAGTCCTCTTCCACTCCTCCATGACGTTATCACAAAGCTGGTGGATGTTAGAGATCTTGCACTACTCTACCTTTCGTTTGAGGATGCCCCACAGATGCTCAATATCGTTTAGGTCTGGAGACATGTTGGAGTGACCTAAGTGTCACTGCAACATGTATTAACCCCTTTCCTACTGGGCATTTTCACCCCCTTCCTGCCCAGGCCAATTTTCAGCTTTCAGCGCTGTAACATTTTGAATGACAAGCATTCCCCCCCCCCCCCCCACAAATAGAGCTTTCTTTTGGTGGTGTTTGATCACCTCTGTGTTTTTTATTTTTTAATAATTTTATAAATATGCACTGATTGCTGTATGAATGTCACTGGCAGGGAAGGAGTTAACACTAGGGGCGATCAAGGGGTTAAATGTGTTACCTAGGGAGTGATTCTGACTGTGGGGGGAGGGGACTGGTGAGGGGAGGAAACGGATCAGTGTTGCTATATACTAGGAACACACATCTGTCTCTTCTCCCCTGACAGGATGTGGATCTGTATGTATACACACACAGATCCACGTTCCTGTTTTGTCACCAGTAGTCGCGGCCACCAGGCATGCGCATTGGCTCCTGAGGGACACGGTGCATGCACGATCCCTAAACCGCCGGCAAGCCAAGGAAGTCATATGACGCCCACCCGGAGGGACAGAGTGCATTCCTGCGGATTTGTCACATGACAATGGGCGGTAGGGAAGTGGTTAAGACCATTGGGCTGAAGTGACGTTTGACGTCACTTCCGTCATCCAATAGTATGAGGGAAAGTGGGGACATTTTTCCCTTACTCGGCTCCATGCTACTGAGGGGAAAGGACCCAATGGCTCTGGTAAGCGGCGGAGACCACCGGGCAGTGCTGGGAGGGGAGCCGCTGTATAATGATGGTGGGTGGTCCAGAATTAGTTAAATAGATTTACTAGCACATGGCTTTGGGGGGGAGGGGTTTGTACTCTATATCCACTGGGCCCTAGTACTGTTTGATAGGTGTCAGCAGTTTGTGTCCCTGTCATTCTCTAGGCACTCATGTTTACGGTTCGGTTGTGAAAAAGAGACACAAGGTCAATCCAGTTCAACCAATAGAAAAAAATAGAAAACCTCCAAATGCTCCTTCCTATACTTACAGTTGACCCAGAGGAAGGCAAAAAACCCCAGTAGGTTTGGCCTGATTTTTCTTCAGCAGGGTAACAAATTCCATCTTAATCCCCAGGGGGCTCTTGGATACTCTGTTGGCCACACAGCCTCCCCCTTTTTTACCTATGGAGGATTTTACTGCCAAAATGTCTGATTTCCATGGGCAGAATGTTGGTCTTTTTATAGACTTTATATAACATGGCCACAAGTGAGCACCTTCAGTCTCCTTCCTGAGTCAGTCTCTGCCATTGACTTTGATGCAGACACACTATCTGAGGAGAATGTAGACAAGGAATATCTCCTTTCTCTTTCTGAGGAATTTGATTAGGATGAGTTGCGTTCATATTTACATAGTTACATAGTTAGGTTGAAAAAAGACACAAGTCCACCCAGTTCAACCACAAAAAAAAAAAAAAATATCATACAATCCCATATACCCAATTCTATACCCACAGTTGATCCAGAGGAAGGCGAAAAGCCCAGCAGAGCATGATCCAATATGCTAAAGCAGGTGGAAAAAATCCTTCCTAATCCCCCGAGAGGCAATCAAATTTTCCCTGGATCAACTTTACCTATAAATGTTAGTACCTAATTATATTATGTACATTTAGGAAATAATCCAGGCCTTTCTTAAAGCAATATACTGAGCTGGCCAGAACCACCTCTGTGGGGAGTCTATTCCACGTTTTCACAGCTCTTACTGTGAAGAAACCTTTCCGTATTTGGAGATGAAATCCCTTTTCCTCTAGACGTAAAGAGTGCCCCCATATCCTCCTTGTTGATTTGATTGTAAAGTGAATAACTCAACACCAAGTTAACTATATGGACCCCTTATATATTTGTACATGTTGATCATATCCCCTCTTACTCTCCTCTTAACAAGAGTGAATAAATTCAGTTTCTCTAATCTTTCCTCATAGCTGAGCTCCTCCATGCCTCTTATCAGTTTGGTTGCCCTTCTCTGCACTTTTTCCAGTTCCCCAATATCCTTTTTGAGAACTGGTGCCCAAAACTGAACTGCATATTCCAGATGAGGTCTTACTAATGATTTGAACAGGGGCAAAATTATATTTCTCTCTTTCTCTCTCTCTCTCTGGAGTCCATAACTCCAGCTTATGATCTACCAAAACCCCCAGATCCTTCTCCACTATGGATCCCCCAGGTGTACTCCCCCTAACATGTATGATGCATGCATATTCTTAGCCCCCAAGTAACTTTACATTTATCAACATTAAACCTCATCTGCCACATAGTCGCCCAATTAGACAGAGAATTGAGGTTGGTTTGTAAATTGGAGACATCCTGTAAGAACGTTATTCCACTGCATAGCTTGGTGTCATCTGCGAAGACGGAAACTTTACTCTTGATCCCAGACCCAATATCATTTATAAAGATATTAAAAAGTAAGGGTCCCAGCACTGAACGTTGGGGTACACCACTGATAACCTTATACCATTCAGAGTAAGAATCATTAACCACTACTCTCTGAATTCTGTCTTTTAGCCAGTTTTCTATCCATTTACAAACTGATATTTCCAGGCCTGTAGACTTTACCTTACACATGAGTAGAGGTCAACCGATATAACGGCCGATATTTGCAGTTTTTTAATGAATCGGCATCGGACGCTTGTGCTGATAAAACGGCAGCATGACTTACAAATAACTTCTGTAATAGTGATGGACGAACTTCCGACGGGACGTTTTGCGAACGCGCCCGATAGTTCTCGAACCGTAACGATCACGGCCGGCCCCATTGACTTCAATGGGAGGCGAACTTTGCAAACCTACAGGTCAAATTTGCAGCCACAAAATAATTACTAGCTGTGCAAACATAGTCCCACCACATGGCCAATGACATAACACATGTATGAGGTGAATCTGGGAGCGACAACTACAAGCATTCTTTTTTTATATGTGAAATTGTGACAATTCAGGACTGTGGAGCGCATGAAGGCAATGGAGGAGAGGGAAGGTCAGGGTAGGCAAAGAAGAGGGTGCAGGAGATGATCACCAGCAGCGTGACATACAGCATTGACACCAGCACCGTGATATACAGCACTGACACCAGCACCGTGATATACAGCACTGACATCAGCAGCATGACATACAGCAATGACACCTGCACCGTGATAGAGTGATCTGACACCAGCTGCGTGATAGAGAGCACTGACATCAGCAGCGTGATATAAAGCAATGACACCTGTACCATGATAGAGTGATCTGACACCAGCACCGTGATAGAGAGCACTGACATCAGCAGCGTGACATAAAGCACTGACACCAGCACCGTGATCTACAGCACTGACACCAGCACTGTGATCTACAGCACTGACATCAGCAGCGTGACATACAGCAATGACACCTGCACCGTGATAGAGTGATCTGACATCAGCAGCGTGATATACAGCACTGACACCAGCACCGTGATATACAGCACTGACACCAGCACCGTGATATAGAGCACTGACATCAGCAGCGTGACATACAGCATTGACACCTGCACCGTGATAGAGTGATCTGACACCAGCACTGTGATAGAGAGCACTGACACCAGCACTGTGATAGAGAGCACTGACACCAGCACTGTGATAGAGAGCACTGACACCAGCACTGTGATAGAGAGCACTGACACCAGCACTGTGATAGAGAGCACTGACACCAGCACTGTGATAGAGAGCACAGACACCAGCACTGTGATAGAGAGCACAGACACCAGCACTGTGATAGAGAGCACAGACACCAGCACCGTGATAGAGAGCACTTACACCAGAACCGTGATATAACGCACTGACACCAGCACCGTGATATACAGCACTGACACCAGCACCGTAAGCAGCCCCAGGAGGAAGTCAGCATAGCACAGGGATGGTGGGAGCCCCTCATAATGAGCATAGCACAGGGATGGTGGGAGCCCCTCATAATAAGCAGCCCCAGGAGGAAGTCAGCACAGCACAGGGATGGTGGGAGCCCCTCATAATAAGCAGCCCCAGGAGGAAGTCAGCATAGCACAGGGATGGTGGGAGCCCCTCATAATAAGCAGCCCCAGGAGGAAGTCAGCACAGCACAGGAATGGTGAACTTTACAAACCTACAGGTCATATTTGCAGCCACAAAATAATTACTAGCTGTGCACACATAGTCCCACCACATGGCCAATGACATAACACATGTATGAGGTGAATCTGGGATCGACCACTACAAGTATTCTTTTATTATATGTGAAATTCTGACAATTCAGGACTCTTGAGACAATGGAGGCGAGGGAAGGTCAGGGTAGGCAAAGAAGAGGGTGCAGGAGATGATCACCAGCACCATGATATAGAGCACTGACACCTGCACCGTGATATAGGGATCTGACACCAGCACCGTGATAGAGAGCATTGACATCAGCAGCGTGACATAAAGCACTGACACCAGCACCGTGATAGAGAGCACTGACATCAGCAGCGTGACATACAGCATTGACACCTGCACCGTGATAGAGTGATCTGACACCAGCACTGTGATAGAGAGCACTGACACCAGCACTGTGATAGAGAGCACTGACACCAGCACTGTGATAGAGAGCACAGACACCAGCACCGTGATAGAGAGCACAGACACCAGCACCGTGATAGAGAGCACAGACACCAGCACCGTGATAGAGAGCACAGACACCAGCACCGTGATAGAGAGCACAGACACCAGCACCGTGATAGAGAGCACAGACACCAGCACCGTGATAGAGAGCACAGACACCAGCACCGTGATAGAGAGCACAGACACCAGCACCGTGATAGAGAGCACAGACACCAGCACCGTGATAGAGAGCACTTACACCAGAACCGTGATATACAGCACTGACACCAGCACCGTAAGCAGCCCCAGGAGGAAGTCAGCATAGCACAGGGATGGTGGGAGCCCCTCATAATGAGCATAGCACAGGGATGGTGGGAGCCCCTCATAATAAGCAGCCCCAGGAGGAAGTCAGCACAGCACAGGGATGGTGGGAGCCCCTCATAATAAGCAGCCCCAGGAGGAAGTCAGCATAGCACAGGGATAGTGGGAGCCCCTCATAATAAGCAGCCCCAGGAGGAAGTCAGCACAGCACAGGAATGGTGAACTTTACAAACCTACAGGTCATATTTGCAGCCACAAAATAATTACTAGCTGTGCACACATAGTCCCACCACATGGCCAATGACATAACACATGTATGAGGTGAATCTGGGATCGACCACTACAAGTATTCTTTTATTATATGTGAAATTCTGACAATTCAGGACTCTTGAGACAATGGAGGCGAGGGAAGGTCAGGGTAGGCAAAGAAGAGGGTGCAGGAGATGATCACCAGCACCATGATATAGAGCACTGACACCTGCACCGTGATATAGGGATCTGACACCAGCACCGTGATAGAGAGCATTGACATCAGCAGCGTGACATAAAGCACTGACACCAGCACCGTGATAGAGAGCACTGACATCAGCAGCGTGACATACAGCATTGACACCTGCACCGTGATAGAGTGATCTGACACCAGCACTGTGATAGAGAGCACTGACACCAGCACTGTGATAGAGAGCACTGACACCAGCACTGTGATAGAGAGCACTGACACCAGCACCGTGATAGAGAGCACTGACACCAGCACCGTGATAGAGAGCACTGACACCAGCACCGTGATAGAGAGCACAGACACCAGCACCGTGATAGAGAGCACAGACACCAGCACCGTGATAGAGAGCACAGACACCAGCACCGTGATAGAGAGCACAGACACCAGCACCGTGATAGAGAGCACAGACACCAGCACCGTGATAGAGAGCACAGACACCAGCACCGTGATAGAGAGCACAGACACCAGCACCGTGATAGAGAGCACAGACACCAGCACCGTGATAGAGAGCACTGACACCAGCACCGTGATAGAGAGCACTGACATCAGCAGCGTGACATACAGCATTGACACCTGCACCGTGATAGAGTGATCTGACACCAGCACCGTGATAGCACTGACATCAGCAGCATGACATAAAGCACTGACACCAGCACCGTGATATACCAGTCCTTAAGGATTAGCAGACTGTACCTCACTCAACCCTATATACTGTAGTACCCTAGACCTTACCAGTCCTTATAAGGACCTTTGTGGAACAAGTAGGTTGTGAATGATTAGCAGACTGTACCTCAGTCCCTATACTGATAAAGGACTACTGCAGCAGAAGGGCAGCAGTAGTGCACCTCAACCCTATATAAATTGTGGACCTATACCAGTCCTTAAGGAATAGCAGACTGTACCTCACTCAACCCTATGTACTGTAGTACCCTAGACCTTACCAGTCCTTATAAGGACCTTTGTGGAACAAGTAGGTTGTGAATGATTAGTAGACTGTACCTCAGTCCCTATACTAATAAAGGACTACTGCAGCAGTAGGGCAGCAGTCAGGAGTAGTGCACCTCAACCCTATGTATTGTGGACCTATACCAGTCCTTAAGGAATAGCAGACTGTACCTCACTCAACCATATGTACTGTAGTACCCTAGACCTTACCAGTCCTTATAAGGACCTTTGTGGAACTAGTAGGTTGTGAATGATTAGTAGACTGTACCTCAGTCCCTATAATGATAAAAGACTACTGCAGCAGAAGGGCAGCAGTCAAGTATAATATTCTTTCTATATTTGGAAGAAAGAATATTATACGTGTACAAGCCTATTACCATACCAGTCCTGAAAAGAACCTTTGTGGACCTAATAGTAACAGCTACTGATTAAACTACTACTGATTAAACTGACTGTCCCTCACTGCCTCACACACAGCTTCCTGCCTGTCCCTATTTAAACTGACAAAACAGGCTGCTGGAACAATAACTTGAATAGCACTTTTGTGGACCTAATAGTAACAGCTTATGATTAAACTGACTGTCCCTGCAGCACACAGCGTCCTGTCCCTCTCTCTACACTGACAAAAGACAGGCTGCTGCAAAAATCAGTAGCACAGCAGTGCCTCAAACCTATATCCTGAACTACACCTAACACCTATACCAGTCCTGAAAAGAACTTTTGTGGACCAAATAGCTAGCGATTTGGGTCACTGCAGTCTCTCCCTGCTCCACACAGCAACCTCTCCCTATAGTGACAGAAGAAAGAATGTAAAATGGCCGCCGGATCGGGTCTATAATATAATTGTAATAGAAGTCAATGCAAGTTGCCTGAGTCTTTAGTGAAGCGACTTTCCTCCTCCCTGCCCAGTCTGCCAAGAAAAGAGTAAAGAGATATAATGTTTACACTTCTGAATGAACAGAACTCTGTGTGTAGGAGTTCTCAGTTTAACCATTTAAAGACTAAATCTTTTCTGACACTTGTTGCTTACAAGTAAAAATCATGTATTTTCTGCCAGAAAATCACTTGGAACCCCCAAAAGTTTTTTTAGCAGAGATCCTAGGGAATAAAATAGCGGTTGTTGCAATTTTCTATGTCACACGGCATTTGCGCAGAGGTCTTTCAAACACAATTTTTTTGGAAAAAAATACACTAATGATTTAAAAAAAAAAAACTAAAACAGTAAAGTTAGCCCATTTTTTTTTTTCATCCAAAAGTTTTGATTACCTGTTTTTATTTAATATATAGTTTTTTTTTATCTAAATTATACATACAAGTAAACTGATTGGAGGTTTGTTTTGTTTAATACCGTAAATGTTTAAATGTAAGAAATTTTCTGTATCACTTATTAAGGCTGCTTTCACACAGTGGGCAGGCGTTGATGGTAAAACGGTGCTAGTTTTAGCGGCTCTTTACCGCCATTTTAGTGGTGCTATTTGGCTGCTAGTGGGGCGCATATAACCCAGCTAGTGGCCAAGGAAGAGGTTAAATGCGCCCGTGAAGCGCCGCTGCCAAATCGTATTGCATGCGCTTCGGCCTTAACCTCCTGCCAGCGCATCGCCTCAGTGTGAAAGCACTCTGTCTGTCAAACAGACTGCAGGGGAGCCGTTTTGCAGGCACTTTACAAGCGCTATTTTTAGCCCAAAAGCTCCTTAAAAACGCCCCAGTGGGAAAGGTGTCTGTTAGATTTTATGAGATGAAGGGGGGGGAGGGGGATCAGCCCAAAAAAATTGGCATCATATGTTGGCCATCGGCCGCCGTGATTTCTAAATATCGGCATCGGCCAGAGAAAAACCCATATCGGTCGACCTCTACACATGACTCGTGTGTGCGGAACTGTATAGAACGCTTTTGCAAAAAAGTATACCACATCCACCGCCACCCCTCTGTCCAAGGTTTTACTTACCTCCTCATAAACAGAAATCGGGTTTGTCTGACAACTTCTGTCTTTTATGAATCCATGCTGTCTGTTGCATAAAATATTTTTTTCTTGCAAGAACTCGTCTATGTGGTCTTTTATTAATCTCTCCAGTATCTAAAGACTTTGTTCCCATTTTAAATATAGGCACCACATTGACACTTATTTCAATAAGTTGATATACAGGAATGGGGGCGACCCCAACCCAAAAAGCATGGCGGTGCGTTACCCCCTTGTGGAGAGCCTTCTGCAATAATGGTCGGCTCCCTGGTCGTGGACCCCCCAGTATCCAGGTTAAATAAGGTAACCACGATTCCAGTAGAGGGGGCTCCTGGGGGTTAAGGACCCCGTGGGCAGGAACTGAGGCAGTGGCCATTCCTTATTTACGGTTGGGGGTCAGCAATACGACCAGTACTGACCACAGCACTTGTGTCGCAGATACTTACTGAATGGGCAAAACTTTTGCACCGTGAATTGGAGAAGCAGCAGCCTACTCCCATCTGCGTGGCACTAGCAAACCAGTTAGTTCATGGTCTTAAGTACGCTTGGGACGTGGCTCTGGATACGCTTCCTCTGCTATCCAGGATTTCAGTGTAAGCAGTGGTGCTGAGGCGCCAGATTTGGTTGAAATGCTGGTCGGCAGACCAGGCATCTAAAAAAGCCTTGACGGATCTACCCTTCCTTGATGAGCGGCTCTTTGGAGCCTCGTTGGATGACATTATTAAGAATTTCACAGGTGGGAAGAGTACCTTGCTCCCACAGGCCAAGAAGGCTAAGGAGCCACGCCACAGGCAAGGGCCCTCATTTTCCGCTCAAGACGATTTTTCATCCATCCGGGACTTCGGCTACACGCTCCCAGTCCAACAGGACGACCTCTGAGGGACAAAAGCATTCCTGGAACCGCAAGTCTAGCAAGCCTGTGAGCAAAAGTGCTACCGCATTAAGGTTTGCCCCCGCCCGTCTCACGGGTGGGGGGGTCGCCTTCGGGAGTTTGCAGCCCGGTGGGCCTCTCGGCTGTCTGACCAATGGGTCTGCAAACTGATTTCCTCTGGCTACAAGATAGAGTTCCTCTCTTGGCCACCAAACAGACTCTTCCCCTCCAGCATACCCTTACTGTGTAGGCGGCGATTTAGTCATCCGTTCACATTTTTACCAAATTCTACAGAGTGGATGTAAGTGCATCGTTTGATGCCTGCTTTGGCCGCAAACGTTTTTCTACAGAATGGATGTAAGCACATCGTCTGATGCCTGCTTTGGCCACAACGTTTTTGCGGGCAGCCGTGTGATGTTGCAATTCTGCACTTCTTTTTTTCTGTTTAAAGAAAATACATTTACCTTTGAGTATAATGCACTGTTGCATTGTTACTGCAAGTTCTGATTCGGTTAGATAAGGTGGTGTCTCCCCTGTTAGGGAGCACTTCTGATTGTGGGTGAAGTTCTTTTATGCTGTTTCCTACCCCTCGTTATGATACTGCTTGGGGAAGTCCCAATGGTCAAGAATAAAGGAGCTGTGTCAGTCAGTGAACGTAAGAGAAAATAGGATTTTTGTACTCACTGTAAAATCCTTTTCTCTCTAGTTCACTGACTGACACAGCACCCTCCCCTCTTATTGATTACGTTATACTGCTTGTTGACGTACTGAAGCTGCAGGAAGCAGGCTGGGGGGTTGTTACTAAAGGGACCGCCCCTTGGGTGGAACTAGAAAGTTCTGTTTTTTTGTACATGTTAACATGTTCTGCCTAGTCCTCTCCTGAAGGTGACGTAACAACCCAATGGTCAAAAATAAAGGAACTGTGTCAGTCAGTGAACTACAGAGAAAAGGATTTTACAGTGAGTACAAAAATCCTATTTTTACATGTTAGAAGTGTCTTTGGTGGCAAGGGGTTAATTGCCATAAGTAATATACAAATAATTATTACATATTGTTTTTAAGGTAATTTACTATATTTTCAAAATCTGTACTCAAAGCAAGTGGCTTAACAGACAAATTACTGAAGTTTGAAGTTAAAACTTCCAACCAGTAATTTTACAGATAAATAATTGTCATAAAATAAGGCATATAAATATATGATTTAGCTTGAATATAACAGTGCCTTTTCAACAGAATCAGTTTCTCCCTCTTAACTGTGTTAGAAAAATATGGGTAAATCTTATACACATAAACATGTTTTTTCCTTCTAGTTAAGAGGGCTGGGCTGGAAGGGAGCATTTGTCTTTTAGACACATGCCCCTTCTATGACACTGCAGTGAAAAGCTTGCTTCCACTGCAGAATTTGTATTGGACAGCTGGGACCAATGGTACTTTACCATTGGTCCAAGACTCCAAGCTGTTATTTGAGCTCTGTGCAGAAGTGAGAGGCACTGTGAGCTCAACCTCTGTCTGCCGCAGAGTGTGTCAGCTTGTATTTAAAGTGTCCGCTCTGTATTTAGCTTCTGACAGGCTGCGCAAGGAGCCCCATATCTCTGGAACTACAGTGCCTTGCGAAAGTATTCGGCCCCCTTGAACTTTTCAACCTTTTGCCACATTTCAGGCTTCAAACATAAAGATATAACATTTTTATTTTTTGTGAAGAATCGCCAACAAGTGGGACACAATTGTGAAGTGTAACGAAATCTATTGGATTTTTGAAACTTTTTTAACTAATAAAAAAATTAAAAGTGGGGCGTGCAAAATTATTCGGCCCCCTTGCGTTAATACTTTGTAGAGCCACCTTTTGCTGTGATTACAGCTGCAAGTCGCTTGGGGTATGTCTCTATCAGTTTTGCACATCGAGAGACTGAAATTCTTGCCCATTCTTCCTTGCAAAACAGCTTGAGCTCAGTGAGGTTGGATGGAGAGCATTTGTGAACAGCAGTTTTCAGCTCTTTCCACAGATTCTCGATTGGATTCAGGTCTGGACTTTGACTTGGCCATTCTAACACCTGGATACGTTTATTTGTGAACCATTCCTTTGTAGATTTTACTGTATGTTTGGGATCATTGTCTTGTTGGAAGATAAATCTCTGTCCCAGTTTCAGGTCTTTTGCAGACTCCAACAGGTTTTCATCCAGAATGGTCCTGTATTTGGCTGCATCCATCTTCCCCTCAATTTTAACTATCTTCCCTGTCCCTGCTGAAGAAAAGCCGGCCCAAACCATGATGCTGCCACCACCATGTTTGACAGTGGGGATGGTGTGTTGAGGGTGATGAGCTGTGTTGCTTTATCGTTTTGCATTGTGGGCAAAAAGTTTGATTTTGGTTTCAACTGACCAGAGCACCTTCTTCCACATGTTTGGTGTGTCTCCCAGGTGGCTTGTGGCAAACTTTAGACGAGACTTTTTATGGATATCTTTGGGAAATGGCTTTCTTCTTGCCACTCTTCCATATAGGCCAGATTTGTGCAGTGTACGACTGATTGTTGTCCTATGGACAGACTCTCCCACCTCAGCTGTAGTTCTCTGCAGTTCATCCAGAGTGATCATGGGCCTCTTGGCTGCATCTCTGATCAGTCTTCTCCTTGTCTGAGCTGAAAGTTTAGAGGGACGGCCAGGTCTTGGTAGATTTGCAGTGGTCTGATACTCCTTCCATTTCAAAATGATCGCTTGCACAGTGCTCCTTGGGATGTTTAAAGCTTGGGAAATCTTTTTGTATCCAAATCCAGCTTTAAACTTCTCCACAACAGTATTACGGACCTGCCTGGTGTGTTCCTTGGTCTTCATGATGCTCTCTGCGCTTTCAACAGAACCCTGAGACTATCATAGAGCAGGTGCATTTATACAGAGACTTGATTACACACAGGTGGATTCTATTTATCACCATCAGTCATTTAGGACAACATTGGATCGTTCAGAGATCCTCGCTGAACTTCTGGAGTGAGTTTGCTGCACTGAAAGTAAAGGGGCCGAATAATTTTGCACGCACCACTTTTCAGTTTTTTATTTGCTAAAAAAGTTTAAATTATCCAATAGATTTCGTTCCACTTCACAATTGTGTCCCACTTGTTGGTGATTCTTCACAAAAAATTTTATGTTTGCACTGTATGTGTATGTGTGTGTGTGTGTGTATGTATATATATATATATATATATATATATATATATATATATATATATATATATATATACACACACACACACACACACACACACACACACACACACAGTCATGCTCAGAAATTTGCATACCCTGGCAGAAATTGTGAAATGTTGGCATTAATATTGAAAATATGATTGATCCTTTTATTTAAGAATAGCAAACACATGAAGCCATGTATTATCACACAGTTTTTTGGAACCTTTTAAAATCAGAGTGATAACAGAAATCATCCAAATGGCCCTGATAAAAAGTTTACATACCCTGGAATGTTTGCTTTGGTACAGACACAGTAGGTGGCACACACAGGTTAAAATGGCAATTCAAACTTAATTTCCCACATTTGTGGCTTTTTAAATCACAATTGGTGTGTGTGTATAAATAGTCAATGGGTTTGTTAGCTCTCACATGGATGCACTAAGCAGGCTAGACACTGAGCAATGAGGAGGTACAAAAGAAGTCAAAAGACCTGTGTAACAAGGTAATGTAACTTTACAAAGATGGAAAAGGATATAAAAAGATATCCAAAGCCTTGAATATGCCAGTCAACATTGTTCAATCACTTAATACATGTGGGAGTGATCAGTGCAAATTCCTTTTTTTTTTTTTTTTTTTTTTTTTTCCACTCAGTGAAATCAATTTAATAACCATGGGACCACCTCAGCTTGCAGCTCAGCGTCCCTACCACGCCATCACATCATCGTGGGAAAAAAAAAACATAAAAAATAGATTTTTTTTTTTTTTTTTTTTTTTTTTTTGAGAGTATTCGTTCCAAGCTACAACTCTACTTAACAGCCATTTCATCCCTCTCGGTATCATACTATCATATTATCCCCCTTCTAACCTTGAGTCCCCCCCCCCCCCATCCTTCCTATCTGTGGACCACCCTATCCTATTTTCCCTTTTTATTTTATTTTCACTGATTAACACCTTGTTATAGCCTGTCTAGACCTTACTTAGGGCTTCTTCAGCCCCTCTGATGTGAGCCAATGCTTCCTAAAATCTACCCAGCGCTTCCATTTCTCTAATACTGGTGTACTACTCTGCTCTTCTAGGCTGCCTCTCAAACACTCCATCTTGTAGGTCTTTTCAACCGAATCCACCCATTCCCACATTTCAGGGGCCTCCTTCTCTTGCCATTTTTTTGGTATTAATTTTTTACCTGCATTCAATAGATGGGGTATCATTGATTCCTTATATTGTCTTAGTCCAGTTCTTGTCCCGTGGAATAACACTACCCAAGGGTCAACTTCCACCTCTATATTTGTAATTTCTTTAATGCATCCTAGAATTTGGTTCCAGTACGATTTTATTTTTGGACAACTCCACCATAAGTGCGTCATCGTACCAAGTTCACTACAACCCCGCCAACATTCCCTGGCGTCATCCTGCTGAAATTTACTTTTCCTCTCTGGGGTGAAGTACCATCTCGCCACACATTTAAAGTTCATTTCTGCTGTACTTGCGTCTACCGCTGAACTGTGCACTAATTTATAAATTCTCTTTAATATTATACTATCCGGTAGTGTACCCAATTCCCTCTCCCATTTTTTGATGTACGGAGGCACCCACAGCTCTACTCCCTCCAACAGCGTTTTATACCATCTAGAAACTATTTTCCCTGAGACCTTCAAAGTACATAGCTGTTCCAGAGGGGTCAAGTCTTCCGCAGATCTAATCCGCGGAGGGAGCCTTTTAATAAAGCTCGAGAGCTGTGCGTACCTCCACCCATCAATTGTCATCAACTCTTTTTTTTGTGCCAACTCATGATATGGTGCAATCCCCTCCCCTTTCAAAACATCTTTTAATTTTACTTCTTGCTTTACCCAATTTCCTCCTATCTCCTGACACCCTGGTAAAAAGAAATTGTTTTGTTTTAGTGCTATTAATGGTGAGTTATATTTCCCATTAAATTTCCTATAAATCTTATCCCAAATCCTCAACGTGTTCCGTGTAATACTATTTCCTTCCAAAGCTATACTTCTCTTCTTAGGGGGATTCCAAATTTGCTTATCCAATTGTGTTCTACATAATTCGTGTTCCAATCTCACCCACCTTTTCTCTGTGTTATCCCTTATACTCCACTCACTCACTCTAGATACAACTACTGCTTCATAATAAAGCTGTACATCCGGCATTGCCACTCCACCCCTATCCTTTGGTTGTCGGAGTATCGTCCAGGCCACCCTGGCTTTTTTGTTTTTCCACACAAATTTCAATAGGATGGTTTTTAATTTTGACAGGTAAACATTAGGCAAGGGTATTGGGAGCATCTGAAACCTATATAATATCTTAGGAAATATTATCATCTTAAGTGAGTTTATTCTCCCTAGCCACGATAGTGGTCTATAACTGCACCTTTTGCATTCCGCCTGTATCTCATCTAATAACGGGATGTAGTTGTAGCGATACATTTTCCTCTCTGTTTTTGCTAATTTTATCCCTAAATATTTAAGATCACTCTTCCACTGGAATTTCCACTGCTGTTGCAAACTTTGTACCTCACACATTTTTGTATTGATGTTCATTAACTCCGTTTTTGATCTGTTTATTTTGAAGTTTGACACCTCCCCATATTGGTCTAGTAGGTTTAGTAATGCTGGCATAGATGTCTTAGGGTTGTGTACATACAGTAATATATCATCCGCAAAAGCGGAATATTTGTATTCAATTTTTCCGACTTTCACCCCCTCTATTCCGGGGTCTCCTCTTATTGCTGCTAAAAGTGGTTCTAGTGAGAGCACGAACAGAAGGGGTGAAAGCGGGCAGCCCTGCCGAGTACCCCTTTCCATCTCGAACGCCTCCGATTCGCATCCGTTAACTTTTATACGTGTCTTTGGGTGTCGTACAATACCTTGATCCTCTGTATCATCTTTGGTCCTATTCCCATCTTCTCAAGTGTCTTAAACATGAACCCCCAGTCTACTCTGTCAAAGGCTTTCTGAGCGTCTAGCGACATAAGTAGACTGGGGGTTCCACCTGATCTCATCTTCTGGAGCAGGAGAAGAGTCTTTATTCCGTTATCCTTCCCTTCCCGGCCACCTATAAAACCTGTCTGATCTGGGTGTACCAGAGTTGTCATTAAGTCCTTCATTCGCTCCGCAAGTACTTTAGCATAAAGTTTTGTGTCTGCGTTTAACAACGAGATCGGCCTGTAACTAGTGCACAGTAGGGGGTCTTTACCGTCTTTCTGAATTAGTGTAATTGTTGCCATTAGGTCCTCCCTACTCATTCCAAACTCTTCTCCCAGACCATTCATATACCGACACATTTGGGGGACAAGGGCCTCTCTAAATGTTTTATAATAAAGTGTAGTAAAACCATCTGGTCCCGGGGATTTCCCTGCAGCTGATTTTAATAGTGCTTTAATTATTTCTTCCTCCGAGATTGGTCTTTCGAGCACCTCCCTTTCAATCCGGGTAATATTAGTTAATTTGGTGTTCCCTAAAAATTCCCTGATCTTCTTCTCTTTCCCTCCGTTCTTTACACCTATATTACAGTCTGAGAAAATTCCCTCAAAATATAGTCTAAAAATTTCTGCTATATCTTTAGTGGAATAAACCATTTTTCCCTTTTTGTTCTTGATTGCCCCTATGAAATTTCTCCCTTTTCTCTTTTTTAACATTCTTGCTAGGAACTTGCTTGATTTGTCCCCCCATAGATACTGTTCCTTGGCCGACCCTTTAAACACCATCCTGGCTTCTTGGTCCAAAAGATCCTTCAGCTCTATCCTAGTTGTTACTAGCTTATTGTATATCAGGTCTTTTTGTGATCTACTTTTTTTATGTTCTTGTTCTAATTTGTGTATTTCTCTCATTAAATTGTTGATTTTTTCAGTTCTCATTTTTTTCTTTTTAGACCCCATGTATATCAGTATTCCCCTTATGTAGGCCTTATGTGCGTCCCATAGCGTGCAGCTTTTAATTCCCTCTGTGTCGTTGAATATGAAATATTGTTCAATCTCACTTGCTATTTTTTTTCTATCCTCCTCCCCAAGCAGAAGTTCTTCATTCAACCGCCATGTAGAGGTTTTCCTCCCTATCCTAGAAATATTCAGACGTAAATTTACCGGTGCGTGATCCGAGAGGGTCATAACTTCTATCCCAGTGTCCATCACATATTCCAACAGCCCGTGGTCTATAAGAATATAGTCGATACGAGAATACGTTCCATGGACTGTGGAGTAAAAGGAGTAATCACGCACCAGAGGATTCTTCGCTCGCCAAATATCTACTAATTGGTTATTGTATAATTTTTGTAGTATATTTTTATGTGCCGAGCTTCTTCCCTTCTTTACCTCCGATGAACTGTCTACTACCGGGTTGAGGCCGAAGTTGAAGTCTCCCATCATAATTACGTAACCTACTTTAAAATTCATAAGTTTATTTAATATCTTGTTTAAGAAACTGATTGGGTTACTATTTGGGGCGTATAAATTCACCAAAGTGCATTTCTGTTCTTCTATTGTACCCTTTAGAAACAAATATCTTCCCTCTGTATCGCATAATTTTTCGCTTAGTTGAAATCTTGTGTTTTTAGAGAACCCTATCGCTACCCCTCTACTTCTAGCCGAAATGGTGTCACTATAATACCAAACCGGGTAGTTACTGGAGTATAACCTTATGTTTGATGCCGGTGAAATATGAGTCTCCTGGAGAGATACAACATCGGCCTCGTACCTTTTCAGCTCAGCTAAAATCTTATGCCGTTTTGTTGGGGTATTCATGCCCTTAACATTATAGGACATGAATTTCAGACCTTCTTTTTTACTGTTACCCATCTGTTTTGCCTAGGGCTCCCCAGCCCAACTCGAGCACTTTTAAACTTGTTCAATAGGGTGGTCCACACTGTCTCTCTTTCCTCCCTAACCCCTCTTTCTACTTTACTTCCCCTCCCCCACCTAACACTTTCCCACCTCTTCCCACCCTTACCCCCCATCCCCCCCCCCCCCAACCACCCACCCCCTCCTCCCCCTCCCCCGCCCTCCTCTTCCCGACCCCCCTGGCCTATTCCTGGCCCTTGTTAGGTTGATGGTCGTGCGTACCCCTACCATCTCCTATACTCTTGTTGTGAGGGTTGGGGTATCCCGCCTGCGCCTCTCCCGCCTCTACCCGTAGGACGGGAGGTATTAAATTCAACCTCCATGTTTTTGTCAATATCTTCCTTCTTTCCTTTCCCTTCACTCCTCTTCCTTTCCCCACACCCCCTCCCCCCCCCCTCCTTCACGATGACCCCATTATTTTGTCTTGCCAGTCCGGAAGTGCTGGCCGACGTACACCCATTTTCTCACAGAAATCTTCCAGCTCTTCCGGGAAAGTTAACTTTGCCGATATACCATCCTTAATTCCTATCAAGCAAGCAGGAAAACCCCATCGGTACTTAATATTTTGGGTGTGCAGTTCCACTAAAAGTGGTTTCAGGAGCTTTTTCCTTTGGAGCGTCTCGGGTGCAATATCCGGAAATATCTGTATTTCCCTACCTGCATATTCCAGTGGAGTTTTTCCCCTTAATTTTTTCCAGATTGTCTCCCTATCTTCAAAAAATGTAAACCGCACTATTATATCTCTTGGTCTGTCCATATCTCCTGGTCTTGCTTTACCGATTCTGTGGATTCTGTCAATCCTTAGAGGTGCTCTGGTCTCATTTCCCCAGCATGGGGATAAAATGCTATTCAATATTGATCTTAAATCTTCGCCTTTTGTTTCCGGTATCAAGCGGAACTTCAGGTTTTGCCTTCTGCTTCTGTTCTCCTGATCTTCCAGTTTATATAGTATATTCCTTTGTGTTTGTTGTAGCCTTTTTAATTGATCTGAAACTTTGTTTAACTCTAGGGCTTGGAGATCCAGGAGATTTTCTGCAGCTTCTACTCTTTCCAATAGTCCACCCAAATCCTCTCGAAGTCCCCTAATGTCTGTTTTAATTGCGTTCTCTAGTTTTAGTAGCATCTCTGCCATTTCTCCTTTCGAGGGGGGGAGATCTTCTGTCCTTGATTCTTCTACTTTGCTACTCTCCCACTCACTGTGTGATGTTATATCTTCGCTGTCTAGCTGTATGCCTCCACCCTTGTGTTTACCAGATCCCTTTTTGTGGTCTGACATGGCGGATTGTCTTTTTTCCGCTCCCGATTCTTTGGGGCTTGCTCCTTGTGTCATGTATTGTTGAATGGTCGTATCGTGGCTCTTATCCTTTAAATTTCTTGAAGCTCCACTTTTCGCCATTTTATTCGCTGATTTACTCATCGTCAGGCTATTTCAGACTCCTATGGAGCCAAACGCCCCAATAACTCTTCCCCTTTGGTCCTGTGACCTCGACGCAGTCGTTGCCTCCTCCAACTTACTTTGTGTGACAAACTGATTCACCTGCACTCTTTACGCCTCTAGGTATGCCCCTCCTCCCCTAAGCAGGAACCTGAATAACTCTGGAGACCACCGTGTCCCCCATGTCACACCAGTGTGTTGTCGCGTATCCTCACCACCACACCACATCTGTGTGTCATATTACGGTGCCATATTAGGGTGCCACACTAGTGTGCCGTATCTACAACAAGGAGGGCTACAGGGTCGGCTTTAAAGATTGGCCTGGAGGTCTTTGGTCATACATTCACCGCGCAGGGGGGAGAGGGAGACGGAAAAAAAAAAAATAAAGAAACGAAACGAGAAAGCGGGCTAATAAGAAGGGAGAAAGCAGGAAATGTAGCACGGAGTCTATAGGAGAAAAAAAAAAAAAAGATAAAAAATACGCTGAGCTGGGAGCCACACACGGGGGCAGCTCATACAAATTCCACCGCGCTATTAATTGTGCACAGTGTCTTGTATATTTGCGGTAGTCCGTCTTATATTATTCAAATTGTCTGCTGCGGCTATAATGCATATCCATCACCCCGGTCTATCAACATCCTGTGGCGGTATCCTCAAAATTCTCCCTCCAAGTAATTCCAGCCATGTGCATGGGCCTGCAGATATATATTAGCCCCCACCATCCCGTTACCGTTTTTTCATCTCTACCAATCTTCCTCTCCGGTTTACCTGGTCAGATTAGATCCGCTTGTCCTGTCTGCTCCGGTTCCACATATGCCATAGGAAGAGGGAAGGCGGGGAGACAAGCACTTTCTGTCTCAAACCAATATGTCTATGTTCTAAAATATATTCACTGATTCTGCGATCTATGGTGTTCACATATGAAAACACTTCTTTTGGCAAATACAGTATCGACCGAATCAAGCTGAACCCTCAGCGACTTATCGATATGTATCTGACACTGTAATTTATAGTGCTATGCGACTTTTCCCAGCATGTGTTTTAGAGTACAGTTGTTATGGATGGTTTTGGGTAGCCTGTGGTAGCTTATTTTAATTGTTTGCAGTGAAGAAACAAAAAAATGCAGCTACCCCCACGCATCTGCCACTATTTTAGGCGGGTGCCTTCTGAGATCTCAACTCACAGGAGCCAAACGGCGTTCAACATGGGGATGGATGGTGCAACTATAGTCCTTTTATGGTATATCCGTACACCTTCTCTATTGGACACTAGGCTCTAATCTATTCAGCGGGGACACCCAGCCATATAAGTGCACATCCAGCATCAAAAACTTCCGCTATAAATGTGTATACAGGATAGCCTTCTTCAACATATACTCTTTCCATAGACACATTGATGCTTCCTCTTAAACCATATATGCTAATAGCCACATCATTCAGATAATACAAAGGTTACCGTCCTCTTCATTGCTGTGCCTCCTGCTGCGTCCTGATACTTCTGGGCATAGTCATCACCTCCGTATGCCTCTGCAGTCTCTGATGCAAGAGGGGAGAATCGGCTGTAGATGTAAAGGAGAGAGCCGCCGAAGCGTTGTGAGGGGTCAGGAAGAGCTTTGGTCCGGAGGCTGTGGAATCCTGCAACGCCGCTCCGAACTACCACCCCGTGGACTCCGGCATGGCTGGGCTGGGATCTCTCACCTCCCCGCTCCACGCCATGTCCTGCTTCATGTTCGTCGGAGCGGCGTGCTTAGCGCGAGCGGCCCCTCCCCCTCGGCGAATGCTACGCCCTCTCGACGCACATCCCGTGTTCAATTGCAGTGCAAATTCCTAAATCATGAATATGTAAATAATTGATCAAACGTATGCTAAAGCAATGTAATGAGTGAAATAATAAAGTCCAAAATGGTGGTCTTCTAAGAGACCAAACAAATTCTTCTTAACAAAATCTTCGTGACAAAAGCTTACTGCTCCCAGAGCCCTTACTTCAGTAAGAAGTATAATCAGCCTTATGGATCTCCTATGATGGTAACAGGCTCACATCTGCGAATCTCCAATTTGCAAACGTGCTGGGGGTTCCCGACTGTAGGTGGTGTTGGACCAGGCTCAAACCTCCCTATGATGTCAAACTTCTCCTCTGGGGCTCCTGATTACACTGTAAACTCACCGTTCCAAACATTCAATGAAAACAAAGACTAGCCTCCCGTGGTGTAATATCTATAAACAGTGCGGGTTTATTCAAAAGCCAAATGGATCCTTGCATAAAAAAACAAGTTAAAAGGCTTGTATGTGCAAATACGGCATTAGAGACACCTCTTACGTTACCTCCGGTTCGATCTCCGTATCCTGCGGCACCCTAGGCCAGGGGTGCCCAACCAGTGCCCAGGGGGCCACATGTGGCCCGCGGAGCCCTCTGATGTGGCCCGCGACCTCCTGCTCTGGGATGGTGGTTTGACAAGCCCAGATCGCAGGTTGCCAACCCACCATCCCAGAGCATCAGTGTTGTGAATAAAGCCGGTGGTAGAGAAAGCAAGAAGCTGCAGACTTGCATAAGCTGATGCTTCCTGTATAGCGCCAGCTCCTGTCACAATCGATACCAAATGCACTCTGCCTGGAACAGCAACAGCCGGGGGAAAACTGAATGGAAGATTGATATTAAAGGTGTGTTTGTTACTGAAATCAGTGTATATATGGGCATATCTGTTCTTCAGTGGTTACTAGGCTGCTATTAAACTAATCCTGCACATGCGGGTTACCTGCACTGAGCCATAGACTTCTTTTATTACCTGTGGGTTTGGTGCGCTTTCAGAAAGTGCACTATACCATCAGGATATAATAGAAGTCTATGGCAAAGTTCAGCTAACCTGCAGGAAAGCCACAGGTGCACGTGGTGCATCAGTGTGAAAGCAGCCTTAGTACCCAATCAGACCCTCCCTTCACCTCTATGTCCATTTACCCCTGCTTACCTTCAATCAAAAAAACAAAAGGGAAGGGGAACTGTCCCTTCCATCAGATTGAATTGGAGGGCCCATAGAGTAGCATGGGCTGTGTCCATATCAGGTCTTCATATGTAGCGTAGATGCAGATCTGTCATCCGCCTATTACACAGATTTTAGCCCACGACCGGTTACCAAGTCGCTTCAATGGCCCTAGCTCAGTGATGGCGAACCTTGGCACCCCAGATGTTTTGGAACTACATTTCCCATGATGCTCACCTACACTGAAGAGTGCATGGGCATCATGGGAAATGTAGTTCCAAAACATCTGGAGTGCCAAGGTTCGCCATCACTGCCCTAGCTCTTCAAAAGGTTGGGCACCCCTGCCCTAGGTGTTACGTCACGACACGTGACTTCATCAGGGTTTTTGGAGAGCAATTCTTCCACCAATTGTGGCTGGAATCTTTCTTGGTCTACCTGACCTTGGCTTTGTATCAAAAGAACCCCCAATTTTCCACTTAAGTGATTGAACAGTACGGACTGGCATATTCAAGGCTTTGGATATGTTTTATATCCTTTTCCATCTTTGTAAAGCCACAAATGTGGGAAAGTGACCTTTAATTGCCATTTTAACCTGTGTGTTCCACCTTCTGTGTCTGTACCAAACATTCTATGTCTAGGCCAAACATTCCAGAGTATGTAAACTTTTTATCAGGGCCATTTGGGTGATTTCTGTTATCACTCTGATATAAAAAGAATCAAAAAAACGATGTGATTATAATTGGGTCATGCGATTGCTATCCTTAAATAAAAGTTTTATTTGACAGAATATACAAATATAATGCAAAATAGAGTTTCAAAATGAATATAGAAAAAAAAAAAACAGTACAGTTTGGGATTTAAATGGAAAGCGAATGGTACAGTTCTTAAATGAATTAGATATGGTGATACAGGTGAGAGATTTGCGGATCGATGATAGATATCTAGAGAGGATGTTCAGAATACCTGTGTTAACCCACAATAGGCAATATTAAAGTGGATTAATAATACGTAATTAGGGTAAGGACCAGTATTTCCATTTATTGTTAAAGATATATATGTTATCATGTAGAGTGTGGTAGATCCTTTTTGAGATTTTAAGCATCTCCATCCGATTCAAAACCTGCAGCCATGATAGAGAATTAGTTCTCCAATTGAGTGCTATCATCCATTGGATCGAGCTAATTAATGAATGAAGCAGTCTAGTGCAGGGTATTGGAGTGTTTGGAGCATTGGCATATAAAATACATATTTGTGGTGTAAGGGAGAATTTGTGTTTGGAGGATAATTCCAATCTGGCAGTAGCTGCTTGCCAGATGGGTTTGAGATGGCTGCAGCTCCAAAAGATGTGTGTATATGTGCCTTGTTCTGTGCTTCCTCTAAAGCAGTCAGGGGATGCTTCAGGATAAAAGGAGTGAATTTTGGTAGGAGTCATATACCATCTTGAAAATAGCTTGAGAGGGGTTTCTCTGAACGCAATCGCCCTATTGCTTTTTCGGAGATTGCAAATCATATCGTTCCATAACTCAGGAGTAAAAGTACAGTTAAATTCCTCTTCCCAGTGTAACATTGGGCAGATTTTTCCAGTATAGAGAAGGAGTTTAAAAGGCTATAGAGTTGTGAGATGAGACCTCTATCTCGTGAGGAGTGTATGCAAATATGTTCAAAGAGTGTCTCCGAAGAGAATGTTTGTAAGGTATAGTGAAGGGGAAAAAAATGTTTTATTTGATTATAATGTATAAGTTCAGAATGGGGTAGGTTATATTTTAATTGAAGTGTGTCAAATGGTGGGAAAGTTGATTTATAGATAAAAGAACCCAATGTGGTAAGGTTGTTATTGGTCCATATTGCAAATTGATTATGAATGTCACTTGATTGTGAAAATCTAGTGTCCCCTAAATATGAGGCTAGTGGAGTGCTAGAGGCTAGATTAAATGGGACTTTGATCTTCACCCAAATTTGAAACAATTGAGCAACAATCATGTTGGCTTTGTTTAAATTGCGATAATTGCATGGATCTGACCATAAAATGCCTTGTATATATAGCGGGAAGATTGGAAATGATTCAGATGTTTGCCAAGGGATATTAGAGGCAGGAGCATGCCATTGGGAGATTTGTGAGAGCTTGGCAGCAAGGAAGTAGTGCCATATGTTTGGAAGGCCTAGTCCACCAAAGCTTTGTGGTCTGTACATGAGGGAATTGCTACATCTAGGTTTTTTGTTTGCCCATATAAATTTGTTTAATTCTCTTTGGGGAGGGATTGTATTCTAGTTTTGGGAACGTTAATGGGGAGGGCTCTGAAGTAATATAAAAGTTTAGGGACAATGGACATCTTGATGGCACAGATTCTGCCTAGGAATGAGATATGGTATGTGGACCATTTTTTGAGTAGGGAACTGATGTGGGAAAGTAATGGGGGGTAGTTCTCCTTGTAGAGGGATTTGAATGAAGGAGTGATATGGATACCGAGGTATCTGAAGGAACGTGTGTTCTACGAGAATGGGAAGTTTTGTTGTAGAAGATATAAAATGTTTTGAGGAATGTTAATGGGTAGGGCTGAACACTTGCTGATATTGATACCTAGACCCGAGAGTTTTTGGAGATTCTTTAGTTCAGAGAGGAGGTTAGGTATAGAGATGAGAGGGTCGGTTAGAAATAATAAGGCATCGTCAGCGTATAAACTTGTTTTAAAATCGTGGGGGCCTTTGGTGTACCCTTTAAT
The DNA here is from genome assembly GCF_037356315.1 of Lithobates pipiens. NCBI lineage: Eukaryota > Metazoa > Chordata > Amphibia > Anura > Ranidae > Lithobates > Lithobates pipiens. The sequence continues at coordinate 123,283,819 of NW_027507686.1, forward strand.
GTTATTGTTATTTCTTAATGCTTGGGCGAGGGGTTCTGTTGCTAAGGCGAATAAAAGGGGGGGATAAAGGACAGCCCTGTCTAGTGCCCCTACTAAGAGGGAAGAATTTGGAGTTCATACCTGGTATTTTGATCCTGGTATATGGAGAATGATAGAGAGCATTGAAGCTGTGTATGAATTTGTCAGGGAAATTTGGGGAGGAGATAATTAAGGTAGGGCCAGTTGATGCTGTCAAATGCCTTATGGATGTCTAGGCTGAGGAGACAAACTGGTTTTGAGTGGAGGTTGGCATCTTGGATGATATTGGTGACAAGTCTAATATTGTCGACTATTTGTCAGTTAGGGATAAATCCAGTCTGGTCTGTATGAATGAGATTGTTGATGACTGCTGCAAGCCTATCGGCCAACAGTCTGCCAAAAATGTTAAGGTCATTGTTTAGAACAGATATTGGACGAAAGTTCCGTGGAAGGGTGTGGTCTTTGTGTGGCTTGGGGATCAATGACATGTTGGCTAGGAGCATTTCTTCAGGAAACTGGTTACCCTGGAGAATATAATTGAATAAATTGGTTAGTTTGGGGGCTAAGAGGGGAGCAAACTTTTTGTAGTAGGAGGCGGTGTAGCCATCAGGTCCTGGGGCCGTGGTCGTTTTGAGGGATTTGATTATGTTTGTTATCTCGGGGGCAGTGCAGGGATCATTTAATGATTTAATTTGATCATTTGTAAGGGATGGGAGGTGTAGATTATTTAACCAGTCAGAGGGCGAGGTTTGAGATTGGGGACTTGGATCAGAGAGTAGGTTTTTATAGAAAGCCGTAAAAATTTCTAGAACTTCTTGGGGGTGAGTAACCAGGTTACCCTTTTGGTCGCGTAATTTGTATAAGTGTGGTGGATTTACTTCTTGTTTGAGTTTTCGTGCAAACATTGTAGATGTGGAATTGCCATGTAGTAGAAATTTAGCCTTGGGATATCTTAGGGCTTTTTCGGTATTTGCAAATAAAATTGTGTCAAGTTGTTGAGGTTTTTCTTGGATCTGACGATTAATTTCTTGGGATGGTGAAAAATGTATCTTTTTATATAAGAGATCTAGTTCTTTGGTAAGGCACTTTATTGCTGTAAGTCTTTCTTTATTTTTAGTCGCGGCTATGTTTATGAGGTGGCCCCTTAAAACCGCTTTGTGTGCTGACCAGAGTATTGTGGGGGGTATATCATCTGTAGAATTGTCAGAGAAGTAGTTTTCAATATGAGTAGAGATTTTTTGGATGTTTGAGGGGTCCGGTAGTAGAGAGTCGTTTAGACGCCAGTTGAAGGGGGTTGGGGGCAGGCCTATGTATGAGAAATCAATTGACACAATATTGTGATCAGACCATGGGCAAGAATGGATGAGTGCTTTGGATGAATTGGCGAGTAGGATTGATGTGCAATATATGTAATCGAGTCGGGCATAACAGTCGTGAGGGTGAGAGTAGTGGGTGTATTCTCTAATGCCAATGTTATGGGCTCTCCATGCGTCTATCAATTGCATATCGTTGAGAGTTCTATTCAAAAAATTTAGAAAAGGTTTTAGATGATGGTGCTATATGGCTTCTATCCAAAGCAGGGTGAGCAGCTAGGTTGAAGTCTCCTGCTAGAACCATGTGCGGGGAGTTGAATTTTTCCAGGGTATCAAAAAATTTGGAAAAAAATGAATGGTGGGATTCATTTGGGGCATAAAGTGATGATATTGTAATAAGGCCATTGTTGATCTTCCCTTTTATAATGATGAAGCGGCTATCTTCATCCTTATAAATGTTTTGGATATCAAAAATGATAGAGTTGCGAATAAAAATGTCAACCCCTCGGGTTTTGTTGTGAAATTTGGTGAAGTATAGCTGGCTGTAAGATTTATCAAAGAATTTCGGGTGGTTAGTAGCTGAAAAATGTGTTTCTTGCATGAGGATAATATCGGCCCTTAGTCTTTTATAATGTTGAAAGGCTTTTTTGCGTTTGTGAGTGGAGTTGAAACCTTGGAGATTGTGTGAAAGTATTTTAAGACCCATTGGAAAGGATTAGGGTAAGATATGTTGAGGGAATATTTCTGGTAGAGGTGACATGAAGTGAACTAATTGCCCATTGAAAAAGAAAAAGTTGGAATTTAAGTAGTGTGAGGGTATCATAGGAGTAACCCACGATTCGGGGATAGTTAAATGTGATGAATCTTGTTCGTGTGCTGGGAATAGTGTGGTATGAGATGTGGTTGGGAAGTATCACAGAAATCATGGTAAGGTAGAAATATTGTACCAATGTGAAGCTTCTAACAGTACTATTACATTTTTTAAACTGGGCCGTAGGGGCCATATAACAGCAAGATAAGTAACAGAAATTATTTGACTGAAGTCAACAGATATAAAATTTAAAATAACATTATTGAAGTAATAATCTGTGAGAGGAGAAAGAGATATATATCAATGTAAGTGATATACAACAGCAACTCTCGTCCCCCCCAAAAAAAAGGGGGAGGGGGGAAAGGGGGGCAAGAAAAGCAGAGGGGGGGTATAGTAGCCATTCCCCAAACGTTGGTGCCATCACCTCAGCAGGTAGCTGGACGTGCTCGGTATGTAAAAAAGTAACAAAAAAATGTTTTTTAAAGTGGTGTGGTGGCACATGAGGAGGGAGTTCAAGTGTGGGAGTTCAAAATCAAGTTCTGGTGATTGTGATGTTACCTGAGTGATGTTCAACGTTTTGCAAAAAAAAAAAGAAAAGGAAAAAAAAAACCCTTTAAATTAAAAAGAAAAAGAAGGGGAGGTGAATTGACTTTTTTCCTCACTCAGTTTTTAAGTATAGGTAAAAACCAGCAAACAAAGAACTTTAGTTGACTTGGTTGAGATTTCAACTGCATTCGTAGATAAAGTAAGAGAATGACAACTCTCGATTGAAAAGAAGGGTTAATCCTGGGGTGTTTGACGCCATCTTCCTTGGCCCCGTTGAGTACGGCGTGAAGCTGGTGTTGACCAGATAGGCGAAGAACGTGGGGTAGAGATAGGTCTGATGGGGGGCTCAGGGTCCAGAAGGCCCAGTTTGACTAAGGCCGCGTACACACGGGCGGACTGTTCGCCCAACTTTGTCCGCTGAACAGTGTTTCAGCGGACAGTCCGCCCGTGTGTGGGCTTTCAGCGGACAGTTTCAGCGGACAGTTTGACGGACAAAGTCTTTCGGAAATTCCGAAAAACTGTCCGCTGAAACTTTGTTTGAGCGAACAGTCCGCCCGTGTGTAGGCTACTTTCGAAATGAGCAAACTGTTCCCGCTCGGAGGAAAGTCTGCTCATTTCGAGCGCGTGTGAAGGTAGGCGGGGCCCGCGACGGAGACGTCGCGTGCTCCGCCGCCTGGAATGGACTTAAAGGGGAACCCCAACGCCGAAAAAAATCGGCGTGGGGGTCCCCCCAAAGTCCACAACAGACCCTTGTCCGAGCACGCTACCCGGCCGGCCAGGAAAGGGGGGCGAGCGAGCGCGCCCCCCCTCCTGAGCCGTACCAGGCCGCGTGCCCTCAACATGGGGGGCGCCTTGGGGAAGGGGGGGCCGCGCGGCCCCCCCACCCCAAAGCACCTTGTCCCCATGTTGATGAGGACAAGGGCCTCTTCCCGACAACCCTGGCCGTTGGTTGTCGGGGTCTGCGGGCGGGGGGCTTATCGGAATCCGGGAGCCCCCTTTAAGAAGGGGGCCCCCGGATACCGGCCCCCCACCCTATGTGAATGAGTATGGGGTACAATGTACCCCTACCCATTCACCTGTAAAATAAAAGTACCCAAAAAAAAAACACAACACACGAGAAAAAATATTTTATTGCACAGCTCCGGGGGTCTTCCGTCTTCGGGGGTCTTCTCGCCGGACTCCTCCGCTATCTTCGTGTAGCTCTTTTGCTAGCGGAGGAGTCCGGCTTTCTTCCTCCCCGCCGCCGGCCTCTTCTCCTGACTTCGGGGGTCTTGTCCCCCTCTTCGGTTCTTCTGCCGGGCCACCGCGCCTTCTTGTAGCTCTTTTGCAGGCAGTGGCCCGGTCTTCTGTCGCCGCCGCCTTCCGTTCTTCTGCCGGGCCACCGCGCCTTCTTATAGCTCTTTTGCAGGCGGTGGCCCGGTCTTCTGTCGCCGCTGTCGCCGTCGCCGCCTTCCGTTCTTCTTCTTCTTCTTGTTCTTCTTCTTCTCCAGGAGATGTTGACACGACGCTCTCTCCGGCCGGAATGCCAGAGCCGCCCTGCGCTGCCACTTATATAGTGCCAATGGGGCGGTGTCACATGGTATATGTCACATGGGTTGGTCACATGGGTTGATGTCACATGGTGACCCCGCCCCCTTACGATGTCATAGTCCCCATGTGACATCAACCCATGTGACCAACCCATGTGACATATACCATGTGACACCGCCCCATTGGCACTATATAAGTGGCAGCGCAGGGCGGCTCTGGCATTCCGGCCGGAGAGAGCGTCGTGTCAACATCTCCTGGAGAAGAAGAAGAACAACAAGAAGAAGAAGAAGAACGGAAGGCGGCGACGGCGACAGCGGCGACAGAAGACCGGGCCACCGCCTGCAAAAGAGCTATAAGAAGGCGCGGTGGCCCGGCAGAAGAACGGAAGGCGGCGGCGACAGAAGACCGGGCCACCTCCTGCAAAAGAGCTACAAGAAGGCGCGGTGGCCCGGCAGAAGAACCGAAGAGGGGGACAAGACCCCCGAAGTCGGGAGAAGAGGCCGGCGGCGGGGAGGAAGAAAGCCGGACTCCTCCGCTAGCAAAAGAGCTACACGAAGATAGCGGAGGAGTCCGGCGAGAAGACCCCCGAAGACGGAAGACCCCCGGAGCTGTGCAATAAAATATTTTTTCTCGTGTGTTGTGTTTTTTTTTTGGGTACTTTTATTTTACAGGTGAATGGGTAGGGGTACATTGTACCCCATACTCATTCACATAGGGTGGGGGGCCGGTATCCGGGGGCCCCCTTCTTAAAGGGGGCTCCCGGATTCCGATAAGCCCCCCGCCCGCAGACCCCGACAACCAACGGCCAGGGTTGTCGGGAAGAGGCCCTTGTCCTCATCAACATGGGGACAAGGTGCTTTGGGGTGGGGGGGGGCGCGCGGCCCCCCTTCCCCAAGGCACCCCCCATGTTGAGGGCACGCGGCCTGGTACGGCTCAGGAGGGGGGGCGCACTCGCTCGCCCCCCCTTTCCTGGCCGGCCGGGTAGCGTGCTCGGACAAGGGTCTGTTGTGGACTTTGGGGGAACCCCCACGCCGATTTTTTTCGGCGTTGGGGTTCCCCTTTAAGTCCATTCCAGGCGGCGGTGCCCGCGACGTCTCCTTCGCGGGCCCCGCCTACCTGTACACGCGCTCGAAATGGGCGGACTTGCCTCCGCCTTACGTGGGCGAGTCCGTTCATTTCAAAAGTTGAGCGAACTGTTTGGCAAACAGTTCGCTGAAACAGTCCGCTCGTGTGTGGGCAAGTCCGCTCATGCAAATTTTGAGCGGACTGTTGCGGCAACTGTTTGACGAACAAAGTTTCAGCGAACAGTCCCCGCGTGTGTACGCGGCCTAAGAGTTCCTTTCCTTCAATGAGTAGGTTGAGCCATTGTGCAATATTGACAGTTTAAAGGGGAAACCCCAGCGATATCTTATTCTAGCAGATTGTAGGATTGTAGTGACCTCTTTCATCCTGTGTCTCCTGTCAAGTGTAGCTGGAGATATATCTGGGTAAATCTGTATCCTGTGACCCTCAAAAACAATATTTGGGGTATTTCTGGAAGCACGCATGATCTCTTCTTTTAGTAGGAAATCCTTCATGCACATGATATCACGTGGAGGTTTGTCAGATGTTGGTTTAGGGCGGAGGGCCCTGTGAATTCGGTCATAGGTAAATACAGATATTTGTTTATCTGGTAGTAGATCATGGAAGAGTTTGGAGATAGCAGGGGCGAGGTCGGTGATCGACTCAGGGATACCGCAAACCCTAATATTGTTGCGCCTGTTTCTGTGTCTAGATCTTCCATTTGAGCCTGCATAAATGCAAAGCTGTCAGCCAGGGTCTCATAATCTTTCCTGAGATCTATGGATACACTGAAATTTCGGCCGCCGAAACATATCGGCCGAAAATGGCCCTTTCGGCAAATTGCCAAAAGGAAAAAACGGCCGATAATTGAGCCGAAAATGGGGCGGGGCCTGGGCTGGGCGGAGCTCCGCCCCCGGTGCCGCCCATCACGGGAGGTGTATAGCGCAGGAAAGCCGCCTCCGCCGTCTGGATCAATAGAGCGCCGGGAACATCACAGCTTTAATTTTAATAGCTGTGTGTTCCCCCGTTGTGCGCCGTCGCATACAGCCCCCCCCCTCGTTCGGGGAACTGTGATAGACAGATCACCCGTCCACGGGGGATCTGTCTATCACAGTTTCCCGGACAAGGGGGAGGGGCTGTATGCGGCGGCGCGCGACGGAGGAACACACAGCTATTGAAATTAAAGCTGTGATGTTCCCGGCGCTCTATTGATCCAGACGGCGGAGGCGGCTCTCCTCTCTTTCTGCATCACTGACTACACAGGGGACAACACACGCTGCACGAGGGGACAGAAACGCTGGCTGCACGAGGGGACAGAAACGCTGGCTGCACGAGGGGACAGAAACGCTGGCTGCACGAGGGGACAGAAACGCTGGCTGCACGAGGGGACAGAAACGCTGGCTGCACGAGGGGACACAAACACTGGCTGCACGAGGGGACACCACACTTATCTCTTTTATCATGTCGCCAGTCTCTGGCCACCGCCTGTACCATGTCGCCAGTCTCTGGCCACCTCCTGTACCATGTCGCCAGTCTCTGGCCACCTCCTGTACCATGTCGCCAGTCTCTGACCACCTCCTGTACCATGTCGCCAGTCTCTGGCCACCTCCTGTACCATGTCGCCAGTCTCTGGCCACCTCCTGAACCATGTCGCCAGTCTCTGGCCACCTCCTGAACCATGTCGCCAGTCTCTGGCCACCTCCTGAACCATGTCGCCAGTCTCTGGCCACCTCCTGAACCATGTCGCCAGTCTCTGGCCACCTCCTGAACCATGTCGCCAGTCTCTGGCCACCTCCTGAACCATGTCGCCAGTCTCTGGCCACCTCCTGAACCATGTCGCCAGTCTCTGGCCACCTCCTGAACCATGTCGCCAGTCTCTGGCCACCTCCTGTACCATGTCGCCAGTCTCTGGCCACCTCCTGTACCATGTCGCCAGTCTCTGGCCACCTCCTGTACCATGTCGCCAGTCTCTGGCCACCTCCTGTACCATGTCGCCAGTCTCTGGCCACCTCCTGTACCATGTCGCCAGTCTCTGGCCACCTCCTGTACCATGTCGCCAGTCTCTGGCCACCTCCTGTACCATGTCGCCAGTCTCTGGCCACCTCCTGTACCATGTCGCCAGTCTCTGGCCACCTCCTGTACCATGTCGCCAGTCTCTGGCCACCTCCTGAACCATGTCGCCAGTCTCTGGCCACCTCCTGAACCATGTCGCCAGTCTCTGGCCACCTCCTGTACCATGTCGCCAGTCTCTGGCCACCTCCTGAACCATGTCGCCAGTCTCTGGCCACCTCCTGAACCATGTCCCCAGTCTCTGACCACCTCCTGTATAAAAATATTTTTTAAAAACAGTCATTTTCGGTATCGGTTTCGGTTTTCGGCCTAGTGTATTTTTCATTTTCGGTATCGGTTTCGGCACCAAAAAACCCATTCGGTGCATCCCTACTGAGATCATTATGGGAAAGAGAGAGTTAGTCATGTTTTGTTTCCAAAATGTCAGTGCGGCTGCCTATGTTGGCAATTTCTTGTGTCAGAGCACTGGTAGTTTTATGCAGTTCATGTTGTATCTTGTCAGCTAGTTTTTCATAGATAGCTGTTAAGCTTTCATCTAGGTCAGCCTTTGAGAGAGGAGTATTGTACTCACTGTTAGGAGCAGTTTGCTGTGCCGGCGTGGGGAGGCTGGAGATCACAGAGGAGCCGGCGCCATCTTGGAGCTTTTTAGCCTGGGACTTCTCCATAATTAGAAGGTAGTTTGTTAGGTGTTTGGAGCTGCTATTCCTCCTATTTTTTCGGTTTGGCATGTGCTGGTGTGTTCCGCAGGGGTGTTGGGTAGTTTTCGGCCGGGACCGATGTGAGATGCCTTGGGAAATCTGGCTTGACAGACCAGGTCGGACAGAGCTAAACTCGGGCACGTCTGTCCCACATCGCGCCGCGCATGCGCCCCAACGGTCATATTTTCAAAATGAATGCCCAAATTTCACAATTTCTGCCAAGGTATGCAAACTTTTGAGCATGACTGTGTGTATATAGTGTGTGTGTGTGTGTGTGTGTGTGTGTGTGTATATAATTATTGTGAAAATGCTCCCCCTTCTATTACTCATGTGTGAGTTTTCAATTTGCTCCTTAACTCATCAATAGTTAGAATTAAACAATTCAAAGGGGCGAGACACTCCAAAAAAAGCAAGCTCAAAGAACAAACAATGAAGATAATCTATATACAATGCATTGAAAATACTGAATAAAGATAATCATAATGAACAAATAAAATAACATGTTCAGGAGAGAAAGGGAACAAGAAGAAGATAGATGGAAAAAGAACTCATAAATGTAAGTCCAGCTCCCATCTGAAGTTTAACCCCTGAGGGACCCTGGGCCCTAATCTAAATATCCCCCAGACATTAGAAATATGGCTCACATTCAGGTTAAAAGTGTCACAGTAGTGTTTCCTGTTATAGTCCCTAGGGCACATGTTGTGCACCCCACGTATTGCAGATTGCAAGCAACAGTGGATTAGGTACACTACATATCAGGTCCCACAGTTTATGTATTGTTTGATATCAAAAGTTTCACCCGTGTTTCTTGAACTAAAAGTTTTAGTAGATAAGTTCATATAACAATATCTGCATGTTTTCATGTTACATGGAAAACTCCCAGGATAGGATAGCCAAGTGGGTTGGTATTTCTTAACTAATGTAACTAAGCTAGGAGACAGAAGGGAGCCTTCCGACTTGAAAAACGACAGCCTGACTCCTCTCTTCTTACCCTTTTTTGTATAAATGGGACCAGATACCCTCTTTGAGTGAGCTGTGTGATAATAATATTGCATTATTTAGTTCCTACAGACTAGAATAGATGAACACTACTGTGACACTGTTAACCTGAATGCAAGGCATATTTCTAACGTCTTGTGTTATTTTTGGGAATGTTATGCGGTGGACTTGACCTGTTTAAGGTTTACAGGCATTGAAAGATTGGTTTCCATGCCCAGGGGTGGGGACACAAGTAGGCAACTTTTGAACAGAGAGGAGTGGTGGATATTTAGATTAAGGGTCAGTTTCCTTCAGGGGTTGAATCTCAGATGGGACCTGGACTTAAATTTACGATAGTTATTTTCCATCTATCTTCTTGTTTCTCTGTTGCCTTTCTCCCCTGGACATGTTATTTTATTTGCTCATTATTATTATTATTATTATTATGTTTATTCAGTATTTTCTATTCTTACCAGGAATATCCATATCTAGTGCAGTACAGGATACGGATCCCCCTGTTCTTTGTGATCTCCTGATTTGCTTTCTACTTAAAGTGGTAGCAAAGTATCACAAAAAAAAACAGAAAAACTTTCCCCCTGTAAGCTAATGTCATATGATGATAGTACAGTGGTGTGAAAAAGTGTTTGCCCCCTTCCTCATTTCCTGTTCCTTTGCATGGTTGTCACACTTAAGTGTTTCGGAACATCAAACCAATTTAAACAATAGCCAAGGACAACACAAGTAAACACAAAATGCAATTTGTAAATGAAGGTGTTTATTATTAAAGGTGAAAAAAATCCAAACCATCATGGCCCTGTGTGAAAAAGTGATTGCCCCCTAAACCTAATAACTGGTTGGGCCACCCTTAGCAGCAACAACTGCAACCAAGCGTTTGCGATAACGTGCAATGAGGCTTTTACAGCGTCCTGGAGGAATTTTGGCCCACTCATCTTTGCAGAATTGTCCTAATTCAGTTACATTAGAGGGTTTTCGAGCATGAACGGCCTTTTTAAGGTCATACCACAACATCTCAATAGGATTCAGGTCAGGACTTTGGCTAGGCCACTCCAAAGTCTTCATTTTGTTTTTCTTCAGCCATTCGGTGGTGGACTTGCTGGTGTGTTTAGGATCATTGTCCTGCTGCAGAACCCAAGTTCGTTTCAGCTTGAGTACATGAACAGATGGTCGGACATTCTCCTTCAGGATCTCTTGGTAGACAGCAGAATTCATAGTTCCTTTTATCACGGCAAGTCTTCCAGGTCCTGAAGCAGCAAAACAGCCCCAGACCATCACACTACCACCACCATATTTTACTGTTGGTATAATGTTCTTTTTATGAAATGCAGTGTTCCTTCTACGCCAGATATACTTGGACAAACACCTTCCAAAAAGTTCCACTTTTGTCTCATCGGTCCACAGAATGTTGTCCCAAAAGTCTTGGGGATCATCAAGATGTGTTGTGGAGAAATTGAGACGAGCTTTGATGTTCTTTTTGCTCAGCAGTGGTTTTCTCCTTGGAACTCTGCCATGCAGGCCATTTTTGCCCAGTCTTTTCCTGATGGTGGAGGCATGAACGCTGACCTTAACTGAGGCAAGTGAGGCCTGCAGTTCCTTGGATGTTGTTGTCTTGGATGAGTCGTCGCTGCGCTCTTGGGGTAATTTTGGGCGGCCGGCCACTCCTGGGAAGGTTCACCACTGTTCCATGTCTTCGCCATTTGTGGATAATGGCTCTCACTGTGGTTCGCTGGATTTCCAAAGCTTTGGAAATGGCTTTATAACCCTTTCCAGACTGATAGATCTCAATTACTTTCTTTCTCAATTGTTCCTGAATTTCTTTGGGTCTCGGCATGATGTGTAGCTTTTAAGGATCTTCTGGTGGACCTTACTGTGTCAAGCAGCTCCTATTTAAGTGATGCCTTGATTGTGAACAGGTGTGGCAATAATCAGGCCTGGGTGTGGCTAGAGAAATTGAACTCAGGTGTGGACAACCACAGTTATAGTATGTTTTAACAAGGGGGGCAATCACTTTTTCACACAGGGCCATGGTGGTTTGGATTTTTTTTCACCTTTAATAATAAACACCTTCATTTACAAATTGCATTTTGTGTTTACTTGTGTTGTCCTTGACTATTGTTTAAATTGGTTTGATGTTCCGAAACACTTAAGTGTGACAAACATGCAAAGGAACAGGAAATGAGGAAGGGGGCAAACACTTTTTCACACCACTGTATGTACCGCATACTACCACATTATGAAAGTTTTGTTTTAAAACAAAACCCTCCAGTGGTGCGCTGCTGCTGGGGCTTCAAGCCTCACCTGGTATACCTTCCGGGTTCTCAAGCCTTGGGTGTTTAAATTGCCTAGCCTCAATGACATCAGTCCTGCACTGCTTCAGGACGCAGTGCACATGCACGGGTGAATATAAGCACTGTCACACTTTTTGGAAGACATTCGAGCAGTCATGCAGCACTGTACCCATATGAGATTTTTTTTCGTTTAATAGAGCATTCCTTTAACTACTTGCTTACTGGGCACTTAAACCCCCCCTCCTTCCCAGACCAATTTTCAGCTTTCAGTGCTGATGCACTTTGAATGACAATTGCGCGGGCATACAACACTGTACCCAAATGAAATTTTTATCATTTTTTTCCCACAAATAGAGCTTTCTTTTGGTGGTATTTAATTACAGCTGGGAGTTTTATTTTTTGCTAAACAAACAAAAAAAGATGCAAAATAAAAAATAAAAATAAATCATGTTTAATAGTTTGTTATAAAATTTTGCAAACCGGTCATTTTTCTCCTTCATTGAAGTGCGCTGATGAGGCGGCACTGATAGGCTGCACTGGTGGGCACTAATAGGCACAGATAAGGTGGCACCGATAGGCACAGATAAGTCGGTACTGATGGGCACAGATAAGGCGGCACTGATGGGCAAAGATGGGCACAGATAAGATGGCACGGATGGGTGGCACTAAGGAGCACTGATAGGTACCACTGATAGATGGGACTGATGGGCACTTATAGATGCCACTTATAGATGCCACTTATAGATGGCACTGATAGGTGGCTCTGATAGGTGGCACTGATGGGCGGCACTGATGGGCACGGATATGTGGCACTGGGGTGCACCACCGTTGTTGAGGCAGATTGTGGGCACTGCTGGGTGGCACTGTGGGCACTGCTGGGTGGCACTGTGGGCACTGCTGGGTGGCACTGACGGGGGGCACTTATTAATGAGGTGGCACTGGCAGGGCTGGCCGTGATCGGGACTGATGTCCCGATCACGGCCGCCTGTGATCGGCTTTTTTTTTTTCTCGGAGGAATAATAGCCGATTGCCGTCTCCGTTGTATCACATGATCAGCTGTCATTGGCTGACAGCTGATCACGTGGTAAGGGGTCGGGATCAACCCCTTGCTCGGATCCGTGATCAGGCGAGTCTCATAGACTCGCCGATCACAGAGCGCGCCGCTCACGGGGCGCGCAGGCCACTCGTGCATGGGACGACATCAATAGACGTAGTCCCGGCAAAGGAGGTCCGTGCTGTAGCCGTCATTTGGCTATAGCGTGGATCTCTAGTGGTTAATCACCACTGTGTTTCTTATTTTTTGCTAAATAAACAAAAAGGCAGATGAGTTTAAAAAACAAAACAAAAAAAACCTCTTCTTAATTTCTGTTTTAAAATTGTGCAACGTGTGTTTTCTTCACTGATCTGCGATGATGAGGTGGCATTGATGAGGCGGCACTGATGAGGCGGCACTGATGGGCACTGATGAGGCTGCACTGATGGACACTCATGTGCTGCATTGATGGACACTCATGTGCTGCATTGATGGACACTGATTGGCACTAATGGGGCTGCACTATTCTGATTATCAGTGTAAATGTCCTCTGTCACAGGATAGCCTGTGGACAGTCTTTCCTTTCCTCACGCCTGTGACAGAAAGGGAATGCTGGCATTTGTTTACATGTGACCAGCTGTGATTGGACACAGCTGATCACATGGTAAAGGGGCACTGTGATTGGCCCTTTACCCCGATCATAGAGCGCTCCCCCTGGGGCATGCAGGCAGTTAGGGGGGACAGCAATTTATGTCCTCCCAGAAATGGACGATCACGCTGTAGCCGACTTTTGGCTGTAGCACGGGAGGTGGATCCAGACAGCTGGCAAAAGCCCAGGCACCAGGACGCAATTTCTAGGTGCAATGTTGATCTGGTGCCTGGGATTTGTCTAGCCCTGATATAAAGGATATTCCAGCAGCTTTCTTTTTGCTGGTGCCCAGTCATCCACAGAAAGCTGCACACAATCCATGGTTAAAGGCAAAACATCCTGTGTCCTGTATTGTGCTCTGATAAAGTTAAAAATCTGATTTTATTTTTGCACCGTTGACATTTATTCAGTTCTTTTTTTCAGGTACAGTACTTGGAAAACAATATACAGTATGTTAAAATATTCATAATAATTCCATGCTCTGATATGTTTATTTCACATTTAAGAGAAATGTTGTTTATATTTTATATTTTTGTTTTTATATGTTTTACATCTGTAGCCTTGGCCAAGTGTTTCAAATCTGGCAAAGGACTTCATTGACCGTCTGCTGATGGTGGAGCCCAGTGAAAGAATGACTGCATCTCAAGCTCTTAAACACCCCTGGGTTGTAAGCATGGCTGCATCTTCATCCATGAAAAATCTGCACAGGTCTATTTCACAGAATTTGCTCAAGAGAGCTTCATCCCGATGTCAGAGCACCAAGTCTGCACAGTCTGTTCGTTCCAGTCGCTCTAACAAGTCAACTAAATCACGAAGAGTTAGAGAGCGAGAACTTCGGGAACTCAATTTGCGTTACCAGCAACAATACTATGGATAACATTGTTCAAAAAAAGTTCTTATTTTTTTTATTTTCAATGACTTTTGCCTCTTTGATGGAAATAGTGTTATTTGGTTATTTTATTACTTCCCTTTTATGAAATAAGCATTCTTTGTTTATTAAGATAATGATTATATTAAATCATTTTAGGGGTTGTAAAGAGCAAGGAGGTATTTCTTACTTCTGTGCATTTTTATCCATCTGTTCTTGGTTGAGCCTTTTCTCCTCCTTATGCCACAGTAGTCACTGTTTGTGCATTTGTCATTAAGCAATGTTCCTTAAGGTTAAATTACACTTGCTTCGACTTCAACACACATTAAATCGCTTACTGCTTTAGGTTACTTGCATACTGAAGCTCATAAATGGCCGTTTTTGGGAGTTCGGGCTTTTTTTTTTTTTTTTAACAGCCCATAAACTCCTCTCTATGTTATCCTATGTGTCCATGCACACATGGACGTTTTTGGACTGCATGGCAGTGGAGTTTATGGGCTGTTGTCTGAATGCCCTAAAATCTTGTTCAGGAGATCTGACCACAAAAAAACACTTAAAACATTAAACGCACATAAACAATTGATAAATGCTCAGAAACGTGACTCACCAGCATTTTTTCAGTTGTCTTTAAACAAAAATACGCTAACCGGAAAACCGCTAATATACGCTATTGCAAAAACGTTGAAAGACTCATTGCAAAACTACTGGTGTTTTATAACGTTATTTTAAGGTCCAGTTTGCATGGAACCTTAACATGTCTTTTTTATGTGTTTTTGATACTTCAGTGGTGCTTCAATGATACGTCAGTGATGCTTTTTTAAAGCTTTAATGAAGCTTGGCAAATGCCATTTGTGTGTGTTGATATCTCATACCTGCAATACCTCCAAAACAAAGCAAAGCTAAAGCTGACTAAAAGCCTCTCAAAAGCTGCAGGTGCTTCAAGCAAATTTTGTCATAGACCTCTATGGAGGCTTTGAAGATGCTTTGAAGCACCGCTAAGGCAACATGTGGTATCATTTTTTTAAGCTAAGCAAACACAACATGTGAACACGACTTTAAGCTAACCATTTTATTTAGTGACAGGTGCTTTTATTGGAGTTCAGAGTGCTTTAAAAAAGCACATCCAATGCCATGTTTTGAAGCAAGTGTAAATGCGCCCTAACTGAAATGTTAACGATTTTTTTTATACTGCAGCCCAGAGAATTGTGTACAAAACTTGGAGAAAAAAATACTTGGTTTTGGACCTTTTAAATAATTTTAGACCTCTACATTAGTCGTTTTTCTCAAACCCCCTAATTTTATTTTTCACTTTTAAACGTGATGAAAGTACTTAGGAAAAACCCAGCCAAATGTTGGAGCCCTTTAATACCCAAGCAAGATGTGCACTGAGAGTACAGCATAGGTAGAGGGTACTTGCCAGGAAAGAAACATGATAGCTTGCCTTTGCTGACTATGATTTTTAAAAGTTTATTCCTTGGGGCTGTATTTGTCCCACCTCCATTTTAAAACGGCTCTGGTAGGTCCTTGTGGTCATAAGTGTTGGCTACTGGCTGTCTGCAATACATGTGACCCAGCGCTAAGCCTAAGAGCTGAACTGATCTTGTAGCAGAGCACTGCAAACATAATGCCTGACAAGTGACATGAAATCATGTGGCATCACAGCACTTCCTGTCTTTCAGTAGGCTAGTTCAAGGGCAATAACAGCTATAAATAAGTCACTATTGCTAGTGATTTGTTGGTGCAGAACAACATGGGAATGCTAAAGTAAGTATTACGTTTCTACTGCAATAATCCAGCCCCCCTCCACTCTACAAGAGAAAAAATAATGTGTGTATAGGTTTAGGAGTGTGTCTATGGGAATATTTGGCTATTCTTCCAGAAGCGCATTGGTGAGGTCAGGCACTGATGTTGGATGAGAAGGCCTGGCTCACAGTCTCCGCTCTAATTCAACCCAAAGGTGTTATATAGTTACATAATTAGTAAGGTTGAATAAAGACACCAGTCCATCCAGTTCACCCTGAGTGAGTGTCTACAATTGTCCCTATCCCTCGCACACTCACATCGGTCCCTACCCTCAAGGAGCCCACAATCCAATGTCCCCATTCATATACTAGGGCCAATTTTGGACAGAAGCCAATTAACCTACCTGCATGTCTTTGGAGTGTGGGAGGAAACCCTGAGTACCCAGTGGAAATACACACAGGCACAGGAAGAACATGCAAACTCCAGGCAGGTAGTGTCGTGGTTGGGATTCGAACCAGGGACCCTTTTTACTGCTAGGTGAGAGTGCTAACCACTACACTGTGCCACCCCAAATATTATATTGGGTTAAGGTCAGGACTCTGCAGGCCAGTCAAGTTCCTCCACCCCAAAAAATCGCTCATCCATGTCTTTATGGACCTTGCTTTGTGCACTGGTCCAAATCATTTGGTGAAGGGGGGATTATGATGTGTGGTTGTTTTTCAGGGGTTGGGCTTGGCCCCTTAG
Organism: Lithobates pipiens; assembly: GCF_037356315.1. Lineage (NCBI taxonomy): Eukaryota > Metazoa > Chordata > Amphibia > Anura > Ranidae > Lithobates > Lithobates pipiens. The sequence continues at coordinate 123,300,188 of NW_027507686.1, forward strand.
TTCCAGTGAAGGGAACTCTTAAGGCGTCAGCATACCAAGACATTTTGGACAATTTTATGCTCAAAACTTTTTTGGGAACAGTTTGGGGATGGCCCCTTCCTGTTCCAACATGACTGCACACCAGGGCATAAAGCAAGGTCCATAAAGACATGCATGAGCAAGTTTGGGGTGGAGGCACTTGACTGGCCTGCATAGAGTCCTGACCTCTATCTGATTGAACATCTTTGGGATAAATTAGGGTGGAGATTGCAAGCCAGGGCTTCTTGTCCGAATCGGTGCCTGACCTCGCAAATGCGCTTCTTATAGCTGCCAAGGGTGGGCCAACTCAATATTGAACCCTACGGACTAAAGCTGAATACACACTATCCAATTTTCTGTTGATTTTTTCCTTCAGATTTACCAAAACCATAAACTATGAGGTCAAACCTTATGGGTTTCAATTTGTATGCAATCAGGCAGGCCCTTGCACTACATGGTTTTGGTAAATCAGAAGCAAATCAGACAGCAAAAGTTCTATTAAAGAAAATGTGGATATCTCCTATCTCCCAAGGGAGACATCAACAAGGAAAGGGGGTGAGTATCGGGACTATTACGGGGCACATGAAGTATTTTTTATACATAGGAAATAGATATCAAGACAGTAAGTCATAAAAAGACAATTTATTTAAAGAAAACAGATAAAAATGAGACATATAAAAATATATAAGAAATCTCAAAATACAGTTGGTAGAGACTCATGAGGTGATTATTCAACTAGTTTCGCTTAATTGCTTCGTCAGGATAACACCTAAGTCTGCAGATATACAAATAGATATAAACATATCATTAATGTCAATGAATACAAAGTTTACAATGTTAATGAATTTAAACAAATCTGGACAGTTTGTTGAGACATGAGAGACAATGTCATCATTACAATTAGACGTAGAGGCATATTCCTACCTCTCCTTTCAAGCCCGTCTGTGCTCCCGGTCAAACCTAAAAGTGCAAAGGGAAAGAGTTCCTCCCGGCGACTGGGGGAGGGATATATCACAGCACCAGTGGCAAGTTGAAATGTTATAAGGGTTTATACAACAATATAACATTTCAACTTGCCGCTGGTGCTGTGATATATCCCTCCCCCAGTCGCCGGGAGGAACTCTTTCCCTTTGCACTTTTGGGTTTGACCGGGAGCAGAGACGGGCTTGAAAGGAGAGGTAGGAATATGCCTCTACGTCTAATTGTAATGATGACATTGTCTCTCATGTCTCAACAAACTGTCCAGATTTGTTTAAATTCATTAACATTGTAAACTTTGTATTCATTGACATTAATGATATGTTTATATCTATTTGTATATCTGCAGACTTAGGTGTTATCCTGACGAAGCAATTAAGCGAAACTAGTTGAATAATCGCCTCATGAGTCTCTACCAACTGTATTTTGAGATTTCTTATATATTTTTATATGTCTCATTTTTATCTCTTTTCTTTAAATAAATTGTCTTTTTATGACTTACTGTCTTGATATCTATTTCCTATGTATAAAAAATACTTCATGTGCCCCGTAATAGTCCCGATACTCACCCCCTTTCCTTGTTGATGTCTCCCTTGGGAGATAGGAGATATCCACATTTTCTTTAATCTAATCTAATGGGATGAGGGTGCACATATACAATTATTAAACTACTATACTCTTCAAAGCGCCTTTCTCTTTCTAAGCAAAAGTTCTATAGTGTATATGGGGTCTAAGACTGGGATGCCAGTAAAGTTCATGTGCATGTAAAGGCAGGCATCCCAATACTTTTGGTAATATAGTGTGTGTGTGTGTGTGTGTGTGTGTGTATGTATGTATGTATGTATGTGTATATATAATATATATATATTTTTTTTTTTTTTTTTTTTTTCTTCGAAATCATTTCCCCCTTCTCCAGATTAATCCCTAGGGTTTACCACATAAACAAACTTCATCTTCTGCTAATGTTCTAATGTTACGCTAACAATTTCACATAAACAGATTGGTGTTTTTTCCTGCATACATCGCAATGTTGTGTGCAAACTAACTATTTCATCTCTCGCATTTTACCTTACTACTATCTTCAGACCAGAGCAATTTTTACATTTCCGCTATGGGTCTATTACAGGCATATGCAATTAGCAGACCTCCAGCTGTTGCAAAATGACAAGTCCCATCATGCCTCTGCCTCTGGGTGTCATGCTTGTGGCTGTCAGTTTTGCTATGCCTCATGGAACTTGTAGTTCTGCAACAGCTAATTGCATATCCCTGGTCTATTACTTGCTTTGCCATTACTTAAGGTTATTTTCAGGACAAGTAATACTTTTGGTGATATTGTCTTGCAAAAATAATTTCTCAATGGTACGTAACAGTACACGGGATCTCAATCTGAGATGATCAAATTATGTAGCAGCCTTCAGGTGATTTGCCTTCCTTTTGCGTTCCAGTTACTGCCTAATTATACTTGGCCCTGCAGAAGTTGCTGTCACCCCTAGTTTGCATTTGGCCATAGGCTGCGCTGTGTTCAGCTGCAAACCATGGCAGGATTTTCAGCCGCTGCCCTAATTTAAACCTGGTGTAATTTTTCTGTCTATTGCTCTAGCACTCCTGCGCAGGTCTGAGGATGTCTCTGTCCCTGTGCAACCTGGGTTCTACAATAAAGCACACAGTCGGCTGGCTCGATCATTCTCTGCCTCCTTCTAGCTACATGGCACCCTATTAATTGAAAGTTCTTGGCCCCCTCTGCCTACAGTGGCTGGTCACAGAAGGCATACCCGCTTTTTTTTTTTCTACAGAACAGGTCATAAGGGCCCTGTTGGTTTTTCCCATCACTACAATTGCGGGTCATAGGCTCTGCTTAATGGTTCAGAGGAGTTTGTGGCATCTCCCCCAATGATTCTGATCCTAACCACTGCCTCCATTTTCTACCCTCTTCAGAGGTTTTTCTAGTTAATTTTGACATGCCCTCATCTACCTGTCTTTCAAGAGAGGTATTTACAACCACTACATCTGATTTTTTTGGGAAGGCTATCTGCCCTGTTAGAGGCTTCAAATCACAGGTGATGTGATCTCTAAACCTGCACTTGGGACTTCTATGCTCTCTCAAGAGGAGATACAGGACTCCTCATTTTAATCTTAATGCCCTGTACACATGGTCGGACATTCTGACCACAAAATCTGTAAGATTGTTTCCGACGGATTTTGGCCGAAACTCGTGATGCATACACACAGTCGGACAAAGTTGACGGAAAATCCAATCATTCGGAATAAGGTGACGTTCAATGCGTACGACGAGACAACGTAGAGGCTAGTACCCAATAGCTTTGGTCTCGTAATTTAATCTGAGCATGAGTGCCACTTTGTCCGTCGGAATTCTCTACAAATAAACGGAAAAGGTCCGATCGGCTTTTGTTGTCTGAAAATTTTATATCCAGCTCTCAAACTTTTTCCGTCGGGATTCCCTGCAAAGAAGGATGCCCAATCTCCAATCTGCTGATAAGTCTTTTAAGCTTAAGAATCTTGTTTCAGTCCTTTTAGATGCAGTATGCTTGTGTCCTGCTCCGGATCACCCTATGTTGACCCAGTCAAAGTTCACCAGGCTTTGCTCTTTAATGATGCCTCAGCTGGCCAAAACATTCCCTGTAAACTTGCTTCTGATGCCTGTCTTGTACGGTGGCTGGACCTATCCTAAAAAAATCTTTATCCCTCCTAAGTTTGTTTCTGAGCAATATCCTACTGAGTAATAGAATGGACCCTGTTGTAGATCCTGATAGATTGGAGAGGGCTTAGAACACCTGTCGGTTTTTATTGCAGTCTGTGCCCCATTAGGCAGATTCACCTTCTCTATTTGTCCTGTTTATTGTTCTCTATGAAATTGAAAGTAAAAGAAACTTGCAAATTTTGGATTAGTTCTGGTGACCCTGATGACACCCCAGGATTCTTTCACTTAGGAGAGATTTCCTCTCACTTTGTGCTTTGGCTATGGGACAGGAGGTGAAGAGATATCTCTGCTATGGAACACAGATGGCAAAAAAAAACTGACAGAAGGTCATAACTCTCCCTCACTCTTTCCAACAATTAATTTTTTTTTTTTTTTTTAATGTTAGCTACATTTTAACAAAGCCTTTACAGTCCCTATTGATGATGTCTTTGAGTTCAAGGATAAGTGCCTAGAAGCCGTTCCTAAGGATATGTTTTTTGTTGCAGGTCTTACTGTGCAAGTACATGCCTTAAGACCCTGGATCCATTCTTACAGATCCATCTATCTTCCATCAGTTTGGACTCTGCCTGTTGACTTACACTGCTGCATGGACAGGTTAGCAGACATTATTCACCAAATTTGCAGAATGAGCCTCCTTTGTTGTGTATTTGCAAAGAATCCTTTGGTTCAAGGGTTGGTCTGTGGACCTTCCATCCCAGGACAAACCTTGTTTAGTGACTTCTTGTATACTTACTTCTAGGAAATCACTGATGTAAGTGTACACCCTTACCACAGAGAGCTTACCAAGTCTGGAAACAAGCATGTATCACACTGAGTGAGTTCTGCCACTTGTCAGAGTCGGATGGTGCTTGTCTGACTTCATAGACATCTTGGCAAAGGACATTTCAGACATCAGGATTACAAGGATTGCATCAGGATTACAAGATAGTTATGTTTTTTGTGGATATCAAGGATGTCTACTTGCAGCACTCATCTCCATCTCCCCCCTTGCCACTCCCCCTTCTTGCATCAACGTCATTGCGTTTTTCTGTTTGCACAAAACATTTCCCTTGAGATCAAGCAGTCAACTTTTTGCACCTGTTATGCAGCGTACATGCGATCAGACTGTCCAGCGGACTTAGCCCAGTGGACAAACCACCGGACTTTGAAGCGGAGGTCCGCCGGACTTTCTGAACAAGCGGACCTGTCCACACACAACCAGACTTTTGTCCTTGGACTATGGTGGGAGTCCGCCGTACTTTTGAAATGAACAGACTTACCCACACACGGAGGAAAGTCCGTTCATTTTGAACACGACTCCAGGTAGCCAGGACTAGTGAAGGAATTCCTTAGGCGGCGAGATTGGCATGTTGGTGGCCCCGTCACCTGGTATGGACTTAAAGGGGAAGCCCTATGCTGAAAAAAACGGTGTAGGGGTCCCCCCCAAGGTCCATATAAGTCCCTTATCCGAGCATGCAACCCGGCCGGTCAGGAAAGGGAGTGGGGACAAGCGAGCCCCCCCGAGCCATACCAGGCTGCGTGCCCTCAACATGGGGGGGTGCTTTGGGGAAGGGGGGGCCCTGCGGCCCCCCATCCCAAAGCACCTTGTCCCCATGTTGAGACAAGGGCCTCTTCCCGATAACCCTGGCCGTTGGTTGTCAGGGTCTGCGGGCGGGGGGCTTATCAGAATCCCGGGAGCCCCTTTAATAAGGGGGCCCCCAGATACCGGCCCCCCACCTTATGTGAATGAGTATGGGGTACAATGTACCCCTACCCATTCACCTGGTGAAAAAAAAGTAAAAAAAAAAAACACCACACAAAGGTTTAAAATAATTTATTGCACAGCTCCGGGGGTCTTCTTCCGTCTTGGGGGGGGGGGGGTCTTCTCGCCGGACTCCTCCGCTATCTTCTGCTAGCTCTTTTACTAGCGGAGGAGCCCGGCTTTCTTCTTAGTCGCCGCCCGGGGGTCTTCTTCCGACTTCGGGGGTCTTGTCCCCCTCTTCGGTTCTTCTTGCTTGGCCTCCGCTTTCTTCTTCCAGCTCTTTTACTAGCGGTGGCCCGGTCTTCTGTCGCCGCCACCTCTTCTTCTGACTTCAAGGGTATTGTCCCCCCTTCGATCCTTCTTGCCGGGCCTCCGCTCCTTTCCTGCTCTTTTACTAGCGGTGGCCCGGTCTTCTTTCGCCGCCTTCTGTTCTTCTTCTTCTTCTTCCTTGAAATGTTGACTCAACGCTCTCTCTGGCCACAATGACAGGGACGCGGTGCGCGGCGACTTATATAGGGACAATGGGCGGAGTCACTGGGTGATGTCCCCGCCCATTATGATGCCAGTCCCAGCATCCTCTGGGAATATTCCAAACCAATTTCTTCCCACTGTCTGAATGTGGTTCATGCAAGCAGGTTTACCTCTCAGCTATGGTTTTTTTTTTTTTTTTTCAAAATGCCAGGTGGAGCGGCCAGGTCAACATCCAAGACACACTCTACCAGATCTGTCAGTACATCATGGACTTTTCAGCATCAGGCATGTTTCCCAGATTTTAAGAATGCTACTTGATCATCTATTCCCAAGTTTAAACTTTACTAGGTGGTTGTTCAGACCATTTCTGATGCCAGTTTCGAGCATAAGGTACTGTCTGAGTCTTGGAATCCATTGGTTTTTGTGAGACTATTAGCATTTGTTACTGTGTTGCCCACACCTCAGTTGCATTGCTTTTGAACATCACACTACTCTAAAATTTAGATTGTGGGTGTCCTGTAATGTACAATTAAGAAAATAGGATTTTCTACTTACTTGTAAAATCCTTTTCTTGGACTACATTAGAGAACACAGGCCCCTTCCCACTGTTCTGATCAACTCTTTATTGATTTTTACTAAATCGAGGCTTGCTGGATGTTTTCCTTACAACTTTATTTGCCAGTGTCCAGTCAGTTGAAGGTATATGAAAAACCCAGTCCTCAAAGACTAAGATCCTGTGTCCTGTAATGTACTCCAAGAAAACTGTAAAGGCCCATACACACGATCAGACTTTTTGACAACAAACATGCAAATTAGCTGTTTTGGAGCAACATCCGACTGTGTGTACGCTCCATCGGACAAACTTTTTTGGTTTTCATCGGACTTTTGTTGGCTGTGCGAACAGACAAACTTTCTGGCAACAAAAGTCAGATGGAGCAAAGTCTGATCGTGTGTACAGAAAACCATAGGACTTTTGTACAAGGTACAAACAGGCATGCTCAGAACCAATGCAAAAGATCAGCCAACAATACAGAAGTTGACCAAAGGTGGCGGTAAAGAGCAGAAAAACCATGATTTGGTGAAAGTTGGCTGAAAAAGTCCTGCTGTGTGTATGCAATACAAGTTCAGGGCCGACGCCCTTTGTACAAAAATCCAAGGGAAAGTTTGTACAAAGTCCTATCGTGTGTATGAGGCTTTACAGGTAAATCCTATTTGTTTTCTAGGTAACGTATAGAGAAAAAAAAAGACAAAACTTACAAAAACGTAAATTTTCTACTTTAGCATTAGTTTCAAAATAACCATTTTACTGTTGTAAATTAGGGAAACATTTCTGTTTATAATGACACTAACGTTTTAATTTTTGGCACAAAGCTTTACAAAGATATTTAAAAATGACTTGTATGATGTTTTTTATTTTTTTCAATTTTGCACATTTTTGAAAATGTGACATGAAAAGGAATTATGAACAAAGCATATAAACAATTTAAATAAATATTCATAATTAACAAACTAGGAATAAAAAATCAGTTGAAAAGGGAAGAAGGGGGGTTAGTTAGGGCTCATTAGCATTAACAGTTGGTTAAATCTGAACTTTTTCCATTAAAAACTGCAGCTCAAAGGTCGCCACTTTGATCTGCATATAAATGAAAATAGTATGTACGATGTAACAATAATATTTTTACATTGTATATCCCAAGTAAGCTTAAAAACACTTTTTCAAAGCTTTACTTTACACAACAGTTCCTCCATGACACAAAGCAAGTCCAGGCTGTAATTTTGACAATTGGGATTTTCTTGGCCTTGGTAGCAGTGGTGTGGAATTCAGTAGTCCTCAACTGGTTAAAACTCAAATGTGCACATTGAGCTTTTTTATTCCACTATATGTAAATCACACTTATTTGATATCCTTTTATTCAGAATAGTTTGTCGGTTATATTTTAAAGTTTAAATCTGGAGCTGCCCTAAGTACATTGAAGCTGCATTGAAAAAATGCATTAAAAAAATGTTTTTATATATCTTTCACCTTTTCTACCAAGTAAAACAAATCAGATTCCAAATTTGAGCCCTGTGTTTCTAAGAAAAATTATGTTTATTTTGTTAGGGTAGCCTACTAAAGCTGAAAAGTGTAGAACCGAGACATATTGAGAAGGGAGGCCTATTGTCTTCCTCTTCTGTAAAGAATGACCAAAGAAATATTGTGTACACGAAAATCAAGTCGGAGAGGTATGCTTTTGTAATACTTTTGTTTGACAAGCACTAAACCTATTGACATGATGCAACTGTTGGGATTTTGGGACAGAGAACTGTTGTCCTAAGAATGACCTTGCCTAAACATGCATCCAACAAGTGTGTATGTTTATGCCCCATGCACGCATCAGAGGTTCCAACCTTAAAGTGGTCCCTAAACTCACAAAGTAAATATTTTGTGTGTTATAGATAACATCTGGAATGCACTATAAAAATGAATTCTTCTGAAGATTTAGCTGTGCACTTTCTGGTGTGTAAGTATCCCTCAGCACACCTGTGCCTACAGCCTCAAAGCTGTATATTTTTAGTTTGATTCTTTGACAGTTTCACCAGATTTACAGTGAAATGTGGTATTTCCATTTCTGGTAATTCCATTTCCATTTTTTTTTGGTCAAAACTTCTATAGTTCAGTATCTCTTTAGGGGTGCATTCACAACTGCGAATGCATCCACACTCCGATTAGATAGTAGAACCCCAGTGGGGGTTCCCGGGATTAGTTGCAGGAGGTAGCCCCAGTGAAACCAATCAGAGGTTGCCGACTCCTGCAGCCAATCGCAGTTACTCATGCCATTGCCAGTGATTATATCTTGATATAGACTGACTGCTTCCAGGGCCAGTCACTCGCATGAGAAATTACATGCACGTGGCCGTGATTAGCTCCTGGAGCCTGCAGCCTCCCATTGCTTTCAATGGGGGTGCCTCTCGCAGCTAATCGTGGGAACCTCCACTGGGTTTATCACCTCTAATCTTAATGCAGGTGCATTCATAGGGGTGAATGAACCCCAGCTTGTAGAGAAAGTAAGGGTTGACTGGATCAGGCAACTATCATTAATTCTATGGATATTAACAAAAATGCTACTGTGTGTATTTTTCTTTTGTGTAACTGTCTGATTGATCTTAAAATGTGAAAATGCAAAACTATGAATCATGACTTTTTTTTGTTTTACATAGTTTTAGAAATGTTACCCTTTAAACTGTAAATATATTTGAATGTGACATAATCATATTTTAATAAACAGAAAATGGTCTTTATGCCAATGTCTATATTACTAGTTTTTAGTTCTTGAATACGCAAGGCAGAACATAATCAATGCGCACACACACACACACACACACACACACACACACACACACACACACACACACACACACACACACACACACACACACAGTGCGTTTTTAAATGTTACTTCTTAGAATCTTGTACTGATACAAAATAAGAATAGAAGACATAAGATCACATAGGTCATAATATCCAAAAGTTTGAAAACCTGACATTTTCATTTTAAAAATACAATTCTAATAAGCCCCCTGTGAGAGAACACTTTTAAAAAATAACAAACATGTTATACTTATCTCCTCTGTTTTGCACAGAGTGTCCCTGATTCTCCTCTTGTGGGGTCCCCCAGTGGCGCTCCTGGCTCCTCCCTCTATTGAGTGCCTCCGCAGAGAAGCACTTTCCCTGGGGGCACTCGTGTGGGTGCGCTTCTGTGTCCTGCTGCTGCGTCCATTGACACAGACAGCAGGACTCAGCCAATGATTCCTGCTACTATCAATCTATCCAATGAGGCCCCAAGAGACTGGCTGGAGCTTGTGTGCTCGTTCCCGTTGCTGGAAAGACGGCTCAGGTAAGTAAAAAAGTAAAAGGGGGGCTCTGGTGGAGTGCTACAAGACAGGAGGTTTTTCACCTTATTGCATAGAATGTATTATGGTGGAAAACACGAGGGCTTACAACCCCATTAATATTTAATGCTTTTAATACTCCATCACATGGCAAATCTAAACTTTTCATTTCTCAGCAGCTTAACCACTTAAGCCCAGGACCATTTGGCTGGCAAAAGACCAGAGCACTTTTTGAGATTCGGCATTGCGTCGCTTTAACTGACAATTGCACGGTTGTGCGACGTGGCTCCCAGACAAAATCAACGTCCTTTTTTCCCCACAAATAGAGCTTTCTTTAAGTGGTATTTGATCACCTCACAATAAGCATTTATTGATTGGTTTGCGCAAAAGTTATAGCGTCTACAAAATAGGGGAAAGTTTTATGGCATTTTTATATTTTTTTTTTTACTAGTAAAGGCGCCGATCAGCGATTTTTATTGTGACTGCGATATGGCAGACAAATTGGACACTTTTGGTGCTATTTTGGGACCATTCACATTTATACAGCGATCAGTGCAATTAAAAATGCATTGATTACTGTTTAAATGTGACTGGCAGTGAAGGGGTTAACCACTAGGTGGTGCTGTAGGGTTTATGTGTGTCCTAGGGAGTGATTCTAACTGGGGGAAAGGGCTATGTGTGACACAACACTGATCACCGCTCCTGAATACAGGGAGCTGTGATCAGTGTCACTAGGCAGAATGGGGAAATGCTTGTTCCTCTCCGTGAAACGATCGTGGGCATCGAATCCGCGGGACCCCCACAAACAGCTTATTAAAGGACAACGTACAGATACGTTAATATACTGTACGTGCCTTTCTACCGACTAGGGCTGCAACTAACGATTATTTCCATAATCGATTAGTTGGCCGATTATTGTTTTGATTAATCGAATAATCGGTTAATAACCTAAAAAAAAAAAGTTTGCTGCAATTTGCATTTTTACATATTCTTTTGGCCAATTTGTTGTTGGGCAGATTAAAAAACACAAATTGCCGCAAAAACGCATTATTACATACTTTTCTGCAGCTTCTCCATTGAAGTATATTGAACCAAAATAGCACAGTTTTGCGTTAAAAAAAAGTCCTCGTCTTTTTCAAATGGGCAGCAGCTGAAAAAATCATGGATGTGAACGTGTCCCATAGGAAACCATGTAAATGAACTGTAGTGTGTTTCTGCAAAAAGCACCAAAAACACAGAGGTGTGACCCAGGCCTGAGATGTTTAGTAATATAATGGGGTTAAAAAAAACAAAAATTTGTACAAAAAGAGCAAATAATCGCTACTGAAAGGGGTACATTTTTTACTATGGGACAGTGAAAGTAATATTTAAAGTAGCGATTTGCTCTTTGTACTCTAAAGGGCTAATTTTAGTTTTTTGTTAACCCCATTATGTTAGTGGCCGATTATTCGATTATGAAAATAGTAATTGATTTCATAATTGATTAGTTGTCAATTAATCGATTAGTTGTTTCAGCCCTACTACCGACGTATATCGGCGTGAGACAGTCGGCAAGTGGTTAAAGTGATTGTATCCTCTTTTTTTACCTATAATAAGGCTTACCTGTATATAAAATAAATATATCTCTTAACCACTTGGGTACCGCGCTATTGCAAAATGACGGCAATAGCGCGGACCCACATTTCCGGGACTACGTCTGTTGACGTAGTCCTGGTTACGAGCGGCCTGCGCGCCCCCTGAGGGGCGCGCGCGGCGCGCTCTGTGATCGGCGAGTCCGTGAGACTCGCCTGATCACCGATCCGTGTAAGGGGTCGATCCCGACCCCTTATCACGTGATCAGCTGTCAGCCAATGACAGCTGATCATGTGATAAAACGGAGCCGGTAATCGGCTAGTATTCCTCCTCGCGCTGACAGCGCGAGGAGAAAAAAAAAAAGCCGATCGCCGGCGGCCGTGTTCGGGACATCAGTCCCGATCACGGCCAGCATATCCAGCGGACACCTGCCCCCTGCCAGTGCCCACCTGCCACCCGCAGTGCCATCCTGAAATAAAGTAAGTGCCCCCCTGTCAGTGCCACCCAGCAGTGCCCATAGTGCCCACAGTGCCACCCAGCAGTGCCCACAGTGCCACCCAGCAGTGCCCACAGTGCCACCCAGCAGTGCCCACAGTGCCACCCGCAGTGCCACCCACAGTGCCACCCAAAATCTGCCTCAAAGGTGCTGCACCCCAGTGCCGCCCATCAGTGCCCAGCAGTGCCGCCCATCAGTGCCCAGCAGTGCCGCCCATCAGTGCCACCTATCAGAGCCACCTATCAGTGCCACCTATCAGTGCCCATCAGTCCCATCTATCTGTGGTACCTATCAGTGCCCATCCGTGCCACCCATCCGTGCCACTTATCCGTGCCACCCATCCGTGCCATCTTATCTGTGCCCATCTTTGCCCATCAGTGCCGCCTTATCTGTGCCCATCGGTGCCGCCTTATCTGTGCCTATTAGTGCCGCCTTAACTATGCCTATCAGTGCCCACCAGTGCAGCCTATCAGTGCCCACCAATGCAGCCCATCAGTGCCCACCAATGCAGCCCATCAGTGCCCACCAATGCAGCCTATCAGTGCCGCCTAATCAGCGCACTTCAATGAAGGAGAAAAATGACCCGTTTGCAAAATTTTATAACAAACTATTAAAACATGATTTTTTTTTTTTTTTTTTTTGCATCTTTTTTTGTTTGTTTAGCAAAAAATAAAACTCTGAGCTGTAACTAAATACCACCAAAAGAAAGCTCTATTTGTGGGAAAAAAATGATGAAAAATTCATTTGGGTACAGTGTTGTATGCCCGCGCAATTGTCATTCAAAGTGCATCAGCGCTGAAAGCTGAAAATTGGTCTGGGACTGAGGGGGGTTTAAGTGCCCAGTAAGCAAGTGGTTAAACCGTATTCACCTTGCAGGCAGCCGCTGACATCAGCGGCTCATGCGCTCTGAAGGTCCACCAGAGCCGCGAACCCGGAAGAAATGCAGAGGGAGCGTGTCAGCTCCCTCAGCGGCGACTGGGAGGCGATGCGGGGGCCTCATTCTAAGGTAAGTATTTCATAATGAGCTAGCATGCTATGCATTCTACCTCAGTATGCCTTTGCCCTGCAGGCATACAACCGTTTAAGTATTTCCATCATCTGACACACTTCCTGGTGTTGGATGCCTGGTACCTTGCTGTTGCTGTACACTGCGGTTCCTCCATATTTTACTACTATGTCTCATATTGCTGTGAGGGTTGGTACATTGAACTAATGTTCATGGTGGACAAAAAAGAAGGATCCCACTGTGTCAGAGACAGCAGTGTGGTGGTCCCATCCCTGGAATCGATAGAACAAAGAAACCCCCTCAATGGGACTCTGGCAGACCACCAACACATGAAATAGAACTAATAAAATGTTATTTTTATTAATACAATAAGTCAAGACTACACAGACTAAAAACAGATGGCTAGCATCTGAGCAATGTGCAACACAATACAAAACGACAATAGAACATCACAAGAACACTTACGCTCTCATAAGGGGGGAAAACACCAATACCCGACACGTTTCCAGTTTTGCTTGAAAACTTTCATCAGGGGTAGAGAGTAGAATGAGATGAAGTGCAATTAAAGCTCATGATAGAGTTATTCCTCAATAGGATATCATCAAATAAGAGGCAGATGCAGCTGGAAGCCAAAACAAGGTCCCTAGTGACCCACGCCCAGGAAGTAGTTCACCCCTCCATGGAGTATATAGGCCAGTGTAAATTACAGGTTAAGAATCCACCCCTCACTAAAGATGTGGGAAGTGTATAAGCTATAGCCAACGTAGATCCGAGCCTTCAATGTGGCCCCCAGGAGGTCCCTTGTTGGAAACACCAGAAAGGAGGTCCTACTTTAGCATCTCCTCTCCGTGAGGCGATCGCGGGTATCTCCATGGTGATGGAGTCCACGGGACCCGTGACTGGACTCACAGAGCTTCCTGCGAGCTCGCCCCCGCCACCTCTTAAAAGGCAATGTACAGGTATGTGTGATTGCCTGTACATGCCCTTGTTCCGACGTATATCGGTTGATTTCCGGGACAGGAAGTGTGTCGCAATGATGCAATAAAGTAGACCAACCTGTACATGTTTCAGCCAGACGGGCTGTTTTCAGGAAGTTATCCAGCACATGTATACCACGGCGGCGGCTTACCACTGTTTATGGGCAGATTTCCTGGGAACTTGCCTGCTGTTCACACTGGGTGCCAGGTTTTAGGCACCCTTACAAGTGAGTCTAATACTATGTTTTTTAATATTGAATAAATGTTACCAACGTTGCTGCGCAATGAGGCTTTTTCTGTCATTTTTATGAGGAACATCTGCCCCAAACAAGGTTAGTACATAGAGGAATGAGGCACACCGCATTACAGCCTTTCATATGAGGAAACAACTATCTTAAACCACATCAGCCCACAGAAAATCCACGGGGACTGCCCCACATGCATGTTTGACCAAACTAGAAATAGTGTTGATCCATTTGGAGGGGTGAGTTCACATCTATGTGGGGGCACCATCTTGTGAGCACATATCAAGCACTTATCAAACACGGATTTGTATCCACTTTGTAGAGCATGAGCACTTTACTTGGGATTTGGAACTTTTATTGCTTCAAGGTTATTGATGTTTGCAACAAATTATCTGCATGGGACTTTTTAGCGATCTTTTCAAAGTTGCGTCGGTTTCAAATGTGATATTTCTTTAAAAAAATTTGCCACTTAGCGCGGTATATTTATTTTCTTTACTGGTATCATTTTGCAAAGTTTTATTCACTGCAGCTGTCAATTGTCAATTTTCATGTTATCACCTACTCATATCAATATTTAGATTTCTTTGGAACTTTGTTTTTTTCTTTTTACTTTGGATAACATTATTGCTGGCTCATTGTCCCGCTTTCAGATCTATCCTTTTCAGCTTCTGGTTCCGGTGGCAGAAGAAGAGAGTTACCGATGTCCACAACATTTATGGGACCTGCTTTGACTTTTCTGGCTTCTTCTATTCGAAAATTCAATTGCACCTTCCATGTGGGCAAATTATCAAGCCTGGTAGTGCTTTTGGTGCTTCTTTTTGAGCAATCTGGGATATGGACCATCTCAATTCTCTAAAGCACTTGTTCTGTCTTTTTTGGATTCTTTATTGGCACAGTTACATAGTCAGGTTGAAAAAAGACACAAGTCCATCCAGTTCAACCACATACAAAATAAAAATAATATAATACGATCCCATATACTCAATTCTATACCCACAGTTGATCTAGAGGAAGGCAAAAAACCCCAGCAGAGCATGATCCAATTTGCTAAAGCAGGGAAAAAAATTCCTTCCTGATCCTCCGAGAGGCAATCAAATTTTCCCCCGGATCAACTTTACCTATAAATGTTAGTACCCAGTTATATTATGTACACTTTGGAAATAATTTAGGCCTTTCTTAAAGCAATCTACTGAGCTGGCCAGAACCACCTCTGCAAGGAGTCTATTCCACATTTTCAGCTCTTATGCCACGTACACACGATCGGAATTCTCGTTGGAAAAAGCTCTGATGGTTTTCCCAATGGAATTCGGCTCAAGCTGTCTTGCCTACACACGATCACATCAAATTCCGATCGTTTATAACATGGCGACGTACGACGGGACTAGAAAAAGGAAGTTCAATAGCCAGTAGCCAATAGCTTCTGTCTCGTAGTTGAATCTGAGCATGCGTGATTTTTGGTGTGTTGGAATTTCATACACACGATTGGAAATACCGATAGAAAGTTTTTCCGTCTGGAAAATTGAGAACATGCTATCAATTTTTGGCTGGCGGAAATTCGGACAGCTAAATTCCGATGGAGCATACACACGGTCGCATTTTCTGATGAAAAGCTCTCATCTGTCTTTTTCTGGCCGGAATTCCGATTGTGTGTACGCGGCATTACTGTGAAGAAACCTTTCTGTATTTGGAGATGAAATCTCTTTTCCTCTAGGCGTAAAGAGTGCCTCCTTGTCCTCTTTGTTGACTGTAAAGTGAATAACTCAACACCAAGTTCACTATATGGACCCCTTATATATTTGTACACGTTGATCATATCCCCTTAACAAGAGTGAATAAATTCAGTTTCTCTAATCTTTCCTCATAGCTGAGCTCCCCCATGAATCTTATCAGTTTGGTTGCCCTTCTCTGCACTTTCTCCAGTTCCCCATATCCTTACTGAGAACTGGAGCCCAAAACTGAACTGCATATTCCAGATGAGGTCAAATAAAACGAATTCCCCCACCAACGGGATTTTTAGGCAGCAATAAACAATAAGCGTAGCATACTATATAAAAAAGATTACTTTATTGTGTGGTAAAAACATGAGCTTCACCCAGGTATTTAAAATAAAAAGATATAAATAGAACCAAGCTTGTACATACAAAAATTACAATGACAATTGGGCATACACTAAGCAGACCTAACTATAAATATACTGTATAAGATTAGTAACAGCAAAAATAAATTTATAGTTCTAACGCGTTTCAACCACTAGGGTCTTCTTCAGAGATAGTCTGTTGATAGAGAGACAAGATACAGCTTAATAAATCTATCGAATAGGATTAGTATTAAACATATTCTAGATTTGTTAGTGTAATTACCCAGTATGGTATTGCCGAGAGGTTCATACAAATTATAGTGCTTAATGGTGGAGTTTACCCAGGTTCATGCTTAGACGTCCTTCACAAGTTAAGAAAGATATATGGTCCATACATCTCGCCACAGGATCCAGCAGTGGGGTGAGGGTCGGAAGCCCAGAGGCGCGGCTCACGAGCGGTCACACGACAAAAAAGCACTGCCGGCAACACGGTATTGCACGCAGATAGCTTTCACCCTGTGGCCCTAAAACGGTCTATACCCTACGGCCAATATCTCCGCCTCCGCAGAAACTGTTCTAATGACAGTCTCTTTAAAGAAGAGGCACAGAAACTTCAGACTAGATTCCTTGCGCGAGGATATAGTCGCTCCTGCCTTCGCAGGGCTTACAACAAAGTTGCAGTGTTACCACGCAGGGACCTCTTGTTCTCTAAAAAGGAACGCAGTGACCCTACAGCGGACCCACTGAGGATCATTATGCGCTTCAGTAAACAACACAATATTATTTTGGGTATTATCCAAAAACACTGGTCGATCTTAAAAGACGATCCTAAGATCGGCTGTCTGGTTCCAGCACGCCCCTCTATCTCTTTCAAAAGGGCCTCTTCACTATACGATAAACTGGTGCAGAGCGAATATAGGAATGAGAACAAAAGGTCCAAACACTGCTCAGTTCTTGGCTCCTTCCCTTGCAATCACTGCTCATGTTGTAAATACATTAGACGTGATAAAACCTTCTGTCTACCAAACGGTGCCAACTTTCGACCCACACACTTCGTGAATTGTCAGACACGGGGTGTGGTTTACTTCTTAGAATGCGAGTGTGGGGCGTACTACGTAGGCAAAACAAAACAGGAATTCCATCGCCGAATGTCTAAACATGTGTACAGCATGGAAATAGGCAACTATTACCTGCCGATTGGACGTCACGTTGTGCAAATACACAACTATAGAATGCCTAAGTTTACATTTACTGCCCTGGACCGTATACACATACCTGCTCGGGGGGGCGACTGGAATAAGACCTTATTACAACGGGAACAGAGGTGGATACATAAATTGGATGCCACCTCTTTCCCAGGCCTGAACGAATCGGTCTCTTTTGCTCCCTTCCTAAAGGGGTTCTCCTCAGGGAGGACACAGTAGAGACCGGGTGTACCTGCCCCCTTTCTTTGTGAGCCCGTTCTCCTTTATGTTCCCTCTTTTTCTCCTCTCTAACTCTTTAGTAAGTGTCTAGGAACACCCCCTGACCATGCCCCTCTCATAAATTGTTGATAATCTCTAATTATTATGATTACAACTAAACAGGGTACCATGGTATAGTGTTCGCAATTGAACACCATATTCTTCTGTGATTCATTGTATAATTATGTTATCACTTCATTTTTGCTGTTTGTATATATTCTCTTAGCTATATATTTACTCTGTCTGTCCTTGAATAAAGACGTGCGTTTGCACGTCGGGACATGCATGCTATATGTGTATATGTAATAATCTGAAAAAGATGTTATTTTATTCTTGTCTTTGGTTAAGCAAATGGCTTCTTTTAGCTAATGGTGTGTTGGGATCGGTCGCCTGTCCCTTTCCCCCCCCCCCCCCTTTTTTTTTTTTTTTTTTTTTCCCCTCCCCGCCTTCTACCCACACACCTTCACCCCATCCCTGTTCTGGGGGCTAGGGGAGGTATTGGACAGTAGCGGCATATCCCCACATTGACCTGACCCGGGTTTATGCTTGTCCCCCACTTTTATGGTCCCTCTGCACATTGCTTCCAATGCCCTTCCGCTTTTATGTGGAGGAGGTGGTGTGTGGGGGCTGTTTGCCTCTTTTGCGCGACTCCCCGACAAGGGTAGGAGGGACCCCTGTCTGTGCACATGCAGGGCTCTCTCCACAGATGTCTCCCTATATGACTGGTGCGGGCTGGTCCCGCCCAGCCATTGGAGACACGTATTTCCTTGTCGGTGGCGTCCCTGAACACTTCCGGACGTGCCTCACGTTCGTCTGACCCTTCGTACGGACGGACGTGACGCAATCACGTCGTGCATTTGCGTCGGAAGTGACGTCGTTTCGGGGTCGCTTTACGACCTTCCGGGACGCCGGGGCGTTCACACGAGGTCGACCTGTTTAGGCGGCCAAGCAATAATAGGCAGTACCAGCCAATGGGTGGGCGGCCATGCCTGTGATGCAATCCCGGGGCACTATATAACACAGTACACTTGGCAGCAAACATCAGCTCCTGTACACAAACAAGGACTCTCGTATCTTTGAATCCCTGGTTGGTAAGTTTGATTATTTGCTAACCTGGCTGACATGCCCCCATTTTATTTAAATAAACTTCTGAAAAACTAGCTTTTCTAACAGCTAGCTCGCTTTATCATTCTATTCATTTTTAGATGGGGGTGCCCCTATGGACTAGGAGTTATTGACCGTATCTGGCACTCTTCCCGGGATAGTTTCCCAGCTACTGTCTCCCCTTTTCCATTTTGGGAATCTTTTGTTCAGCCCAGCTATCCAGGTAACTGTTATCACTTTCAGTATAAACATGGTTTATCACATCTGAATGGTTTTTTTTTTTTTTGTCACCTCTCACTAGTTCAACATTAGCATTTCCAGGCAATCTCATTTTTATCTTTATCCGTCACTAGCACCCCTATGCACTCTTCCCATTGTCACTCTGATTTCCTAATATGTTATCCCTCTAATTCTTTTCATCACACCAACACCCACACTTCTCACCTCATTATTCACTTCACCTGCACATCATTCACTCACTCATTCACTCCAGTCACCCAATATCGGGTTGTCATCACACACACTATTCCTACCATATGTCATCTCACGTTTGTTTTCTTTTGATTTCAACCACGTTTGTTGTTTCTGTTCCTTCTTTTTAATACGTGTTTGGCTTTTGAGTTTTGTTTTTCTTTCCCCCCCTTCCCTCCCCTTTCCCCCCCCCCCCCCCCCTTCTTTTTTTTATTTTTTTATTTTTTTTTTTTTTGGATGTGAATACAGATATCTGGGGATATTCCCTTTATATGCATACAAATCATATATAAGATATCTCCATACCCCATATGTGGGTCTATATATATAATATAGAATATAAAAAACAAATATAAAAATATATATGTCTAATTGCGATTATGTCGGGATTTCCATCACAGGCGTGGCTTACCATACAGGCAGGCTGCCTACGTTTGCACCTATTCCCTACAACCCTTGTGGGGCATAGGGTTTTTGTCGTGTGACCGCTCGTGAGCCGCGCCTCTGGGCTTCCGACCCTCACCCCACTGCTGGATCCTGTGGCGAGATGTATGGACCATATATCTTTCTTAACTTGTGAAGGACGTCTAAGCATGAACCTGGGTAAACTCCACCATTAAGCACTATAATTTGTATGAACCTCTCGGCAATACCATACTGGGTAATTACACTAACAAATCTAGAATATGTTTAATACTAATCCTATTCGATAGATTTATTAAGCTGTATCTTGTCTCTCTATCAACAGACTATCTCTGAAGAAGACCCTAGTGGTTGAAACGTGTTAGAACTATAAATTTATTTTTGCTGTTACTAATCTTATACAGTATATTTATAGTTAGGTCTGCTTAGTGTATGCCCAATTGTCATTGTAATTTTTGTATGTACAAGCTTGGTTCTATTTATATCTTTTTATTTTAAATACCTGGGTGAAGCTCATGTTTTTACCACACAATAAAGTAATCTTTTTTATATAGTATGCTACGCTTATTGTTTATTGCTGCCTAAAAATCCCGTTGGTGGGGGAATTCGTTTTATTTTTCTGATTTATAGGGGTGAGCAGCACCCTTCTTGCTCTTGTCAGCAGTGTGTTCTTTCCAATATTATTCCAGATGAGGTCTTACTAATGATTTGACCAGGGGCAAAATGGTATCTCTCTCTGGAGTCCATACCTCTCTTAATACTTGAAAAGACTTTGCTCGCTTTGGAAACCGCAGCTTGGCATTGCATGCTATTATTGAGCTTATGATGTACCAAACCCCCAGATCCTTCTCCACTATGGATCCCCCAGTTGTACTCTCCCTAGAATGCATGATGCATGCAAGTGCATAACTTTACATTTCTCAACTTTAAATTCATCTGCCACATAGTTGCCCAATTAGACAGAGCATTGAGGTCGGCTTGTAAATTGGAGATGTCCTGTAAGGACGTTATTCCACTGCATAGCTTGGTGTCATCTGCAAAGACGGAAATGTTACTTTTGATTCCAGACCCAATATCTTTTATAAAGATATTAAAACGTAAGGGTCCCAGCACTGAACCCTGGGGTACACCATTGATAACCTTAGACCATTCAGAGTAAGAATCATTAACCACTACTCTCTGAATTCTGTCTTTTAGCCAGTTTTCTATCCATTTACAAACTGATATTTACAAACCTGTAGACTTTACCTTACACATGAGAAGTGTGTGCAGAACTGTATCGAACGCTTTTGCAAAATCCAAGTATACCACATCCACCGCCACCCCTCTGTCCCAGGTTTTTCTTACCTCCTCATAAAAAGAAATCAGGTTTGTCTGACAACTTCTGTCTTTCATGAATCCATGCTGTCTGTTGCTTAATCCATGCTGTCTGTTGCAGTGTTATTCATATTCCCATGTAACGAAAACTTTGATGGGCATTTCTTTTTTTTCTTAAATTGCGTGGTTTTAATTCTTGTACGGAACTATTTTCAGTGAGACCGAAAGGATATCGTAAGCGTAATATTGTTGCGGACTCAAGACTGTCAATTACTGCCAGTGTTCTATTTCGCAGATGTGAGTCCACTACTTTTGTTTGCTTCTCTTCCTATGAATCACTACTATTCAGACTATCTTTTAGTCTCAGTTTTTTTTTTTTGGTGCATTTTGCATTTCCAAATTGCTTCCACTTACGTTGGGAGATTCCTCTGGCATTTTAATTTCTGGTTTAAAGTTGAGTAGTGACTTCCTGCAGATCAGCTGGGTCAAGGGCATTGGATTACACTATGGCAATTTAGCAACTCCCCAATCTGTCCAGTTTTATTGGTACAACAGTTTTTCCAATTTAGACCATCTAGTGAGAATCACCTGTTGATCCATGCATCGTGATTACCTCTCACCCATTTTCAATTCAAACCCGTACCAAAGAAATGTTTACAATTTCTCAAATTGCATCACTTACATATTACATCCCATTTGTTCTGTATTGGGGCGGCTACGGAAGCTGCTAACCTGGGATTGTCTGACGATATTATTAAAGGTATGGGGGGGTTATCGGTCTTCTTGTTATCGTTCATATGTTAGACCTCAATTTTGTTTTTAATTTTACAGATTCACAGTGCCATGTTTGGATTGTAGGTCTATTGGGCTCATCAATGTGCTTCGGAGAGCTTCTACGGTTCTAATTTGGGCTTTTGGACAGATCAATTAAAAATTTGGTGGTTTGGTAAAAAGGGTAAGACATGGTTTGAATTGCACAACCCATTGTCCTACTTGTACTTAACCTGTCCTCCCCTGGTATCCTCATTTTTCATTTATCAGGCAATGATAGATTACCGAAAAATGCTGGATATAACTTTAATTTGATTTGTTCCATATTCATTTCATTTTGCCTAATACCATCCTGTTGTTTTCAGAAATAATTAACAGACTTCAGTGGTTGTTAGCTCCTGAATTAAAAATGTTAACAAAAATCATGAAACATATCAACCAAGTGATTTAAATGTTTTTTGAATGGCATGTCTTTTCGCCATGTTGAACTGCGGCCAGTATCAGCTCCCAGGTGTCCTGAGCAAAAAAAAAAGTGCCGTTCTGAGCAGCAGGGACCAGCGCTGAGGATAAAAACTGCGCTGGGCTACAACAAAATTGCCATCGGCTGCCCTGTATAAGGGACATAATCATAAAGAAAATGGCCGCCGAGCTACAGAAAATTGGCCCCTGACCATGCTTTCCACTGAGGCACACCAAAGATGGCCAACAAACAACTGTACACAGTGAAAGGAGGACAGAGAAAATGACGGCAGAACATCGCTATGGCGATCAGCACATGCAGACCTCCAGGCACTTAGTGGCGAGACCACAGACACCCAGAACAGCCCCCAATCTATGGTGAAAGCCCCCTAGGGGACCCCTGGCTACAGGTACACACACCGCTCAGCAGCTCATCATGCAGCATCCCCGATGGGGGGGGGGAATAGGGAGAGAAGAGAAGGACCCCCTAATCGAACCCCCAGGGAATGCTCAGCTGCTCAATCCCGCTGAGGCAGGAAGAGCTGTACTTACCATTCGGACAAGCTGGAGACATCCCATCAGAGACCCACTCCCGAGTACGGGGTGCTGCTGGCCACAGCACACTGTGACAAGGACATCGGTAGTCCAGTCATATGTGTGCCCCGGAATATTGTGCTCACCGGCTGCCCCTGGAGCCTGAGGGGCATGTCGTGGCTGACCCAGCACGTATCTAGGGTCTGCACACGCTCGATGGCCAGGCTGGGGAGACTAGAATGGTCTAGATTATCCAGCCTGTCACCCAGCCAGCTGCTTATAGCAGATCACAGGATCTTAAAATCCTGCGCAAACATTCAGCAAGAAATCCCAGGACCAATGGTCCCGCAGGGAGCCTAGGTCCTTCTCCTTCACTAGGCAAAAATAACTGAGCTGCAGGAAGCAGGCTGAGGGGTTATTACCAGAGGTACTGCCCCCTGGGGGGAACTGTAAAGTTCTGTTTTTTCACATGTAGTACATGTTCTGCCTAGTCCTCTCCTGAAGGTGACGTAATAACCCTATGGTCAAGATTACTGGAGCTGTGTCGTCAATGAACGAAAGAGAAATAATGGTGGCCACACAAAAAAAACCTACGTTAGAATTACTGGTAACGGTATTTCTACGAACCTTCCAGGACGGCACACCTGAGAGATGAGGGCTCCTCCCTACATGAAACACAATCACTTGCCAGCTTTGTTATAAGTCCCCACCTTAATCCTCAGTATGTAATAAAGTAATCCTGAACTGGTTCACAAGGAGCATTGCTCTACATAGGTACTTACCACCTAGTGTTTAGCTTATCTTTGCCTCCACATAGGACGGGAAGTAGGCCTGCCATCCTGGAAGGTTCGTAGAAATACTGTTACCAGTAAGTCTAATGTAGGTTTTCTCCTATCACCTTCCAGGATGGAACACCTGAGAGGATAAACAAGTAACCCCAGGCCTACCTTCAGGGTGGAACCACAGCTTGTAGGACCTTCCGACCAAAAGCCAAGTCTTGCTGTGACAACACTTCCACACAGTAGTGCTTTAGGAACGTATCCTGACTGGACCAGGTGGCCGCACTGCGGATTTGTTCCCAGGAGGCCCCTGCTTTCTCAGCCCAGGACGTTGCTAGTGACCTGGTTGAATGATCTTTAACTTTTGATGGTGCTGGAACTCCAGAACTCTCATATGCTACAGAGATAGCTTCTCTGATCCATCTAGAAACTGAGGCTTTTGAAGCCTGAAGCCTCTTCCTAGATCCAGCGTATAGAACTAGCAGGTGACTAGACCTCCTAAAACTCTGTTCTTTCTAGATAGGTAAGGAGACATCTTCTTACATCTAGACAATGACATTTATTTTCTTTCTCATTTTTTGGTTTATCACAGGACAGCAATATTATGGCTTGCTTCCTATGAAATAAAGATGCTACCTTTGGTAGATATAAGGGATCTGCCCTAAGGGTGACCCTAGCTGGCTGTACCAATAGGAATGGCTCCTTAATGGACAGACCTTGCAGGTCACCGACCCTCCTGGCCATAGTAACTGCTAACAAAAATGATAATTTTAAGGTTAGAAACTTAAAGAGAACCTCTTCTATAGGTTCAAAAGAGTGTTTAGATAACGCCTCTAATACCCTCGTTAGGTCCTATGGAGGGAAACTACTTTTGGCGACAGGAGGAATCCTTTCCCTGGCCAACAAAAAAAGGTTGGAGGTTTTCTTTTGCCAACCTTATATCAAGGTAGACCAAGAGGGCCGCTATCTGAACCTGAAGGGTGCTGACTGCTAGGCCTAAATTTACTCAATCCTGGAGAAACTCCAGGATAACTGGAACAGTGGTGGGGGTTATCTGCCTTTCTTTACCCAAGGAACAGAAGGTCTTTAGAATAAATCTTTTAAGTCACTGGTTTTCTACCCATGAAGAGGGTATTTATTGCTCTTTAGGATCTGGCACTCACTAACCAGGCAGTCAGAACATCTGTTTCTTCCATGGAAAACAAGATCTGGAATAAACATGAGAAATATATCACAGATATACAGGCCATAAACCTTGTATTTCTGAAGGGTAGCCAGCTCAAGCTTTATATGCAGTACAAAAACAGGAAGACATACCCAGCCTTCACTGTTACATTTTCTGATGTACAGTCACCTGTAGCACAGAGAAGACACAAACAAACGTAAAATGTGGTATATTAAGATACCATCATATAACTTAAAGCGTAAGTAAACTCATCCACACAACAGTTACATTTCTGGCACATGCCGGAATTGTGACACTCCCATTGGTTGTGCTTTCAACCAAACTGTCAAATCATCCAATGGCTGGTGTCTTAACTGATCACATGTGGAGAGAGAGAGAACCTGCATAATATTACAGAATACATTCTAAGGCCGCGTACACACGCGCGGACTGTTCGCCCAACTTTGTCCGTTCAACAGTTTCAGCAAACAGTCCGCTCAAAATTAGCATGGACGGACATGCCCACACACGACGAACGAACAGTTTGCTGAAACCGTGCGCGATGACGTGAACAGCACGTACGACGGGACGAAAAATACGACGTCCTATACACTGCATTATAGCTTTCGGCGTGAAAATCCTTTCTGAGCATGCGCGCAACTTTGTTTGACGAACAAGCCTACACACGAGCGGGCTGTTCGCTGAAACAAGGTTTCAGCGGACAGTTTTTCGGAAATTCCGAAAAACCTTGTCCGTCCAACTGTCCGCTGAAACTGTCCGCTGAAAGCCCACACACGAGCGGACTGTCTGCCCAAACACTGTTCAGCGGACAAAGTTGGGCGAACAGTCCGCCCGTGTGTACGCGGCCTAAGATTGCTCCAGAAGATGTTACCTGGGAAGCTGGTGGGAAACATCAGACGGCCTCAGGGCCCATTTACAACAGTCAGCTCTAAACTCAAAAGTTGCCAGGAAACTCTGATGGGGTCTAAAGCTGCACAGAAAACCTCTTTTGCTGCTTCCAAGTAACTGTCCAACTCATACTCCTTGTCCTCAGGTAGGCAGTTGCAGAAAAGCAGTACACACCATGTTTCCCAAAACTTCAACAAAGCTGTTGACCCTCCAGAAGAGGGTCAGAAAGAAAGTACAAATACAGATTGCTGAACCAATAATTTTTTTGACCTGCACCATTGGAGTATTCCCTCTTTTTACATATGTTATGACTGGATGAGAGTGGTGATTCATCATTGGTAGAGACCTTTCCAGTAGAGAGGAGACACCACTGAGTTCTTGGTTCCTGGGTCCACTTGGGAGAATACATCCATTGGGATATTCATGCTCATTCGATTCGGTGTCGTACGACATTCGGATCCATCCATTTCGGTAAGAGTGTATAAACCTCTTCTTATTGCAAGGATTCACCTGCTCCGGATTAATTTTTCATCAGGAGATCATTATTTCACAGTTGGACTGCCACCTATATTATGAATTTTCCTTAGGATTGTGGCCATAAGACTATTTTCTATACAGTCTTATCCTATTCTCACACTTATTTCACTCATTGAGAATTTAATGTTTCAACATTTAATATCATAAGTTTTACATTTTTTTCTTAGCGCTACATTTTCTTTAGCACTAATCCTGACACAGAAACTGGCTGCAGCTGAATTCCTTTGATCTATGCTGGTGTGCCATGGGGTTCGTAATCATTCCAAAGCATTTGTGCATGAACTGACTGCTGAACCTTTGAAGTCTGTTCACCTGGTAAGAGGCTGTCATTTAATGACATCAGAGCTAAACTTTGCACAAAAGGAATCCCGTACAGTATGCTTTATCCAAGTCGCCTCAGAGTCCCGAGCGATTCTTTGATTCGTCCAAAGATGCTGACAACTACCGTATTTTCCGGTATATAAGATGACTTTTTAACCCATTAAAATCTTCTCAAAAGTCGGGGGTCGTCTGATACACCGGGTGTCATCTTATAGGGCAGCCGCCGTCGCATCCGCCCTGTATACAAGCTGCAAGTGTCTGGTATGCCCGGAAAAAAAAGACTGATACACCGGGTGTCATCTTATAGGGTGGCCGCCGTCGCATCCGCCCTGTATGCAAGCTGCAAGTGTCTGGTATGCCTGGAAAAAAAGACATACAGCGGCACCGCCCTTCTATCCTATTACCATACCTCTTTCTCTGACTCTGACAATCTTTTGCTCCTGAGGACAGGCGCGCATGTGCAAATTCTGAGAGGCAGAGGTATGGTAATAGGATACAAGACAAGTGAAAGGGGCATGTTTTGCGTCTTGGAGACCGGGAGGGCTGGGCAGGCAGGGAGAGCTGACCAATCAGAATATCATTTGTTTACAACAACCAGAAAATCGCTGGTAAGGTGGCTGTTATACCACATACAGTACAGCACCAGTATCTACCACTATACCTGTACATACAGTGCACCAGTATCTACAGTACAGCAGCAGTATCTATATCTGTACAGTACAGCACCAGTATCTATACCTGTACAGTACAGCACCAGTACCGTATCTATACCTGTACAGTACAGCACCAGTATCTACAGTACACCTGTACGGTATAGCACCAGTATCTATACCTGTACCTACAGTATAGCACCAGTACCGTACATACCATACAGTACAGTATACAAATGTCCAGCTGTCAAAACCCCCCCATGGCTCCACCAGCAAGAAGAAAGAAATATGAAGCCAGTTTCTTTTTTTTAACCAAACTGAAGTTTATTGAGCATGTAAAAAAAAATTACATAATAATACACAACCAGAAACCGGTGCAACAGGCACCAAACATCATAAAGGAGGATACAGTCCATGTCTGACATAGCATACTGAAATATACATTTTACACAATACAATGTCTTCATACAGTATGGATATAAATGCTATAGATCACCCAGATGGCCACATCAAAGAGGCACCGGCCCACGCTCTTCGCGTAATCCCGGCATCCTAACTCACACAACTGTGGGAATTTTCCAACCACCTATCCCATATTTTGTGGAATTTCAACGGGCATCCACGGTTAGAGTAAATTGTTTTTTTGTATGGTAAAGTTTGCTCGATGGCTCTCTTCCACTGCTGGATCGTTGGGGGGGGGGGGGGGGCAGATCTAAGCCATAATTGAGCTATCTGCATCCTAGCAGCGAAGAAAGTCTCTTGTAAAAAGATCCTGAGATATTTGTGTTCCTCCCGGAGGGGGAGGAGACCAAGGATACACTGGCGTGGGCAGAGTGTAAGGGGAGATCCCATATTATCGCGTATAAATTGGATAATCTGTGCCCAGTACCGTTGTATGGGGGGGCAGGTTCAAATAAGATGATAAAAAGTGCTGGCAGTATCACCACATCTAGGACATACAGGGTCAAAATCAGGTTTGTATTTAGATAATCGACTAGGGGTGACATAGGAGCGATGAAGTATGTAAAGGTGGATCAGTCTGTCCGACAGTTTGGGAGACACCTCAGTCGACACCACCAATACCTCCCCCCAGTGTTCGTCTTCCAACCGTCCAATGTCAGCCTCCCACCTAGTTTTAAGGTTATAAGCATGAGCTGTGGCCCCAGGAGTGAGGAGGTGCGTGTAAATGGAGACTAGTTTCCGGGGATCATCGCCGAGAACCAAATTTGCTAAGGGTGTGCACGCCAAGGCTGGGGGCGCATTCCCAAACTGGGACTGCAATGCATGGCGGACCTGCAAGTAGTGAAAAAATGCATGGTTGGGAAGGCCAAATTCGTCCTTGAGTGTCTGGAATGTCTTGACACCATGGGTTGTATAAAGTTGAGACAAGTAGATAACCCCCCTGCATATCCACACCTTGTAGTCCGGTACCCTCAGCGGCTCAGGTAAATCAAGGTTGTCCCAGAGAGGCGTGTGTGCATGCAGGGAGGGGGCCCCAGATCTAAGTTGCGCCACTCGCCAGACCCGGCCATGGTGTGTGAGCATATTATGTTTAGACCCCAAGCGTGAGAGACCTCTGTGTTTACAAAAGAGAATTTGGTAGGGGTGTGCTATCACGTCTGTTACCGAGGTGCACACCAGATGGGAGTATCTCAGTTTGTCATGTGTGTTAAGATAGTATAAGTGGGAGAGCTGGGAGGCCAAATAGTATGTCTCTAAATCAGGTAACGCAGCGCCTCCTAGGTGGACTGGACATTTGAGGG
Organism: Lithobates pipiens; assembly: GCF_037356315.1. Taxonomy (NCBI): domain Eukaryota; kingdom Metazoa; phylum Chordata; class Amphibia; order Anura; family Ranidae; genus Lithobates; species Lithobates pipiens. The sequence continues at coordinate 123,329,024 of NW_027507686.1, forward strand.
TCTGCCAGGCTAACTTATGCCTGGAAGAGCCCCAAATGAACGAATTAAGGATTGATTCCATATCGCGGTACAAATGGGGCGGTAGATAGAGTGGGGCATGCCAAAATAGGTAGAGCAGTTTGGGGAGAAGAATCATTTTTACAAGCCTCAGGCGGCCCATGACCCCAAGAGGGAGCCTTGTCCAGACCTGGGTCTTCCGTTTCAAAAAGGGGAAGATGGGTTCCAGGTTAAGGCTAGCATAATCCACAGGGGAGCGAGAGCAGTGTATGCCCAGGTATTTAATCCGATCCGTGCACTCAAGAGGTAACAGAGTCTGTATCCTCGTGAAGGCGGAGACATCGATGGGGAGAATTTGGGACTTGGACCAATTAATTCAGAGACCCGAAAAAACACCAAAGTGTTGAATCAGTTCCAAAACCGCCGTCAGTGAGGGACCAGCATCTTCCAAGTATAGCAACATGTCATCTGCGTAAAGACTTATAACCTCGGATAGCTGTCCCATATGAATGCCACGAATGTCCGAGCGCGCTCTAAAGGCAATAGCCAGGGGCTCCACAGCCAACGCATACAGCATGGGCGATATGGGGCACCCCTGGCACGTACCTCGTGACAGAGAGAAGGGGCTGGAAATCTGGCCGTTTACAAGGATTCAGGCAGTGGGGGCCTGATAGAGGAGCTGAATCCAGCGCACAAACCTAGGGCCAAAGCCAAACCTGTGCAGGCACTCCCACAGGTAACCCCACTCCACCGAATCAAATGCCTTTGCGGCATCCAAACTAACCACCACCCTAGAACCGGTGTTATCATGAGGGGCCTGCAAGTTCATAAACAATCTCCTAAGATTAAAAGCCGTATTCTTTCTGGGCATAAAACCGATCTGGTCTGCGTGAATAAGGTGAAGTATTACTTTATTGAGTCTAAGGGCGAGGATCTTGGGCAAAATTTTGATGTCCAGCTGCAGGAGCGATATAGGGCGGTATGATTGGGGGTGAGGGGGTCTTTACCTGGCTTCGGGTTAAGGACTAACAACGCCTCATTCATGGTGCGGGGGAGCACGCCGGTGTCAAATATGTGGCTATAGAGCATGTGAAGTTTAGGGAGCAGAACCTCTTGAAACTGGGCATAGAACTCCTGGGGAAGGCCATCTGAACTTGGGGCTTTGGACGGTGGCAAACATGCTATAGCCTCTGCTATACACTCCTCAGTTATAGGGGCCTCAAGGAGCTCCACCTGGGAGTCCGTGAGGACCGGCAAGTTCACTGTCTGCAGCAGGGCACGCAGTCCGTCCAGGGAGCCAGTAGCCTCAGAGGTGTATAGGTCGGCATAAAATCGCCGAAATTCTTGAGCTACCTCCATCGGATCCGACAGCGTGGTGCCCGCTGCAGACGCGAGTTGGACCACCACCGGGGGACTGTGGTCTAGGTGAGCCATATAGGCCAAAAACCTCCCAGCCCTCTCACCATATTCATAAACTTTTTGTTTGCTATAAAAGGTTTTCCTCCCCGCTCTATCAAGGTATAAATGGTCGGTGAGTCTAGATTGCAGTGTCAATTTGGCGGAATTGGAGGGTGTGGGGTGCGCAAGGAATTCACTCTCCAACACCTCCAGCGCCTTTTCAGCCTGCTGTATAGCCAGCCTCGAGTCTTTATAGCGACTGATGCGAGTTGTCATCAGCATGCGGGCGTGCAATTTAAAGCCTGGCCCAATAGGGCGAGTGGTCAGACAAAACCCTGGTCCCAAACCCCACATCTTGTAAACAAGGAAGCAGGGCAGGGGAAAACAGGTTTATATTAATCCGGGACATGGCATTATGTGCCGGCGTGAAGCAGGAATACGCCCTCTGGGTAGGGTGTCTATATCTCCAGGTATCCGTCAGGGCAAATTCAGCAAGGAACTTGCCAAATCTGGTCAGCGATGGGGGAAGAGAGGGCACAGGGGACTGGGTGAGCCTATCCAGTGCGGGGGATATCATGGAGTTAAAATCCCCTTGCCACATAGCTGGCAGCATGGGGTGCTGTAACATAAAATCAATCCCTTCCTGGAGGGCCTCAAACTGAAAGGGCGGGGATATATAAAAGGCTAATAATAGAAATTCCAGGCCTCCAATTGTAACATGCAAGAGTAAATAGCATCCCCGTCTATCTGATTGCAGAGTATGAAGGTAAAATTGGGCGGTTTTAGCCACCAGGACTGCAACCCCACTAGAATTGTTAGTATAAGGGGCATGGTACATCCACCCAACCCACTTTTTTTTAAGGGTCAACCAGTACCATAACGTCCGCGCGCATTTGCTTGAGGGGAGAAAGCACCGCCACCTTCTTAGATCTGTCACGTAGTCCACACACATTCCAAGTAACCACCTTAAGGGACATCATTGCAAACAGATATCATATTGCAGGACATGTGAAACAGGTGGTGATCGCCCGGGGCCACAGTGTCCCAAAGTGGGACCCTCACAGAGGACAGTGCACAGGGTGGCGGCAAACCCCCCACCCTCCACAGGCCCACCCCGCACCCACACTCTTTATCTCCTCCCACATCCAGAATAAAAACCATGGGCAGTGCAGCTAATGCCTGGTACACAGAATCAAACAGTAGAACAATTGTCAGACATATCTTGGTATGTACAAACATAAAAATAACGTACAACTTAAACTTCAAACAACACCTGAAGGTTGTAAGATACAGCTTAACAGTGCCTACACTGGACCGGCAAGGCAGTAAAAGTACACAGCCGCACACGATATACATGAGAGTTGAGGCCGGCCAGGGAAACACAACTTGGGATGACAGCAAGGAGTGCACTTGGCCACGGGGGATAATGAGGGGTATATCCAGGTGCAGAGAGTGTGCGTGTCCAGGCACACTCCCCGCCAGGAGCGGGGACGAACAAAAGTCAACTGTGCTGTACGGCCGGGTAGGTAGTCTCAGCATAGGGAGGCCTCGGCCGAGAGCAGTGTCCAGATTCCCGGCTGCAAATTTGTCTGTGGAAAGGGGGGACCCATGTGGAATAGGACAAAAGTGGTGCGGGGCATAAACAGGGGTGCACAAAAGGCATCAAGGGGTACACATAGACATGTGTAAGGCACACCAGTCAGCGAAGGGCCAATAAAATAGGAGAGGACAACAGGAGCCCAAGGCTACTCACGGTTCATAACATGGCTGTCCCACATCCACGGAGACCAAGATCAGGGCCGCCGAGGCGCATCATAGTGGCCATCAGAGTAAGGCAGGGCCATCATCCGAGCGTTGCTCCAGCCAGGAGAGTACAGCAGCGGGGTCCTCAAAGAAGTGGGTCTTCCCATCCCGTATAACGCGGAGCTGAGCAGGGAACATCATTGCATATGCCAGGTGACGGATGCGGAGCTGTCGCTTGGCTTCAGTGAACTGAGCCCTCTTCTTCTGGACCTCGGCGGAAAGGTCTGGGAACACCGCAATGCGCTTGTCCTCATAGGGAATGTTGCCCTTCTCGCGGGTGAGGCGCAGAACCGCGTCCCGATCACGATAGTTGAGCATCTTTGCAATAAAAGTGCGCGGTGGGGCACCTGGAGGCGGGGTTCTTGAGGCCAGGCGATGGGCGCGCTCAACCGCAAATGTAGAGGAGAAGGCCTCTCGGCCAAAATTTGTAGTCAGCAGGCGTTTAAGAAATGCAGGGGGGTCAGAGCCCTCCACCTTCTCAGGTAGTCCCACGAAGCGGAGATTACAACGGGCATTCTATTTTCAAGTTCGTCCTGCTTGCTCAGGACGGCGGTTAGCTGATGCTTCAGCCTTTCAGTGGAGATCTGAAGGGGGGGATATCATCCTCCACCTGCCCCTGCCTGCGCTCCGCCTCGCCGACCCTCTCTCTCAGTTTGTGTAGATCTTGGCGAATGAGGGAGATGTCCACCTTGACCTCCTCGATCCTGGAGGTAAGGGAGGTGCGGCAGAGAGTAACAGCCTCAAGAATGTGAGCTGTGTCACCAGAGGGAGGATTCTCCTCGGTCGGACATGGCGTGGCGCCATCTTCCTCCACGAGGTCCGGAGCGTCCGCTCGGAACTTTCCGAGTCTAGCGATCGCGCCCTGAGATTTTTTCGGCGACGACATAGGTGCGGGGTGTTCTCCCGGGAGAGGTAGGATGATGCGCCGTGAAAAAGTTCAAATTAGTCCACAAGGATGATAGAAAGGATGTAGTGCAGCCGGAGCTCATACAAAGTGCGTCTACGCCATGCAGCTGCAGGCCATGCCCCCATGAAGCCAGTTTCAAACTTAAAGTTGTAAACTTTGCCATGGAACATAACTGCGCTGCTGCAAGACAGTATGGAGTAACAGAAAAGATGGTTCGGGATTGGAAAGAAAATGAAAAAGCATTAAAGAGTATGCCAAGGGGTAAGTGTGCATTAAGAAGGGGCACTCCATTGGCCAGAACTTGAAAAACATGTAGCAGACATGGTGAATGAGCATCGGCAAAACGGTTATGTAGTGACATGAAATAAAATACGTTTGTTTGCACTTCAGTGGGCCAAATCGAACCCAGATCACAGCAACAGATTTAAGGCCACTATATCCTGGTGTAATAGATTCATGGGAAGGCATAATATGGCAAAATACAAAATTGCCTGCAGATCTTGATAGAAAAGTAAATAGTTTCCTTCGATACGTTATACAACAGCGCACTAAACATGCGTTAAGTAGTATTGGAAATGTGGATGAAACTCCAATGAATTTTGATATGGTTAGAAATAAGGTGAAAAAACTATTTTAATTAAAACAGCAGGATATGAGAAGTCCAGTTTTACAGTGTTACTAGGATGCACAGCTGATGGCGCCAAACTGAGACCAATGATTATTTTTAAAAGAAAAACAATGCCGAAACTCAAGTTCCCTGTTGCTTGTTTTGTACATGTGAATGAAAAAGACTGGATGGATGATGAAGAGGTAAAGCTATGGCTTGATAATGTATGGAGCAGGCGACCAGGGGGACTTATTCAAAAATGTAGTCTACTGGTGTGGGATATGTTCAGGGCTCATTTAACTCCCAGCACCAAGCAAAGGCTTGCAAGACTAAACTCAGATGCGGCAGTTATTCCTGGAGGATTGACATCGTTGGTACAGCCACTGGGTGTGTGCCTAAACAAGCCATATAAAGACCGCATTAGAGAACAGTGGAATGAATGGATGGTTAGTGGCGAAAAGTCATTTACAAAAGGAGGAAACATGCGTGCTCCACAGTTGGATATTTTGTGCAAGTTTGTCATAAAAGCCTGGAATGATATTGATGCAGAAACAGTAATCAAGTCTTTCAAGAAGTGTGGCATATCAAATTCATTAGATGGTATGGAGGATGAATACTTGTGGCAAGATGAGGAAGCCGAAGAAGAGGAAGCTGAAGCTGAGACCACACCATCTGATACGGAATTTGATCCATATGATGACCGCCTTACAAATGTATCACAAGATGTCATTGATGTACTTATGATATCAGATGACGAACAGGAAGATTTTGAAGGCTTTTAAAGGGAAACTGTCACACCAGCAAAACCTGTAAAAATAAGGTAGCTTGCAGTTATGATGGGCGTTGCTAACTCGCCAGGGGCTTGCCAGACACTTTCTCTCTATTGTTTGTTATCTTCCTCTTATCATCATCAGTTCCAGTTTGGTTGACAGCTTAGAAAACAAACAGCATGGTAGCTCCCTTGGGTTTATTGTCTTATCCTTCCTTTCAACTTTAGAGTGAATTAGGAAAAGTTGAATCCACTTTCACTGTTTTATATTTACATGTTTGATCAAAAACAGCCTTATGTTTATAAGTGACAAAAGTACCTGCATGACATAAGCATTTGAATTAAAATTACCATATTGAAATCAAATCTGATGTTTTTTCATTTTTATTTGGTGTGCGTTGGAAGAGGGGTAGTCTTATACAGCGAGTATATCCCAAACTCTATATTTTAACTGGAAAAGTTGGGGGTCGTCTTATACGCCCAGTCATCTTATACGCCGGAAAATATGGTAGCTCCTAACTCATTGTAGGGAGGACTTCCCATCCTACAGTAGGTGACCGCGATATTGTGTCAATCTCGCTGCTTTTATCAGCGAGACTGACACCCTGCAAGCCCCGTCGCAGGAGCCAGCGCCGAGCCGGCTCGCATCGGGAAAGGAAAAATGTTTATTTTCCTTTCCCGATAGGCGGCAAGCATCGCTGCCCGAGTTCACACTGGTGCGGGGATCCGAATTGGATTCCCGCCAATACCAGGCACTGTATTTGGTATGAATCCTAAGGGAGAACTCCACGCCAAATAAAAAAAAAAACGACATGGGGTCCCCCCAAAATCCATACCAGACCCCTATCCGAGCACGCAGCCCGGCTGGCCTGGAGGATGCTGGGACTGTGACATCATAAGGGGGTGGGGTCACCATGTGACATCAACCGGTGACCCCACCTCTTGTCCCTATATAAGTCGCCGCATCCCTGGCATTGCAGCCGGAGAGAGCGTCGAGTCAACATCTCAAGAAGGAAGAAGCAGAAGAAGAATGGAAGGGGGGGGGGGGGGCGGTGGCAGCAGAAGACCGGGCCACCGCTAGTAAAAGAGCTGGAAGAAGAAGCGGTGTCCCGGCAAGAAGAACCGAAGAGGGGGACAAGACCCCAAAGTCGGAAGACCCCCGGGCGGCGGCGAGAAGACCCCCAAGACGGAAGACCACCAGAGCTGTGCAATAAACTATTTTTAACCCTTGTGTGTTGTGTTTTATTTACTTTTTTTTCACCAGGTGAATGGGTAGGGGTACATGGTACTTCAATACTCATTCACATAAGGTGGGGGGCCGGTATCTGGGGGCCCCCTTTTTAAAGGGGGCTTCCGGATTCTGATAAGCCCCCCCGCCCACAGACCCTGACAACCAATGGCCAGGGTTGCCGGGAAGAGGCCCTTGTCCTCATCCACATGGGGACAAGGTGCTATGGGGTGTGGGGGCCCGCAGGACGCCCCCCTTCCCCCAAAGCACCGACCCCCCCTGTTGAGGGCAAGTGGCCTGGTATGGCTCAGGAGGGGGGGGGCACTCACTCGTCCCCACCCCCTTGCCTGACCGGCCGGGCTGCGTGCTCGGATAGGGGTCTGGTATGGATTTTGGGGGGAACCCCATGCTGTTTTTTCGGCGTAGGGGATTCCCCTTAAAATCCCTACCGGACCTAAGGGCCTGGTATGCCCCCAAAGGCATGCAGGTTTCATTAGTGAGGCGACATTATCGCTGCTCGCTACTATAGGAAAATTACATTACGGGATCGTGCTGGTTAGAGAAGCCTGTCCCCGGGAACCAGCGCAACAGGATTGCGCTGGATACACAATATCGGCGGCACCTATGCTGTTTGGTGAGAAACACAACACCCACCCCCCCCCCCCCCTTTTTTTTTGTCTGCTTCCCCAAAGTGCTGTTAACATGTCCTCTGACATTTACTGTTCCCTGCTCTCTCACTATTGGGATGTGTGTACCCTGTGCATTCTTTTTGGCCCTGTCACTTTATATTTCTCCTATTGTTTTTACTGTCCCCTGCCATCCACTGATGATTTTTCTGGAGTACACTGCTTCCATCCTCCTGTGGGAGGTGCGTGGCTGACTCAGAATGCAGTACGCCTGTGTCCAAGGTGACCTTCTATCCTCATCATGGGCACTGGAGAGACTATATTCACTGAAAACCCTTCTCTTAAGAGAAGACAATCAGGACAATCCCTGAAAACACTTCTCTTCAGAGAAGCCTATCCAGCCCCCACCTAACGAATGTATTTTTACTTTCTACATCTGATCATCCCCCACAGCTATTACCTTTTGTATCACTTGACCCTCCCTCCTAGATTGCAAGCTCTAAGGAGCAGGGCCCTCTGATTCCTCCTATATTGAATTGTATTGTAACTGTAATATCTGCCCTCATGTTGTAAACCACTGCGCAAACTGTTGTTGCTATATAAATCCTGTATAATAATAATGTTGGTCATCCACTAACCTTTCCTCTCAAGACTCATCTATACTTCCAGTGAAGCTTACCCATCTTTAAGGTGTGCTATACCAAGTTGTCCAGGGGCCTATCTCAAGGATCTCTGGACGGAAAGACGTTTTTTCTGACTGTGTAACTATCTTTTTAATGTTTAAGTTTTGGGATCAAACTGCTAGCCTAGCTAAGTTGGGGTTCTGGCTTAGTAGAAGGGTGTGTTATTTAACTGTCAATGCTACTCATGTCCCCCTAGGTATTGATTTTTACACCACCACCACTTTCTATTACTTACACTGTGTTATACTGTAGGACTCTCCCAGATGGTTTAATAAGAAGGTCGTTGCAATGGTTTTCACTCCTGTTTTAATAATGTTTCATGATAGCTATGTCTGACATCAAGTTAGTCTCCTGGAACATACGAGGCTTCAAGGACAAATTTAAATGCTTCCTGCTATTTAAATCCTTTGCCTCCCACAAACTTCACACCCTCTTACTGCAAGAGACTCACCTAATGGGTGTATCCTTGCACGGCGTAGATCTTGGTTGAGACAGGTCTTTCATGCTACCTACTCCTCCTATACGAGAGGAGTTGCAATCCTTATCAATAAAGCCCATCCTTGCAAAGTGGAGAGAGTAATATCTGACCCAGGTGGCAGATTTATAATTTTATTGCTGAAACGCCACTCAGTTCTATGGGCCTTAACCAGTACCTCCCCCCACCCTTATGAAAAATTGGTCCCACTCCCCACTACACACATTCTGTTTGAGGGTGGTTTTAACTTCATTCTGGCCTCAACCCTTGACTCCTCCAATCCGCAACATACTGGAAACAGGCTGACACTAAGACTGGGAGAGAATATTGGCACCAATGGGCACAGAACAGAAATGGGAATTCTTCAAAAAGCTTGTTTGTGATCTCACGGCAAAGTATATTCCCATGGGCAATAAGTTTAAAAGGTTAAAAATAAAGCCGATGTGGCTCACGGCTAAAGTTAAAAAAGCTATAAACTATAAAAAAAAGAGCTTTCAAAAAATATAAAAATGAAGGAACACTAGTGTCATTTAAATGTTACAAGGAATTTAACAGAATATGTAAAAAGGAAATCAAGGATGCAAAAATTCTAAATGAAAGACAGATTGCAAAAGACAGTAGGACAAACCCCAAAAAATTCTTCAAATATATTAATAGTAAAAAGGTTAAGTCTGAGCATGTAGGCCCTTTGCAAAATAATCTGGAGTGGGTGACTGGGGACAAAGAGAAGGCTAACTTATTAAATACTTTCTTCAGCTCTGTGTATACAAAGGAGCATGGGGGAGCTCATGTCCACAATGGGGGTGGTACTGACGCAGCCCCTAATCCACAATGGCTCATAAGTGATATGGTCCAGAAATATTTGGACAGAATAAAGGTGGAGAAAGCACCTGGACCTGATGGCATCCACCCACGGATCCTAAAAGAATTGAGCTCTGTAATTTCAAAGCCATTGTATCTAATTTTTAGGGACTCATTAATGACAGGAATAGTACCACTGGATTGGCGCAGGGCCAATGTGGTGCCTATATTTTAAAAGGGAACAAAGTCTTTACCAAGTAATTATAGACCCGTTAGTTTAACTTCTATAGTTGGGAAGATACTGGAGGGATTAATAAAAGACCACATAGATGAGTTCTTGCAGGAAAAAAATATTTTGAGCAACAGACAGCATGGATTCATGAAAGACAGGAGTTGTCAGACAAACCTGATTTCTTTTTATGAGGTGGTAAGTAAAACCTTGGACAGAGGGGAGGCGGTGGACGTGATATATTTGGATTTTGAAAAAGCGTTCGATACTGTTCCGCACACACGGCTCATGTGTAAGGTAAAGTCTACAGGTTTGGAAACATCAGTTTGTAGATGGATAGAAAACTGGCTAAAAGACAGAATTCAGAGAGTAGTGGTTAATGATTCTTACTCTGAATGGTCTAAGGTTATGAGTGGTGTACCCCAAGGTTCAGTGCTGGGACCCTTACTTTTTAATATCTTTATAAATGATATTGGGTCTGGGATCAAGAGTAACATTTCCGTCTTTGCAGATGACACCAAGCTATGCCGTGCAATAACGTCCTTACAGGATGTCACCAATTTACAAGCAGACCTCAATGCTCTGTCTAATTGGGCGACTATGTGGCAGATGAGGTTTAATGTTGAGAAATGTAAGGTTATGCACTTGGGGGCTAAGAATATGCATGCATCATACACGCTAGGGGGAGTACAACTGGGGGAATACATAGTGGAGAAGGATCTGGGGGTTTTGGTAGATCATAAGCTCAATAATAGCATGCAATGCCAAGCTGCGGTTTCCAAAGCGAGCAAAGTCCTTTCCTGTATTAAGAGAGGTATGTACTCCAGAGAGAGAGATATCATTTTGCCCCTGTTCAAATCATTAGTAAGACCTCATCTGGAATATGCCGTTCAGTTTTGGGCACCAGTTCTCAAAAAGGATATCGGGGAACTGGAGAAAGTGCAGAGAAGGGCAACCAAACTGATAAGAGGCATGGAGCAACTCAGCTATGAGGAAAGATTAGAGGAACTGAATTTATTCACTCTTGATAAGAGGAGATTAAGGGGGGATTTGATCAACATGTACAAATATATAAGGGATCCATATAGGAAACTTGGTGTCGAGTTATTCACTTTAAAGTCAACAAAGAGGACAAGGGGGCACTCTTTACGTCTAGAGGAGAAGAGATTTCATCTCCAAATACGGAAAGGTTTCTTCACAGTAAGAGCTGTGAAAATGTGGAATAGACTCCCTGCAGAGGTGGTTATGGCCAGCTCAGTGGATTGCTTTAAGAAAGGCCTGGATTATTTCCTAAGTGTACGTAATATAACTGGGTACTAAAAAGTTGATCCGGGGAAAATCCGATTGCCTCTCGGGGGATCAGGAAGGAATTTTTTCCCCTGCTTTAGCAAATCATGCTCTGCTGGGGTTTTTTGCCTTCCTCTGGATCAACTGTGGGTATAGAATTGGGTATATGGGCTGGTATATGTATATATGTATGTTGTATGTGTGTGTATATATATGTGTGTATATATATATATATATATATATATATAGTATATATTTTTTTTTGGTTGAACTGAATGGACTTGTGTCTTTTTTCAACCTGACTAACTATGTAACTATGTAACTAAGGTTTTCTCGCATCTCTCTACAACCCACAAATCTGGCTCAAGAATAGATCTCACCTTTGGTAGTCCACAGGTGCTAACTAAAATAGTAGGGGCCTCATATCTTCTGGCAGGACTCTCTGATCATGCTCTGCTTGAATTGCGCCTCCGTCTGGTCAGCAGGAAGGATCCAGGCACCTGGAGACTTGCTCTCTGATGAATTCAGAATTACAGCATGGCTGAACTGGTGTCCCCGCAAAGTGATTCACTTAATGAAGACATTGCATCATCAGGGTTAGTGTGGGATGTCTTCAAGGCAACAATGCGTGGCAACTACATATCGGCTATTAAAGCCATCAGATATGACTGCAATTCTGACACGCTTGAGGCTTGAGAGTCTAAAGGCTGAAACCTCTGCCTCCTTTGCAGAGCATCACACACCAGAGAACTATTTACATTTGGCCCAGGCAGGGAGAAAAATAGAGCTGCACTATACATCTCTAACTCAAACTGATGTTCGATTACTGTTGGGCAAAATTTCTGAGTCAGGAGACAAGAATGGCTGTCTATTTGCAATTTAGTGGCAGACCCTCACTAACAAACTATTGTCTCTGAACTGACTTCTAGGGCGGGAGACTCTATCACTGATCCTAATGCCATCCTACAAGAGTTTTTAGCTTTTTTCAGTGATCTGTATCCCCAACCCCGGTGCCCTAATCCAGAAACTATTTTATCTGAACTGCAAAATTTGTCATTACCCTCTAAAACTCCCAGGCATGATGGTTTACCAGGTGACTGGTACAAGAGTTATGCAAAATCTTTAGCCCCCAGACGCCAAAAACTGTTTTCTCAGTGCTTCAAAGCTGACTCTTTAACTCCCACAAGTCTTTACCCATTTGCAGCTCCCACAGTCACAATCCCAGTCCCGTGAACTGGTGGCTCTAGACATAGAAAACGCTTTTGGCATGGTCATCTGGCATTCAGCAAATCACACAATGGCTGCAAAGGTGTCAGTGCGCAGCCTGACCAGTATAACATTGTTGCAAAAAAGGGATCCACTACCCCCACCTATGATGGCCATAACAGTAAGCAGCATTGGAGGGCAAATAGATATAAACAAGGCCAAAGATAAATCTAAGGAAACATTCCAAGATTACTTACTGACCAGCCCCGCAGACAACCGAATCAACCTAACAGTATGCATTAAAAACAGGGGTTTAGTCTGCACACATTTGCAAATACATGCGTAAGCTATGGTACAGGCCACGTCAAGGCACCAGAATGCATGTGCATCCACTGTGGAGTCACTCATTAGTGAGTGATAGGAACTGCAGAGGTGAGAAAATACCACCAAAAGAAAGCTCTATTTGTGGGGAATAAAAGGACGTCAATTTTGTTTGGGAGCCACGTTGCATGACCGCGCAATTGTCAGTTAAAGCGATGCTGTGCAGAATCGCAAAAAGTGCTCTGGTCTTAAGCCAGCAAAATGGTCCGGTCTGAAAGTGGTTAAGCTTTCGTGTCTAACCCTCCTGAATGGCAAAAAGGCCCAGAACAAGTGACCAAAACAATAAGCCCTCCAAAGACACCAATTAATATGCATATAATAATTCACCATTCTAAGTCTTTTACAAAAGTTTTATTGGAAAATTGAATACAGCAAAAATGTACAAGTATATGATGGTTCCAGTAAACCTAGAACAGGAGGAAAATCCAGACGACGGGATATTATATGTATAATGCAGTATACATTTGTACAAGTATTTAGAATAAAAAAAAGGGAAAGAAAAAACACCAACAGTTGTGATATTTCCTAGGGATGTTCAGACGTCATGTTAAAACTGTGGTATTTGTTGTGTACATGTATAAAGCTTATGGATAATAAAAAAGTCCAGTCAATCACTTTTAGTTGTCCCAAATCACTACAACCAACAGTATTGAATTGGCTCCTTTACAGCCGGAGTCTTAGAATGGAATATACAAAAAGGGCGTGTAGATTGATATCAAAGGATAAAGAGAAGGTATAGGAAGTAGGAAAGAGAGGGAAGAGGAAGAGGGGGGGGGGGGGAGAGTCCATCCCAGGGGGGTTGGGGAGTGCATACCGGACCATTAGATTGATAAGAGCAGATTGTTAGATCTGAGTAGTTGAGTATATGATATCCAGGGTTGCAAAACTCTAAGGAATTTACTGTGCGTATCAGAAACAAGGGACGTTAGTTTTTCATTAGTCATTATATCGTTCATATGTTTTTTTACTGCCTTGAAATTTTGTACCAGAGTTTTCCATTTAAAAAGATGTTGAGCTAGTTGACGTTCTGGGCGGAGGAGCTCAGGTATGGGTTTATATAGCAGGGCTGCGTATGGGTCTCTTTTCAGAGTACAGTGGAACATATTCCATAAAAGAGTATAAGCCCTGACCCAGAGTCTACAGGCCTTTGGACATGTCCACCAAATATGGGCTATTGAGCCTATTGATGAGCAACCCCTGTAACAATGAGGCGAGTAGGAAGGGATGGATCGTGCTTGCCTTTCAGGCGTGTAATACAACCTATAAAAAACCTTATATGCATTCAAGAATAAGGACATTCCTTGAGCTTTTTGTGAGGTATATCGTCATAGTCTGCCAGTCTTCTGGGTCCAGCTGTTTCCCTAGGTCTTTCTTCCATTGGAGGTGATATTTTCTCACTGTGGGTTTTCTAATGGATATGATGGAGGAATAAAGTAGGGGTATTACCCCCGGGGAGTGAGGAGTGGCCCTGCAAATTCTTTCAAAGGGAGTCAAGGCGTAAGGTTTAGGCTGAGCCCAAATGAGTTGTTGAAGAAAATGTTTAATTTGAAGATAGCTATAGTGTTCCTGAAGAGGAATATTATGAGAGGATCTAAGCATTTCAAATGTGACTATTCTTGTAGGGGTGAACAGAGAATGGACATCTTTGAATCCATTATCCGCCCACCAAGAGAATTGTCTAGGATTTTCACTGCTAGGGGGAAATAGTGGGCAATGGGCAAGGCGCAATAATGGCATGTGGGACGATAAAAGGCCGGATGAATATTTTACCGAGTCCCATAGGCGTAAAGAGTGGGTCAAACATGGCCCAAATCTATTTGGACATTTTGAAGGAGGGAGCCAGGGTACAGAGAATATTGGTATAGGGTGTGAGTGGACCAAGTCGATAGTGGCCCATAGTGGCATTTGATGATTGTCACGAAGGCGAGTTAATGGGGAGATACTCGCCTCTGTGTAATATGCCTGTAGATTGGGGACCGTGAGACCCCCATTGATCCGTCGGGCATACAATATCTGCTTATTACTTTGAGTACGAGTAGAACCCCATATAACTTTGTGGAGTTTGCGTTGCTGAATTTGTAGTACATAAGAGGTTACTGGGACAGGTAGTACCCGAAAATAGTACAGTAATTTTGGGAGGTATGACATACGGATCGCAGAAATTCTGCCAAACCAAGATAACAGGCAATGGGACCAGGAGGATAACATTACAGTAAGCTATCCAAAAAGAGGGGGGAAATTAGCCTGATAGAGACCATCATATTTAGGAGTAATGTGAATGCCTAAGTAGGGTAGTGAGGGGAGCCATTTAAATGGGAAGAGTTCTTTTATAGAGGATAGTTCCGAAGGGAAAAGATTCACTGACATTGCTTTAGATTTGGTGGGATTAACCCGTGAATCTGAGAGGGATGCAAAGGTCTCCAGAAGGGAGAACAGGTTAGGTAGTGAGATTCTAGACAATGTCATTGTCAGTAGGATATCATCCACGAATAGGGAGATTTTGTGTGCAAAGCCTGCCACTTCGATGCCTTTTATATCTGGATGTGAACGAATCGCCTCCGCTAGCGGCTCCATGGCCATGACGTATAAGAGCGGTGAAAGTGGGCAGCCCTGCCGAGTGCCCCTCCATATAGGAAAAATAGGGGATTCAAATCCATAGTATTTCATTTTTGCTTGAGGGGTGTCGTACAGTGCCACCAACCAAGTGCCAAAGCCATAATGGCGGAGTACTGTTTTAAGGTATGGCCAGGACAATGTGTCGAAGGCCTTGTTCACATCCAGCGACAAAAGCATAGTTTCCAGGGAGCGGCTATGTGCGAGGTGCTGTAGTTGTATAATTCTCCGGATGGCATCCCCAGCCTGTCTCATTAGCACAAAACCTACTTAGTCATTTTTAATTAAGCGGGGAAGAAATTAATTCAAACGATTGACTAATATTTTTATGAGAATCTTCATATCAATATTAATTAGGGATATGGGTTGGAAGTTAGCCCAAGAGGTGTGGCTTTGGCAGCATCACTATGTTGGCTGTCAGCAGGTCAGATGTAAAGTTCTGGCCATTTTTAACAGAATTATACATCAAGGGAGCGGCTACCACCTCTACCAGCTTTCTATAGTAAATCACCGTGAAGCCACCCGGACCCGGCCTCTTCCCTTGTTTTACGTCCTTGATACATTGTCGTACTTCCGCTGTAGGAATTCTGTGCTGTCCCGATCTGTTTTAGAATCTTGGGCCGAATATAAGGAGGTGAGTCTATAGCGAAACTCGTCTAGTATACAGACCGGGTTGCTAGTGAGTACATTTTGTCTGGTGCGTATGGTGATAGGGCTGGCTTGGGATTAAATGTTCTTAGCCTCTTAGCCAACATCGCGCTTGGTTTATTAGCCTTGATGTACCAATGCTGGCGAGACCAGCGCAAGGTTCGTTCTGCCTGATTGGTAAGACAGAGATCTAATTCTGTGCGAGCCTGGTCCAAGAGCTGCCGGTTTGCCGGTGAGGGAGTTTGCTTAAAGGCTGTTGAAATAGAATCTAGCTGGGATTCCAATGTTGACTGCAGTTTTAGCCTTTCTTTTTTGCGTTTTGATGCTATCTGGATAATGTGACCTCTGAGCATTGCCTTGTAGGCTTCCCATAAAGTTACTGGGGAAGAGACGGAGGAGGATTTAAGGTGGAAATATTCAACTGAAATATTCAGTAGGTTTTCCTGAATATCTCACAGTGATAACAGGGAGTCATTCATATTCCAGGGAGAGTGTTGTGGGCTATGCATTAGGGACTGGCAACATCCAAGGAGGGGGTCGTGTTCTGTCCAAGGGGCTGTGTTAAGGCTGGCTTAGCCCTTCCTTCTCTGGGTTGGCCGCTCAGCTGTCGGCTAATTGCCAGCTCTCTTCTCTCTCCACAGTTACCAGCTGTTCCCAATGATGCTCGTCTGACCTGCCTACTTAAAGCCTTCCAGCTCACTTCACCTCTGCCTTCGCTTTGGTCACATCACAAGGAACCATCTCCTTCAGTTTGTTTCAAGACTGGCTTGCTGACATCCCTCCTGGCTCCTTATCCTGCTTGCAGTTGGTCTACTTGGATCCCTGACTTCAGGCCTGGCTGATTACCGGTGCTGGTTTCTTCTTTGTGAAAAAGAAGAGCGGTGAACTGAGACCTTGTATAGATTATAGAGGTCTCAATTGTGTCACGATTAAGAATGCCTACCCGATTCCATTGATTACAGAGTTATTTGACCGCCTCAAGGGAGCAACGGTTTTCACGAAGCTTGAGTTGAGAGGGGCATACAATCTCGTGCGCATTAAGGAGGGCGACAAGTGGAAAACTGTGTTTAATACCAGAACAGGCCATTATGAATACCTGGTAATGCCTTTTGGCCTTTAACACCACGGCAGTTTTCCAGGAATTTATTAACAATGTCTTCCGAGATTTGTTGCAGTTGTGTGTGGTGGTTTATCTCGATGATATCCTCATATTTTACAAGTCCCTGGAGAGCCACCACACAGTCTGTCGTGTGCTTCAGAAACTGAGAGAGAATAATCTCTATTGTAAACTGGAGAAGTGCGAGTTCCATCGTGAACAGGTTACATTCCTGTCATTCCAGTCATTTCCACTGCTGGTTTTTCGATGGACCCAGAGAAACTTTCGGCAGTCCTACAGTGGCCTCGACCTGTGGGTTTACGTCCTCTGCAGCGTTTCCTGGGCTTTGCCAACTAATCGGAAGTTTATTCGTAACTTCTCGTCCCTGGTCAAGCCTCTGACTGATATGACCAGAAAGGACGGTAACCCACAGTTGGTCTCCGGAGTCCATTAAGGCCTTTGAGACTCTCAAGGCTGCCTTTGTTTCTGCTCCTATGTTGGCACATCCTGATCCTACGTTGCCTTTTATCCTAGAAGTTGATGCTTCTGAGACTAGAGTTGGCGCCCTTCTGTCTCAACGTCCTAACTCTGAGAGCGCTATGCATCCGTGTGGCTACTTTTCCAAGAAATTGTCACCTGCTCAGTGCAATTATGAGATTGGTGACAGAGAGCTGTTGGCGATCATTTTAGCCCTGAAAGAATGGAGACATCTCCTTGAAGGTACCACTGTGCCCGTTCTTATTCTTACTGGCCATAAGAATCTTACATTCTTGTCTGAGGCTAAGCTACTCTCTCCCAGAAGGGCGCGATGGGCTCTTTTCTTGTCGAGCTTTAATTACATTGTCTCATTCTTACCCCCTGTACTAAGAATGTAAGGGCTGATACCTTGTCACGACAATTTTCCTTAATTTCCAAGTCAGAGTCGGTTCCGGTTCCTATGATTCCTCCTGATCATATCTTGGCTACGGTTCGCACCAGTCTTACTTCTTTGGGTGACAAAATTCTTGCTGCTCAGGTACATGCTCCTCCTGATAAACCTGGTGACTGCTGCTTTGTCTCAGAGAGTCTCCGTACTGCAGTGCTCCAGACTTACCATTCTCCCAAGGCAGCTGGCCATCCTGGGAAGAATCAACTAATTTGGGCCATCTCCCAACAATTCTGGTGGCCTAGTCTACGGGCTGATGTTACTGCCTTCGTAGCTGCCTGTCGCATGTGTGCTCAAAGTAAGACTCCACGACACCTTGCAGTGAGCCTCCTACAACCCATACCCAATGGAGAGAGGCCCTGGACTCACCTGTCTATGGATTTCATTGTGGAGTTGCCCAACTCCCAAGGCAACACTGTTATCCTTATGGTGGTTGACCGGTTCTCAAAGATATGTCATTGTTTTCCACTTAAGAAGTTGCCACCTCTAAGGAACTGGCTTCCATTTTTGCTTGGGAGATCTTTTGCTTACATGGGCTACCCAAAGTGATTGTCTTGGACATGGGCAGTCAGTTTGTCTCCCGGTTTTGGCGAGCCTTTTGTGCACAGTTGAGAATCCAGCTTGCGTTCTCTTCTGTGTATCACCCGCAGTCTAATGGGGCCGCAGAACGAGCCAATCAGTCCTTGGAGCAATTCCTACATTGCTATATTTCTGACCATCATAACAACTGGTCTGACCTATTAACTTGGGCAGAGTTTGCTCACAACAGTAGCTTTTCTCCATTTATGGCGAATTATGGTTTCCAACTTTCCATGTTGCCTGGCTTGTTTATTCCAAAGAGTATTCCTGTGTTAGAGGAGCATCTCCGTGGTCTTCGTTCCACTTGGGTACAAGTCCAGGAGGCTTTGTGTCATGCTAATGATATGTACAGACTCCATGCTGACCGCAGACGCCTGCCTGCACCTTCCTACCAGGTTGGGGACAGGGTCTGGCTGTCATCTTGCAACCTCTGGCTTCGTGTTCCCTCACTGAAGTTTGCACCTCGGTTTATTGGGCCTTTCCGTATCCTTCGCAGGATTAGCCCAGTGGCTTATGCGTTGGATCTTGCTCCTAGTATGTGCATCTCAAATGTGTTTCATGTCTCCTTATTGAAACCATTGGTCTGTAACCGATTTACCACCTCGGTGCCATGTCCTCACCTTATTCAGGTTGAGAACCATGAGGAGTATAAGGTACAATCCATTGTTGACTCCCGTAGGTTCCATGGGCGCATACAGTACCTGGTGCATTGGAAGGGGTTTGGTCCAGAGGAAGGCTCCTGGGTTTCATCCTCTGACGTACATGCCCCTGTCCTCCTCCGTGAGTTCCATAGATGGTTTCCCCTCAAGCCCGGTGGTCCTGCGAGGGAGAGGGGTCATTGAGGAGGGGGTACTTTCAGGGCTGGCTTAGCCCTTCCTTCTCTGGGCTGGTCGCTCAGCTGTCAGATAATTGCCAGCTCTCTTCTCTCTCCACAGTTACCAGCTGTTCCTGATGATGCTCGTCTGACCTGCCTACTTAAAGCCTTCCAGCTCACTTCACCTCTGCCTTCGCCTTGATCACATCACTAGAAACCATCTCCTGCGGTTTGTTTAAAGACTGGCTTGCTGACATCCCTTCTGGCTCCTTATCCTGCTTGCTATTGCTCTACTTGGATCCCTGACTTCTGGCGTGGCTGACTACCCGATCTGCAAAACTGATAGAGACATACCGCAAGCGACTTGCAGCTGTAATTGCAGCAAAAGGTGGCTCTACAAAGTATTAACGCAAGGGGGCCGAATAATTTCCCCCCCCCCCCACTTTTCATTTTTTTATTAGTTAAAAAAGTTTCAAATATCCAATAGATTTCGTTCTACTTCACAATTGTGTCCCACTTGTTGGTGATTCTTCACAAAAAATAAAAATGTTATATCTTTATGTTTGAAGCCTGAAATGTGGCAAAAGGTTGAAAAGTTCAAGGGGGCCGAATACTTTCGCAAGGCACTGTATAGTCTATGCTAAATGCAGATTATATATATATATATATATATATATATATATATATATATATAAATGAGACTGACTGTGTATACACATTATATATATATATATATATATATATATACAATAAAATATACTGCCACTAACTGAATAACCTGCCTGCTTCATCAAACTCAAGCTATCTCTCTGTCCATGCCAACAACACTACACACGGCCGCTATGTAATCAGCCTTATATAGTGTGGTGTGTGGACTTAGTCCCCCATAGCCATGATTGGCCAAAGGCACTCTCAGCAGAGCGCGCTGTGATTGGCCAAAGCATGCAGGTCAGGTTCATGCTTTGGCCACTCATCATACAGAAATGGACTATGATCTCGCAGTGCATTATGGGGCGTTCCGTGGTGCTCAAATTTCCCACGAACGCCCCATATGTTCGGTTTGTTTTAGAACAATTGAACACCCGATGTTTGAGTCGAACTAACATTTCGACGCAAACCGTGGGCTCAGCCAAACTCAGAGCCCAGCATTACTACGCTCTTTTCAAATAGTGAGCTAGTATGGGGGATTTAGCAGGAACATGTTACATATTCCACCCTAAAAACAGGTGGAAAAGGCAACATGTTCCCAAATGAATGAATAAATTAATGAAATACTTGTATAGCGCACAATGCGAACTGAATCGCCTCTAGGCGCAAAGGTGAACTTATCCTTTAAAGGGGAACACAGATTGTGATTAAGACCCATGCTGTTTATGGATTAGTGCTCCAGTTTAATGTGGCCCAATGTGGGTAAAACATATCAGAGGGGGGTGACTGATGGGCGGGGATTTTAGCTGAAACTGTCTTACACTGGAGTTAAGAATACAATGTACAGCAGTACCTATATGCCATATTATATTTTGGCGCCAGATGTGCTCTATCTCTGCTAGCACCTGAATACAGAGCATGAAACTGATACTGGAGGCTTGGAGCTCTCATGCTATAACAAGTGTGATGTTTGATTTTCCGAATCATTAGGCATTAGGCAACCACTCATGGAAAAGCAAACAATTTTAATTTTTAAAAAACACAGTGGCTTTTCTTCAGCATAAGTAACACAAAACTGTCCATCATTCTGGTATACAAAAAAAATATTGTCCCACCACCAGAATACGCTTGTCCCACAACATGGTTTAAAATTCTCCCCTGAGTCCAGTAAGGGCACAAGTCCACATCCCTCTCACAACTCTGTATCAGGACTTAAAAATCCTGGGAAAATTATAAATTGGGTTTTCCCAGATCACCCAGGAACCCCACAGCCTGTACAGGTGAAAATCCTAGAGTACTCCACAATCTCCCCACCCCCCATCTTAAAGGGACCACAGCCTAAATAATGGGGACACATACAGTATCTCACAAAAGTGAGTACACTCCTCACATTTTTGTAAATAATTTATTATATCTTTTCATGTGACAACACTGAAGAAATTACATTTTGCTGCAATGTAAAGTAGTGAGTGTACAGCTTGTATAACAGTGTAAATTTGCTGTCCCCTCAAAATAACTCAACACATGGCCATTAATGTCTGAACCACTGGCAACAAAGGTGAGTACGCCCCTAAGGGAAAATGTCCAATTTGGGACCAAAATGGCAATATTTTGTGTGGCCACCATTATTTTCCAGCACTGCCTTAACCCTCTTGGCCATGGAGTTCACCAGAGCTTCACAGGTTGCCACTGGAATCCTCTGCCACTCCTCCATGATGACATTACAGAGCTGGTGGATGTTAGAGACCTTGTGCTCCTCCACCTTCAGTTTGAGGATGCCCCACAGATGCTCAATAGGGTTTAGGTCTGGAGACATGCTTGGCCAGTCCATCACCTTTACCCTCAGCTTTTTTAGCAAAGCAGTGGTCATCTTGGAGGTGTGTTTGGGATCTTATGTTGGAATATTACCCTTTGGCCCATTCTTCAAAGGGATGGGATCATGCTCTGCTTCAGTATGAAACAGTTTATGTTGGCATTCATGGTTCCCCCAATGAACTATAGCTCCCAGTGCCGGAAGCACTCATGCATTCCTAGACCATGACACTCCCAACACCATGCTTGACTGTAGGCAAGAAACACTTGTCTTTTTACTCCTCACCTGGTTGCTGCCACACACACTTGACACCATCTGAACCAGTTATATTTATCTTGGTCTCATCAGACCACAGGACATGGTTCCAGTAATCCATCTTCTTAGTCTGCTTGTCTTCAGCAAACAGTTTGTTGGCTTTCTTGTGCATCATCTTTAGAAGAGGCTTCCTTCTGGGGCGACAGCAATGCAGACCAATGTGATGCACTGTGCTGCGTTTTGGTCTGAGCACTGACAGGCTGACCCCCCACCCCTTCAACCTCGGCAGCAATGCTGGAAGCACTCATACCTCTATTTCCCAAAGACAACCTCTGAATATGATGCTGAGCATGTGCACTCAACTTCTTTGGTCGACCATGGCGAGGCCTGTTCTGAGTGGAACCTGTCCTGTTAAAACGCTGTATGGTCTTGGCCACCATGCTGCAACTCAGTTTCAGAGTCTTGGAAATCTTCTTATAGCCTAGGCCATCTTTATGTAGTGAAACAATTATTTTTTTCAGATCCTCAGAGGGTTCTTTGCCATGAGGTACCATTTTGAACTTCCAGTGACAGTATGAGAGAGTGAGAGCAATAAATCCAAATTTAACACACCTGTTCCCCATTCACACCTGAGACCTGGTAACACTAGCAAGTCACATGACACCAGGGAGGGAAAATGGCTAGTTGGGCCCAATTAGGACATTTTCACTTAGGGGTCTACTGACTTTTGTTTCCAGCGGTTTAGGCATTAATGGCTGTGTGTTGAGTTATTTTAAGGTGCCAGTAAATTTACACTGTTATACAAGCTGTACACTCACTACTTTACATTGTAGCAAAGTGTAATTTCTTCAGTGTTGTCATAGTTGCAAAGGGTGGGCCAACTCAATATTGAACCCTACGTACTAAGACTGGGATGCCATTAAAGTTCATGTGCATGTAAAGGCAAGTGTACTAATACTTTTGGTAATATAGTGTAATTTAGATCTTAAAAAAAACACTTGTACTAATACTATTTCTTTAGCAACATTTTACATTTTTATTTCAATTTAAACAAAGATATTACATCATTAAGGTCAATTGAAAGAATTAAAATTTAGGCAGTAAGGAAAATGTCAAGGTGGCTAGGTGTCTATCAGAGTGACTACTTTTAGCTGTGCTAGTTCTGCAGGATAACTGGGAGGAACATCACATTCTGTGAAGAGGATTGTACTGCCCCAAAAACTAGCACTATTTCCGGCCACTGAAGGCATTCAATGCATTATGGGAGTCTTAACATGAGTTTATTTTTCTTAAAGTGTATTTCCACATTTGCAGCCAAATTAATCTAACGCCTTCTTCATATTTGTTACATGTTCCCTATATTTTTATACTATTTAAAATGCCTTTTCACTTGCTGAAAACCTTCATCAGGTTTTCCCCTTTTATGTAATCTTAAGAGGGTGGGTGGTGTGGGGAGTTATTTTACCATAACTAACCCTGTCTGCGCTGACATATCTTCATGCTCAGTTGTAAACCACATGTGCACACTATTCTTCGCCTCCTCTACTGAGATACTGATGTTATGTTGCACCATTCTCCTACAGCCAGTAAGAGGAGAGCTGATGTCAAGCAAGCCCATAGACTTCTATGCAGTGTGCTGAGAATCCTGGGAGTTGTAGTTTGAGTCGGCAGCCATATAATCAGATGAATACCCTCATTACACTATAAATCCCAATAGGCACTGTGTAATAGGAGGAGTGAAGAGATGATTTTTAATAAACTGCCGGGAAAGTTCTTCCTCTTGGTATGAGGAACTGAAAAAAAGAGAGAGTAACTCTGTCTGGATTTTTTCCTGACAGCGGGACCCCATACCAGTAGAGATCCGAGCCTGGCACTGGGAGTGAGGACACCCAGGGGCAGTGCAGCACCATCCACATCACAGCACCTGCACCACTACTTCAGGGAGACTGAAGCATCCACTCAGCCTCTTCTTCCCACCATTGATCATTAGAGGTTTTCAGGGCGAGACTGAGCAGGCCTCCTCTTTCTACAGTGAGAGGTCATTGCAGCATCCCAGGGACAGGTGAGAGGGCTATTCTCCCATTGTTGATACTGCTAGCAGGGACTGAGCCACTAATGCCGTGTACACACGACCGGACTTTTCGACATCAAAGGTCCGACGGAACGATTCCGGCGGACCATTCGATCGTGTGTGGGCTGCAGCGGACTTTTGATTTGGAAAAATCCGACAGACTTTAGAAATGGAACATGTTTCAAATTTTTTCGCCGGAACTCCGCCGGACCCAGTTCCTACTGAGAAATCCCGAAATCCTGACAAAAACCGACGCGAGGGCAGCTATTGGCTACTGGCTATGAACTTCCTTATTCTAGTCCGGTCGTACGTCATCACGTTTGAATCCGTCGGACTTTGGTGTGATTGTGTGTGGCCAAGTCCGTTCATTCGGAAAGTCTGTCAGAACTCCGCCGAAAGTCCGTCGGACCTAGTCCTTCGAAAAGTCCAGTCGTGTATACGCGGCATAAGATCAGAACATGAAGTGTACCCAATCCATACTGCATTCATACTATGCCACACTAAACCTAAACCTAGACTGCACCTATACCAACCCTATACCGCATTATTCCAAACCTTTATCACAGCTGAACCACATCTACCTCGCACCTGTGCCATGCTTATACTTTACTGCATGAACGTAAACTGGGACTGCACCAACATTCTGAATAGCTGTCAGAAGAACATCTCAATGGTCTGCCCTCCCATAATAATTATTCTGTAAGCGCTTTTTGTTCTCCTGCCCCTTCCACTCCCATTCTCCTTTTCTTTTGGACAGTGCATATCCAGTCCGTCTAGGACTAGCGTCACCACCATAACTGCGCTCTGGCAGTATAGTTTCAGCATTTGGTAGATTAAACTTTCCTACTGCTCACTATTGCACTTGTGGTGGCCTTGCTACTGTTTATGCTGATATGGATGCGAAATATCATCATATGCAAAGGCCCTACTGTTAATCACGTATGCTAAATTGTGTTATTCCCATTGTTAATCCATTGTATGCTTGTCTACTTACCAACCATTATGGGTGACATTATATTAAGTTTGCCCTTTTTACATGGTTTGGTGCTTGTATTCTTTGAGATAGTATTACTATTGGGTACTAAGTATTAGTTTCAGTAAATTCCTGTGGTATTGTATGTTTGCATAGCATTCTAGCTCATTATGAATTAGTTACCTGAGATCAAAGCCCCCAAAGCGACCCTCAGCCACCTCCTCCGTCACGCCATGATACCCGGAGTGACTCCGGGTATCATGGCCTCCGGGTATCATAGACATTGGTGCCCGTTTTTAGGAAAATACCTCCTTAACCGTGTAGGTTAAGGAGATATTTCTTGCACCTACAGGTAAGCCTTAATCTAAGTGGTCCTGTAAGGGTTTACAACCACTTTAAGGACTGGGCCTCTTTTCTAGATGTGTTGTTTACAAGTTAAAAACAGTTTTTTTTTAGCTAGAGAATTACTTAGAACCTCCAAACCTTATACATTTTTTTTCTAACACCCTAGAGAATAAAATGGCAGTCGTTGCAATACTTTCTGTTACACCGTATTTGCACAGCAGTCTTACAAGTGCACTTTTTAAAAAATAAAATAAAAAATACACTTTTTTGAATTAGCAAATAAGACAACAGTGAAGTTAGCCCATTTTTTATATTATGAAAGATAATGTTACACCGAGTAAATTGATACCCAACATGTCACGCTTCAAAAAATTGTGCCCACTGGTGGAATACGGCAAACTTTATCTCCATAGGCAACATTTAAAAAATTCTACAGGTTGCATGTTTTAAATTACAGAGGGGGTCTAGGGCTAGAATTATTGCTCTTGCTCTACCGATCGTGACGATACCTCACATGTGTGGTTTCAACACAGTTTTTATATGCGGGCGCTACTCACGTATACGTTTGCTTCGGCACGCGAGCTCGGCGGGACTGGCATGTTTACATTTTTTTTCTTATATATTTTACCTTTTATTTTTACACTGTTTAAAAAAAATGTGTAAACATCCCTTGTAATAGAAAAAAAAGCATATAATAAAAAAGCATATATTCTCTTAAATATGAGATCTGGGGTCAAAAAGACTTCAGATCTCATATTTACACCAAAATGCAAATGCAAAAAGCAAAACAAAAAAATAAAATTGTCATTTGAAAAAATTGAAAAAAAAGTGGCCCTTTAAGAGCTATAGGCGGAAGTGACATTTTGACGTCACTTCCGCCCTGCAGTGTCATGGGGACAGGTGGGGGCCATTTTCCCCTCGCTCATCTCCATGCAGAGCCCTGAGAAAAGCCAGATTGCTTCCGCCGCTGCTGAAGGCTCCGGTAAGCGGTGGAGGGCGCAGGAGAGTGGTGGGAGGAGTGCCCCTCTCCCTCCACCGATAAAGGTGATCTCGCAGCAAATTCACCTCAGAGACCACTTTTATCTTAAACCAGAACGCCGGCCGAACACGGTAATACTGGGGTTATGGCAGCTAGCTTCTGCCATAACAACGATGTCAATCCTCAAAGTGAGGACGTACATCGGCGTGCGGCGGTCCGGCAGTGGTTAAGGGGGCATGGCAGGGGGTGTGTCCTATGCCTACATACTTTTGCTAATAGGTGTCCCTCATTCCCATCTCAAAAAATATTGCGATGCATACTAGCCCATTATGCTTTTCATTTGCAGGCTTTGCAGCGAGCAAAAGAGGAAGTAAAAAACCCATCAGGGTTTACTTCCTCTTTAAGACAGAGAAATTCTCCACATGGCTGGCTCAAGCGGGTGGATGTCTACCAGATGATAAGTCAAGGATGGAGTTAGAAGCTGAACAGCCAACCACATCTAACCCCAGAGCCTCAATGGCTTCAGCAGTACCCAATTTGCTGACCCAGGTGGCACAGGCACAGTTGAAAATGCAACAAACAATGTTGCAGGTAATGGAAACCCATGCAAGCATGCACACATCTCTGACTAATATAAAGCAGATTGTGTCCACTCTAAATTCAGAGAAAGGAACCAAACAACGGGACATGTTATCACCCTCACATGTTATTGTTGTGGGGAAGCTGGACACCAATGCTCTTAGAAAAGCCCCAACAATGGCCAGCAAAAACTTCTCAAAAGGACTGCCCTTCCCTTATTAATTATTCCGCAAGCCCCCTTTATTCCCCTGCCCCTTCTACTACCATCCTCCTTTTCACTTGGACAGTACATACGCAGTCAGTCTAGGACTAGCGGCACCACCTTAAATATGCTCTGGCAGTATAGTTCCAGCGCTTCATAGATTAAATGTTACTACTGCTCACTGCAGTGCTACTGTTTATGCTGATCTGGACTCAAAATGTCATCTTATGCCAAGTCCCTACAATTCATCACTTTGTATGCTAAATTGTGTTATTCCCATTAATCTATTTTATGCTTGCCTAGTTACCAAGCATTATGGGCGATAATATATTAAAGTGGAACTTTAGCCAGAAAATTAAGTCCTGCTAGACCTTCTAACTTCAGGCTGGCCCCTTTTGCAGGTATAGCTGTATAAAACATTAAAAAGTGTCTATACTGTAAAATCCAGTAATACACTGTTTCACCTTACTCTGCACATGCTCAGTTGCTCTCTATTTTTAGGCACTATTAGGGTTTGTAGAGGCCGATCTGCTGACATCCTTAAAATTGAATCAAACCCTCCTATCCTTTACATCCAAGGAAGCTGCTTCTGTTTGCTGCACATGTGATCAGTTATGACACCAACCATTTGATGGTTGGACAGTATGGTTGAGGACACAAGCAAATGTGACAGGAATCCCAGCATTCCAGGAGTGTAACTGTTTTTTGAAAACGTTAAATCAATGGGTTTAGCTCTGCTCAATGGTTTACTGCTGTTCAGGGGCTATGGGCTTCAAAAAAAATGACAGGCTCCAGCAATAAGAAACAGGAGCAATGCTGGAGGCAGTTTACAGCAACCCTAATTTTGGTAGCATAATTATTAATGTAAAATGTCTTCTTGCTAAAGAACCTTACTTTTTATCAAGTTATGGGTAAAGTTCTGCTATAAGATTGCCTTTATTACCTGGTTTGGTGCCTGTTTCTTTGATAAAGTATTTTTATTGGGCACTAAGAGAACATCGAGAAGGTTGAAAAGGACAAGGCAAAGAACAGAGGACCCATCCTATCCTGCGGCTCTTACATGGGCAATTCTACATATATTTCTAATTACTTTTTAGGTATGCTGTGTGAATGGTAACACATAACAAACATATAGACAGGGTTTCTCAAACTGGATTTGAATTGAATTAGAAAGGTGGAAATACACTTTAGGGCCCAAAATAGTACTGAAAAGCTGATGCATACTTTGTTGTATTCATTACTGCCTACAATGGTTAATAATCATGTTCCTGGATTACATTAGCAAAAATGTATTACAATGAAATGCAATTTCATACTAATAATCTGAAAATACAGGCTATAAAATAGAATTATATTGTAACACATACAGTACAGTTACACATACATTATCAATAGCATCCCTTAGGTTTAAAAGCATATACTAAAATATCATAAAGACTACTTATGAATGTATATTGAGGTGGATGAATAAAATACTGGAACATTTTAATTGGTTGTATGGTGCTTAGCCAAGACTAAGTTTGCATTGAAAAATTGAAAGCACTTTGCTGCGCTATACCAGATTTTTGTGAGCACACAAATTTGTGCCCAGACTTGCTTTCTGTATATATAGATAGATTTGTTACTGATTTATTTACAAATTATTTACTTATCGATTGATCACATATAAGCTTTGTTTACATACGATAGACCAGTGATAAGATATTAAATCTGAACTTTGATTTCACTGCACACTCTGAGCTTATCATAGTTAGAATGTATTAGAAGCCGTGTCAAATCAGATAAAGACCAGCTCGTTTTCTGACTGAAAGATGACCAGCTTCTCCTAGTCCTTTCCTCCCAGCTTCACTGTCACTGGCCCACCCCTTTCATTCATTGGATGTCAGGTTTTTCAATCATGGAGGCTTAGTATCACATATAGTCTGCATACAAATTTAACCTGCCTGGGAATGCTGACATCTGCAGACTGACATCCCTCCATCAAGTCATTTTATTTACATAATGACTTCCAAGAGCCAGGCCCACTGCCAGCATTAAGGCTGATGGCTCTTGAGAGAAAAACTGTGTTGTTATTCAGATTTCAATTAAAATTTTCTTGCACGTTAGAAATTGCAAATAGATGTCTAATTCTGTAAAAAGGAAAGGGAGAATTTTTTTCTGTAGTAACTAATTATCATAGTTATTGTAGGTTATAAAAAGGGTGTAGTGCAATATATTTACTGTGATATAATGTGATATAAGAACACATTTATGTCAATAGAAAAAAGTTCATGTGTTAACGTGTTTTAAGTCAAATATTTGTTATGTCTGCTCAGCTATAATCCACTGAAGAATTCCAGCAAAAACAAATGATATTACACTGTGTTTTGAAATATATGCCAGGCCACGAAGTGTTTCTTTGTTTGTTTCACCAGTATCTCCAGCTCCCATGGTATTTAGCTGCTGATTTCTTGAAGAGCACAGATCATGTAGATTTCCCTGGTATTGGATTTTTCTTGATTCTTGTCTCAAGGACTCCCATATGGCAGCTGTATCTTCAGGGCAGTTTACCAAGACATTACTGGCACACTTGTGAAATTCATCCCAAGATCTAAATAGATAATATGGAGATATTATGTACACATTATACATATATATGGAAACTCTTATGCCACGTACACACGATCAGACTATCCGGCGGACTTTGCAGCAGAGGTCTGCCGGACTTTCCGAATGAGCGGACTTGCCCACACACGACCAGACTTTTCCGGCGGACAATCCGCCGGACTAGGGCGGGGGTCTGCTGGGTTTTTAGAAATGAACGGACTTGCCCACACACGGAGTAAATCCGTTCATTTTGAACATGACTCCAGGTAGACGGGACTAGCGAAGGAAATCAATGTTGCCGCCTCCATCAGTAAGATTGACACTTCGCGAGCCCCCTCGCCTGGTATGGATTTAAAGGGGAACCCCTACGCTGAAAAAACGGCATGGGGTCCCCCCAAAGTCCATACCAGACCCTTATCCGAGCACGCAGCCTGGCCAGTCAGGAAAGGGGGTGGAGACGAGCAAGCTCCCCCCGAGCCGTACCAGGCCGCGTGCCCCCAAAGCACCTTGTCCCCATGTTGATGAGGACAAGGGACTCTACCCGACAACCCTGGCCTTCGTCGTCACTGCCATACGGGGGTCTTCTTCTGACTTCGGGGGTCTTGTCCCGCTCTTCGGTTCTTCTTGACGGGCCTCTGCTATTTTCTTGCAGCTCTTTTATTAGCATTGGCCCGGTCTTGATGCTGTCGCCTTCTTCTTCCTTCTGATGTTGACACGATGCTCTCTCCGGCCGTAATGGCAGGAATGCGTTGTGCAGCGACTTATATAGGCATTAAGGGGCGAGGTCACCGGGTGATGTCACATGGTGACCCTGCCCATTATGCTGTCACAGTCCCAACAACATCCAGGCCTGTGACATCATAAGGGGTGGGGTCACCATGTGACATCACCCGATGACCCCGCCCCTTATACCTATATAAGTCGCTGCACAACGCATCCCTGCCATTACGGCCGGAGAGAGCATCGTGTCAACATCAGAATGAAGAAGAAGAGAAGAAGGAGGAAGAAGAAGGCGACACCGACAAGACCGGGCCAACGCTAGTAAAAGAGCTGCAAGAAGATAGCGGAGAGCCGGCAAGAACCGAAGAGCGGGACAAGACCCCCGAAGTTGGAAGAAGACCCCCGGAGCTGTCTAATAAAGTATTTTAAAAACCTGTGTTGTGTTTTTTTATTAACACTTTTCCCCCCAGGTGACTGGGTAGGGGTACATCATACCCCATACTCATTCAAATAGGGTGGGGAGCCGGGATCTGGGGGCCCCCTTATTAAAGGGGGCTTCCGGATTCTGATAAGCCCCCTGCCCGCAGACCCTGACAACCAACGGCCAGGGTTGTCAGGAAGAGGCCCTTGTCCTCATCAACATGGGGACAAGGTGCTTTGGGGTGGGGGGGCCGCACGCCCCCCCTTTCCCCAAAGCACCCCCCATGTTGAGGGCATGCAGCTTGGTACGGCTCAGGAGGGGGCCCGCTCGCTCATCCCCACCCCCTTTCCTGACCGGCCGGGCTGCGTGCTCGGATAAGGGTCTGCTATGGACTTTGGGGGGACGTAGGGGTTCCCCTTTAAATCCATACCAGGCGACGGGGCTCACGAGGTGTCAATCTCGCCGATGGAGGCTGTGACAGTGACTTCCTTCGCTAGTCCCGTCTTCCTGGAGCCACGTTCAAAATGAACGGACTTTACTGTGTGTGTGGGCAAGTCCGTTCATTTCAAAAGTGCGGTGGACTGGCACACAGACGGACGGATTGTCCACCGGACTGCCGAGTCCGGCGGACAATTTTGAGTCAAGGTTTCTTTCTAAGTCCGCCGGACTTTTGGGAACAAAAAGTCTGCCAGAGCCCACTCACAGGCATTACAGTCTGATCCTACTATTCAAGATTTTTAGGTATATTTCAAGGGTTGTAAATAAGCTGTATTTCCACCTCTATACAGTCCATTTCTGCCAATAGCATCAGTCAGTGGGTATGCTTTATTACAGATCCATTTCTATTCAGTAATAGTAGTGTATTCAGATATAGAAATATTAACCCTGGGTCAAGAATCTGTCCTTGAAACCCTCATACCTATTGACTTATCACTTTCCAATAGAGAGTCTTAGGAGGTGAGAGTGGGTGGAGCCATGTGATCAACCCAGGTAAACTAAGTCAACCAGGGGCAATGACTTAGAAAATGGCCTTGACATGTGGACACCTGGAGTTACCTACTATGTTCTCCCAGTGATGGACAACTTTTTCCATATTTTCAATTTATTTTAAAGTGTAAATGATTAAACCCCCTGTCACTACTCGCTATGGAGATTAAGCTATCTGTTCCAGTAAGGATTGTCACCAGACTGAACAGAAGGGAAAATCCAAAAATCTGAACTGTCACCAAAACAGAATAAATTGAAAATTTACTAGGGACACCTATTGCAGTTAGAACTGTCTGAGAGGGGATTTCCCTCACTTTGCAGAGATTTCTTCTCCATTTTGTCTTTACAGACAGTAAAAACATTCCCTACTCTATCCAAAAACATTAAAAATAGTTTTGGCTTTATATTTACTTTGGAGACTTTGATACTGGAAATTTATTTACAGAAAATCTTTAGCAAATATTCCCAGAAGCCAATATGAAAATACATACATAAAGTATAAAGATTAGAAAGAACTACTCAAGACTCCTTGTAACATTCTCTAGCCTGACTTCCATTCATTTAGATTGAGCAGCGCACGTTAGTTACATAGTTAGTCTGGCTGAAAAAATACACGGTGCATCTAGTTCAACCAATACAAGGGGAAAAAATCTATATATATCTACAGTGCCTTGCGAAAGTATTCGGCCCCCTTGAACTTTTCAACCTTTTGCCACATTTCAGGCTTCAAACATAAAGATATAACATTTTAATTTTTTGT
The DNA here is from genome assembly GCF_037356315.1 of Lithobates pipiens. NCBI lineage: Eukaryota > Metazoa > Chordata > Amphibia > Anura > Ranidae > Lithobates > Lithobates pipiens. The sequence goes on from NW_027507686.1 coordinate 123,361,435, forward strand.
GAAGAATCACCAACAAGTGGGACACAATTGTGAAGTGGAACGAAATATATTGGATAATTTAAACTTTTTTAGCAAATAAAAAACTGAAAAGTGGTGCATGCAAAATGATTCGGCCCCTTTACTTTCAGTGCAGCAAACTCACTCCAGAAGTTCAGCGAGAATCTCTGAATGATCCAATGTTGTCCTAAATGACTGATGGTGATAAATAGAATCCACCTGTGTGTAATCAGGTCTCTGTATAAATGCACCTGCTCCGTGATAGTCTCAGGGTTCTGTTGAAAGAGCAGAGAGCATCATGAAGACCAAGGGACACACCAGGCAGGTCCGTAATACTGTTGTGGAGAAGTTTAAAGCCGGATTTGGATACAAAAAGATTTCCCAAGCTTTAAACATCCCAAGGAGCACTGTGCAAGCGATCATTTTGAAATGGAAGGAGTATCAGACCACTGCAAATCTACCAAGACCTGGCCGTCCCTCTAAACTTTCAGCTCAGAGAAGACTGATCAGATATGCAGCCAAGAGGCCCATGATCACTCTGGATGAACTGCAGAGGTGGGAGAGTCTGTCCATAGGACAACAATCAGTCATACACTGCACAAATCTGGCCTTTATGGAAGAGTGGCAAGAAGAAAGCCATTTCTCAAAGATATTCATAAAAAGTCTCATCTAAAGTTTGCCACAAGCCACCTGGGAGACACACCAAACGTGGAAGGTGCTCTGGTCAGATGAAACCAAAATCAAACTTTTTGCCCACAATGCAAAACAATATGTTTGGCGTAAAAGCAACACAGCTCATCACCCTCAACACACCATCCCCACTGTCAAACATGGTGGTGGCAGCATCATGGTTTGGGCCTGCTTTTCTTCAGCAGGGACAGGGAAGATGGTTAAAATTGAGGGGAAGATGGATGCAGCCAAATACAGGACCATTCTGGATGAAAACCTGTTGGAGTCTGCAAAAGACCTGAAACTGGGACGGAGATTTATCTTCCAACAAGACAATGATCCCAAACATACAGCAAAATCTACAAAGAGATGGTTCACAAATAAACGTATCCAGGTGTTAGAATGGCCAAGTCAAAGTCCAGACCTGAATCCAATCAAGAATCTGTGGAAAGAGCTGAAAACTGATAGAGACATACCCCAAGCGACTTGCAGCTGTAATCGCAGCAAAAAGTGGCTCTACAAAGTATTAACACAAGGGGGCCGAATAATTTTGCACGCCCCAGTTTTCATTTTTTTATTAGTTAAAAAAGTTTCAAAAATCCAATAGATTTCGTTCCACTTCACAATTGTGTCCCACTTGTTGGTGATTCTTCACAAAAAATAAAAATTTTATATCTTTATGTTTGAAGCCTGAAATGTGGCAAAAGGTTGAAAAGTTCAAGGGGGCCGAATACTTTCGCAAGGCACTGTATATATATATATATATATAGATATAATATATATCTATATATACACACACTCATACACATACACACACACACCGTCCTATATATTCAATCCTATACCCACAGAGGAAGGCAAAAAAAAAACCCTAATTCCGCATACACACGTAGCAGACTATCCGGCAGACTTAGTCTGGCGGACTATCCGACGGACTTAGTCTGGCGGAATTTCCGCTGAACTTTTGCGGCGGACTAAGTACGGCGTACTAAGTCTGCCGTACTTTTGAAATGAATGGACTCACCCACACACACGGAGGAAAGTCCGCTCATTTTGAGCACGGCTCCAGGTAGCCGGGACCAGCGAAGTAAGCGTCGCTGGCCCCGTCACCTGGCTTTCGGCGTAGGGATTCCCCTTTAAGTCCATACCAGGTGACGGGGCCAGCGACGCTACCTGGAGCCGTGCTCAAAATTAGCGGACTTTTCTCCGGGCGGGAAAAGTCCGTTCATTTCAAAAGTATGGCGGACTGGCACACACACGGCCATACTGTCCGCTGAAATGCGAGTCCGGCGGACAGATTGGTGTGCAAAACTACTTTCTTAGTCCGCCGGAGCCTACACACGGGCGGACTTTTCCACCGGATTGTTTGATCGTGTGTACGCGGCATAACAAAGCATGATTTAACTTGCTCCAGCAGGGGAAAAAAAATCCTTCCTGATCCCCCAACAGTTAATCGGATATTCACTGGATCAACTTAAATTTTAGTTTAACGTACTTTTAGGAAAGAATCCAGGCCTTTCCTAAAATAATCTACTGAGCTGGCCAGAACCAGCTCTTAAGGGAGTCTATTGCATATTTTCATAGCTCTTACTGTGAACAAGCTGTTCCATATTTGGAGATGAAATATCTTTTTCCTCCAGACATAAAGAGTGCCCCCTTGTCCTCTGAGATGACCTTAAAGTGAACAACTCACTACCAAGTTCACTATGTGAACCACTTTTATTTATACATGTTGATTATATCCCCCTTAACCTGCTCTACTCCAGAGAGAATAAATTCAGTTCCTCCAATTGTTCCTCCATGCCTCTTATCAGTTTGGTTGATCTTCTCTGCACTTTCTCCACTCTTCCAATATCCCTTTTTTTGAACTGGTGCCCAAAACTGAACTTCACATTCCAGATGAGGTCTTACTAATTTGATTCTACAGGGGAAAAATGTTATCTCTCTCTGCAGTCCATGCCTCCCTTAAAGCGGGAGTCCACCGGGACTCCGCGTTTTTTTTTTTTTTTAAAAGCCAGAAGCTACAAATACTGCAGCTGCTGGCTTTTAAAATAGTGACACTTACCTGTCCAGCGCGCCCGCGATGTCGGCACCCGAAGCCGATCGCTAGGTCGTCTGTCGGGTCCTGCCGCCGCCATCTTGGGTATGGGAATCAGGAAATGGAGCCTTTCGGCTTCATTTCCCGGTTCCCTACTGCGCATGCGCGAGCCGCGCTGCGCAATGAGGACGGTCCCCGCTGCCTCTGGGAGCTGTGTGTTTCCCAGCAGGCAGCGGGGCACTTGCTAAAGGGGGCGGGCGCTTGCGGAAAGGAGCGTAACGTACGCCCCTTTCCGCAGAGAGCTAGCCCGGAAGTGGGTGCAGTTACCTGGATTATCCAGGTAACTGCACCCCCCGCCCCCCTGAAAGGTGCCAATTGTGGCGCCGGAGGGGGGGAGGAATCCGATGAGCGGAAGGTCCATTTTAGGGTGGACCTCCGCTTTAATACAAGAGAGGATTTTGCTTACTTTGGAAACCGCAGCTTGGCATTGCATGCTATTATTAAGATTATGATCTACCAGAACCCCCAGATCCTTCAACACCATTGACTCCCCCAGCTCTTCTCCCCCTAGTATGTATGATGCATGCATGTTTTTAGCCCCAGAGTGCATAACTTTACATTTATCAACATTAAAACCAATTTCCTACACAGTTGCCCAATGAATTGCATTGAAGTTGGCTTGTAAGTTGGAGACATCCTGTAAGGACTCTATTCCACTGCATAGCTTGATGTCATCAGCAAACACTGAAATGGTACTTTTATTCCCAGACCCTATATCAGTTACAAATATATTAAAGAGTAAGGGTCCCAACACCAAACATTGGGGTACACCAAAGATGACCTTAGACAACCTTAAACCTTAGACCATTTAGAGTAAGAATTATTAACCACTACTCTCTGAATTCGGTCTTTTAGCCAGTTTTCTATCCATTTACAAGTTGAATTTTCCAAGCCTGTAGACTTAACTTTACACACTAGCCATGTGTGGAGAACTGTGTTAAATGCTTTGGCAAAATCTAAATATACTACATCCACAGCCACCCCTCTGTCTAAGGTTTTACCTACCTCCTCATAAAAAGAAAGTCTGACAACTTCTATCTTTCATGAAACCATGCTGTCTGTTACTTAGAATATTTTTTTTACAGCAAGAACTAAACTCTCCATTATCTTTCCAATTATATAAGTTAAACTAACAGGTCTAAGACCTTAAGGCCTTATGCCAATCCAGTGGTACTATCCCAGTCATTAAATAGTCCCTAAAAATGAGAAACAATGGCTTTGAAATGACAGAGCTCAATTCTTTTAGGATCCGTGGGTGTATGCCATCCGGTCCAGGTGTTTTATTTACCTTTTATTTTGTCGAAATATTTCTGGACCATATCAATTTTGAGCCATAGTGATTCATTTGGGGCTGTGTCAATATCATCCCCATTATGGACATGAGCTCCCCGTGCTCCTTTGTATACACAGAGCTGAAGAAGGTATTTAACCACTTAAGGACTAGGCCTCTTTTTTAGATGTGTTGTTTACAAGTTAAAAAACGTTTTTTTTGCTAGAAAATTACTTAGAACTCTGAAACATTATACATTTTTTTCTAACACCCTAGAGAATAAAATGGCGGCCATTGCAATACTTTCTGTCACACTGTATTTGCGCAGCGGTGTTACAAGCACACTTTTTTTGGAAAAAATACACTTTTTTGAATAAAAAAATAAGACAACAGTAAAGTTAGCCAATTTTTTTTTATATTGTGAAAAATATAAAACTAAAAACTAAAAAATATAACATAAAATGTTACACCGAGTAAATTATTACCCAACATGTTACGCTTCAAAATTGTGCCTGTTTGTGGAATGGCGTCAAAATTTTGCCCTTAAAAATCTCCATAGGCAATGTTTAAAAAATTCAACTGGTTGCATGTTTTGAGTTACAAAGGAGATCTAGGGCTACAATTATTGCTCTTGCTCTACCGATTGTTGCAATACCTCACATGTGTGGTTTGAACACCGTTTCCATATGCGGGCGCTACTCACGTATGCGTTCGCTTCTGCACGCAAGTTCAGCGGTGTGAACATGTAAACATCCCTTGTAATAGGAAAAAAAAAGAAAAAAAGCATGACAGGACCTCTTAAATATGAGATCTGGGGTCAAAAAGACCTCAGATCTCATATTTAGACCAAAATGCAATAAAAAAAAAAAATTGTCATTTTATAAAATGGCCCTTTAAGAGCTATGGGCGGAAGTGGCTTTTTGATGTCGCTTCTGCCCTGCAATGTCGTGGAGACAGGTGGGGGCCATCTTCCACTCACTTGTCTTCATGCCCAGCCACAGACATGACCGGATCGCCTCCGCCGCTGCCAACGGCTCCGGTAAGCGGCAGAGGGCACTGGAGCGCGGCGGGAGGGGGCACTAATTGGCACTGATTGGCTTAGTTATGGGCACTGACAGGCGTTTCTGATGGGGCACTGACTGGTAGCTGATGGGCACTCATTGGCATTGTTGCTGGCACATCTGATGGGGCTGTGCTGTTAATATGCTGATTATCAGCACAGACCCCCCTCTGACAGGGAGAGCCGCTGAACGGCTTTCCCTGTCAGTGCGAACCAAGGAAAGCCGTTTACTGTCACTTCCAGGTTCACGCTGTGATCAGCTGTGATCAGGCATAGCTAATCACGTGGTAAGGAGCCTCCGTCAGAGGCTCCTTACTACAATCGGAGATACGGTGTGTCAGAGTGACACACGGCACCACAGATCGCCGCGCTGTGTGCCCCTGGGGTCATGCATGTTATCCTGCTGGACGTTATATGACGCCCAGTCAGGATAACTGAAACATCGCCCAGCCGTCATTCTGCTATGGGCCAGGCGGAAAGTGGTTAATAAATATGCCTTCTCTTTGTCCCCAGTCAACCACTCCAGATTATTTTTTAAAGGGCCTACATGCTCTGACCAGACCTTTTTACTATTAATATATTTGAAGAATATTTTGGGGTTTGTCCTACTATCTTTTGCAATCTGTCATTCGTTTTGAATTTTTGAGTCCTTTATTTCCTTTTTAAATATTATGTTATTCTCTTTGTAACATTTAAACGATGATTGTGTTTCTTCATTTTTATATTTTTTAAAAGCTCTTTTTCTTATTATTTATAGCTTTTTCAACTTTGGATTTGAGCCACATAGGTATTATTTTTAGCCTTTTAAACTTATTGCCCATGGAAATATACTTTACAGTGTGCTCACATACAGTCACTTTAAAGAATTCACATTTATTTTCTGTGTTCATCGATGACAATATTCCCTTCCCAGTCAAATTCTTGGAGAGCAGCCCTCATCCTTGGAAAATGTGCTCTCTTAAAGTTAAGTGTTTTTATTTGTCCCGTATGTGTTTGTTGCTTACAGGTTTAAATGAAATCATGTTATAGTCACTGCTGCCCAGATGTTCTTTTATATGAACATTAGTAATAATCTCTGCATGGTTTGAGATTACCAAATCCAACAGAGCATCATTCCTAGCCAGGGCCTCTATAAACTGCACCATAAAATTGTCTTGTAACAGGTTTATACATTTTTGCCCTTTAACTGTGTCTGCAGTGCCATTACTCCAGTCAATATCAGGGTAGTTAAAATCCCCTATTATTATCACCGTCCCAGCCCTTGCAGCCCTTTATATCTGTGCAAGAAGCTGAATCTCCACCTCATTAACACTGGGTGGCCTATAACAAACTCCAATGATTAACTTTTTACTAAGCATTTATATATGCAGTTCCACCCATAATGCTTTAGTCTCATCAAACTCTCCATCAACTAGGTCCTCTTTCACACTCGCTTTGAAATCACTTCTCACATAGAGACAGATACCACCACCTTTCCTTTTTACTCTGTCTCTCCTAAAGAGTGCATAGCAAGGAATATTAATAGCGCAGACATAAAGAATGAAGCTGAGATTCAGCAATACCGATTAAATCATACTTCTCCTCATGCACCAACATTTCCAACTAACCTATTTTGCTTGGCAGACTTCTGGCATTGGTGAACAAACACGTTAATGCATTATTAAAGTTTGCTCTTGTGTTTGCATATCTTTGTATGTAGTACAAATAGCACTATAATTTCCAATGGTTGTTTGTAATCCTCCATTAATGTCTGACCCCTAACTAATCTGTCTGCCTGATTGAATTCTAGTTCACCCCCCCCCCCCCCCCCCTCAATCCTAGTTTAAATACTCCAGACTTCCCATAAACCTCTCCCCAGCACAGCAGACCCCTTCCATTTATATGCAAACTGTCTTTAGCATATAGGTTGTACCCCAATGAAAAGTCAGCCCAGTGCTCTAGAAACCCAAACCCTCTAGAATCCCTTATTATTACCAACTGTCTGGGTCTACTCACCCTACCCCCACCACCCCTACTAGATGGGCTGCTCTCCCAGCTGTTAGGGATAACAGTCACATCCAGGGCTGCCACCACTGTTTGTCACCTCCATATCTTCACTCAACTTGTCAAATTTGTTTTAGTGCACAAACACAGGACTGTCCTTCCTTTTCTGTGAGCCCCTACCACTCCCTCTAACTACATTAACCGATCTTCCTACCTGATAATACTGACTTGCCCCACCAATCTCCCCATCAATCCTACTAACCACCTGCTCAGTGACACTTTTTAAGGTTGTCCTTTTTGCTCAATGTTGCAACTCGCTCCTCCAAATCTCTAATGTGAGCTTCCAGAAGGGCAACCTGCTCACATCTGTCACAGCGGTATTCATCCTGGAGCTGTTGCACCATCTTTGCGTACATATAGCACAGTGTGCACAGAGCAAAACCTTCAACTAGGGATGAGCCGAACACCCCCCAGTTCGGTTCGCACCAGAACTTTTGAACGGACCGAAAATTTGTGCGAACTTTAGAACCCTATTGAAGTCTATAGGACTGGAACGTTCAAAATAAAAAGTGCTAATTTTAATGGCCAATATGCAAGATATTATCCTAAAAATGGTTTGGGAACCTGGCTCCTACCCAGGGGACATGGGTCGATGCCTAAAATGTTTTTAAAAATGGCCTTTCTTGATCATACATCACGGGACACAGGAGCTCAGTGGGTTATATAGTCACCTTTGGTGATTGGACACTGGTTAACCCCAATTAAGGAGAATTCCTCCCCTATATAACCCCTCCCATATGGGAGGCACCTCAGTTTTTTTGCCAGTGTCTATGGTGGTTGGTCACGTAAAACATGTGCTATGAAGAAAGCTCTGTGCAGGTCCCTGCGGGTACCTAAGTGCGACAACAAACTGGATCCATATCTCGGGCCGATATTTGACTCCCAAGATGGTATGGTACCCGGGCCTCATCAGCTGAAGAAACGAGGTTTGGCCTGTAAGTCCTCTCCTATTGGAAGACTGGGCTCTGGGAAAACCAGACTTGGTGCACTGTTTACACAGAGCGCATGAAAGTTTCTGGCAGAGTCTTTTACATGGTCCAGGTAGGAGGCTCTTCTGAGAAAGAGCCTCAGATAAACCTGAAGGTTGGCACAACTCTGCCCGCCGTGATGGGTGAAGGCTGGAATTTGTCTGTTTCAGCAATTCCTGCGGCGAGGACAGGTAAGGGAAGTTAATCCTATATATATAATTATATGATGGATTTCTTCATTTGAGTAGTTGTATGTCTTACCTGGTTTCCACCACTAGAGGGAGTAAGAGCAGCCTGATGCATACTTACATGCCTTTCAGTACACACGCTCAGTGAAGCCTGGTTCTCCAGAGGTCTCACGTCTCCACTGCAGTCCCTGCCACAACAAGGTAATACAGGGGTCCCTCGTAGTCTGAGGGTCCCACGCAGCTCTAATGAGACTCCTTTTCCCCCCTGGATTCCAGCGGTCCTCGTGCACGCGCGCCACGCGCGCTCCCGGGCTAATGGAGGAGGGGGGGAGTGTGGTTGTGAGCCGTGCACGTTGGTGTGCACGGCGCTGTACTGCGTAGGCGCCAGGCGGCAGTTTTAAAAGCCCAGAGCGTCAGGGAACTGTTAGTGAGAGACACAGGAGCTGTGGGCAGTAAGCATCCCAGGGGATTGGATCCAGGCAAACCTTAGACACCTACTCAGCATCAGGTTGTGCAGTATTAAGCATATATATGTTATTGTGAGACTTTTAGCACAACAGTGATTGCACTTTGTACTAGTACCTCTGCTTTGTAGCTTAGGACTATGTCTCCTCGTAAGAGGGTCTCAGGGGGAGGTAACAAGGGCACTGGTAAATCACCGCCTAGGTCCAGGGGTTCTAAAAATGCCTGTAAGTTACCATCCCCCCGCAAGACTGGAGCCAGCCTCACAGAACGAGTCAGTGCCCCTGTCAGGTTTTGCAGCCTCTCCTAATGTCTCAGCCCCGGTATACGTCACTGAGGACTCCCTTAGGGCTACATTGGAGGGTTTTGAAAGGGGAATCATGAATTTTATTTCTGCTTCCCTGAAAGATAGCAGGAAAAGGGGTAGATCCCCTCCCTCTGCTGAGATTCCTCTCTCAGATGATTCTTCTGACAAATGAGGAGAGACCCCTATCATGGGACAGGGATCTTGAGCAGTCGCAGGAATCTGAGAACATCAAGGATGCATATCTCCATGTGCCAATTTTTCCCTCACACCAAAGGTATCTAAGGTTCGCGGTAAAGCAGCGCCATTTTCAATTTGTGGCCTTGCCATTCGGGCTCGCTGCGGCCCCTCGAGTCTTCACAAAGATTCTGGACCCTCTCTTGGCAAACCTAAGAGCTCAGGGTATAGCCATCATGGCTTATCTAGACGACTTGCTTCTCATGGGGAAAACAGTAACATTCCTGAACCACAGTGTTTCCAGAACACTAGAACACCTGGAACGCCTAGGTTGGATTATAAACCTAGAAAAGTCGTCCCTACAGCCTGCTACCAGGTTGGAATACCTGGGTATGTTTATCGACACCGCTCAGGGCAAGGTGTTTCTTCCAAGGCCCAAAGCCTTGGCCATCGGGGATCCGGTGTGCGCCTAATTCTGGGCAGGAGATCTTCCCCCATTCGGTTATGCATGAGACTGTTAGGGAAAATGGTCGCCTCCTTCGAGGCCGTTTCATTTGCCCAGTCCCACTCAAGGCCTCTGCAAAGATCCATCCTTGCGGCCTGGAACAGGAAGCCCCAATCCTTGAATCTTCCTATGCGTCTATCACCAGGGACACGCAGGAGTCTCGTCTGGGGGTTACAAACCAAGAATTTGCTGAAAGGCAAAACTTTTCTTCCTCTTCCATGGAAGGTTATTACGACAGATGCCAGCCTGACAGGCTGGGGAGCAGTATTAGAGGAGACATGCTCGCAGGGGAAATGGTTTGCGATCGAGAGGCTATTGCCCATAAATGTCTTGGAGATCCGGGCAGTTTATATGGCTCTCATAAGGTGGTCTTCCAGACTACGGGGTCTCCCTGTTCGGGTTCAGTCCGACAATGCCACAGCAGTGGCCTATATCAATCACCAGGGCGGTACCAGGAGTCTGGTAGCGCAAAAAGAGGTGAATCGCATACTTGTCTGGGCAGAAAAGCATGTTCCATGCCTTTCTGCAGTCTTCATTCCAGGAGTGAAAAATTGGCAGGCGGATTTTCTGAGCCGCCAGCAGTTGTGCCCAGGAGAATGGGCTCTGCGCCCCGACATGTTTTTGGACATATGTCACAGGTGGGGTACTCCAGACGTAGATCTGTTTGCATCCAGGTTCAACAGAAAACTGGTCAAACTCATGTCAAGAACAAGAGATACACTTGCTCAGGGTTCAGATGCTCTGACAGTTCCCTGGGATCAGTACAATCTGATTTATGCTTTCCCCCCGTGCCCGCTTCTGTCGCAGTTCCTGGGAAGAGTCAAGAGGGAAACAAAGTCGGTCCTTTTGGTAGCCCGGCTTGGCCCAGGCAACCTTGGTACTCAGAGATCATGAAGTTGGCCGTAGGCAGGCCATGGATCCTCCCTCTCCGACCAGATCTGCTCTTACAGGGTCCAATCTACCATCCTGCTTTACACAGTCTGAATTTGACGGTTTGGCTGCTGAGACCCACATTCTGAGAGACCGTGGGCTTTCGGGGCCAGTCCTTTCTACTCTGGTTAATGCCAGAAAGCCGGCCTCCAGGCTTATTTACTACAAAATCTGTAGTATATGTTTCCTGATGTGAACTCAGGGGATGGCATCCTAGAAAGTATGTCATTAGCAGGAACTTGGCCTTTCTCCAGTAAGGCCTAGAAATGAATTTGGCCATAAGCACTATCAAGGTGCAGATTTCGGCCCTGTCAGTATTTTTTCAGAAACCACTTGCATCGCATTCCCTGGTGCGGGCTTTCATCCAGGGGGCTATGCAGATAAGGCCGCCAGTCAAACCTCCGTTATGTCCATGGGATCTAAATTTGGTTCTCTCGGCTTTGCAGGGGCAACCTTTTGAACCTTTGCATCTGGCTTCATTAGTTCTTTTGACCAAAAATTGGCTTTCTTGGTAGCCATTTCCACGGCTAGAAGAGTGTCAGAACTAGCAGCTCTCTCCAGCAAAGAGCCGTATCTAATTGTTCATAAGGACCAGGTGGTCATGCATCCCAACAGGTCCTTTCTACCTAAGGTGGTTTCAGGATTCCATTTGAATCAAGATGTAATCCTACCATCCTTTTTTCCGGACCCACAGTCCGCAGAAGAAGAATCCTTGCACACTTTGGATGTGGTTAGGGCAATCAGTATCTATCTTCAAGCAACGGCTCAGATAAGGAAAACTGATTGCTTATTTATTTTGCCGGAAGGCCCTAGGAAGGGCCAGGCGGCATCAAAATCCACTCTCTCAAGGTGGATCAGACAGATTATTTCTCAGGCCTATAGTGTTAGAGGGAAAATCCCTCCTTTTCAAGTGAAAGCGCACTCTACTAGGTCTGTAAGTGCTTCTTGGGCAGTGCATCACCAGGCCTCCCTGGCTCAGATCTGTAAGGCTGCAACTTGGTCATCAGTCCACACATTCACCAGATTCTATGAGGTGGATGTCAGAGGGCAAGAGGATATCGCCTTCGGGCGCAGTGTACTGCAGGCTGCAGTTTAGGTCCTCCGGCCCATGGCGGTCTATAATTATGATCTGTGTCTCCCTCCCCTCAATCTGAGCATTGCTTTGGGACATCCCACTATGTAATGAGCTCCTGTGTCCTGTGATGTATGATCAAGAAAATAGGATTTTTATATACAGCTTACCTGTAAAATCCTTTTCTTGAGAGTACATCACGGGACACAGGGCTCCCGCCCCTCTTGGGTTTTACGTGGTTTCCTATTGCTTTGCTACAAAACTGAAGTGACTCCCATATGGGAGGGGTTATATAGGGGAGGAATTCTCCTTAATTGGGGTTAACCAGTGTCCAATCACCAGAGGTGACTATATAACCTACTATGTAATGAGCTCCTGTGTCCCGTGATGTACTCTCAAGAAAAGGATTTTACAGGTAAGCTGTATATAAAAATCCTATTTTTTTTGGGAGCACTGATTTTTATGACGATTAAAGTGAAAAAAAAAGTGAAATATTCCTTTAAATATCGTGCCTGGGGGGTGTCTATAGTATGCCTGTGAAGTGGCAAATGTTTCCCGTGTTTAGAACAGTCCCTGCACAAAATGACATTTGACAGAAAAAAAGTCATTTAAAACTGCTTGCGGTTTTAATGTAATATCTGGTTCCGGTAATATGGATGAAAATCATTGAGAAAAATAGCATAGGTAGCCCCCCCTGCCCATTAGCAGCCCCTTTGGGTCTTGTACGGATATTAAGGGGAACCCCGTACCCATATTAAAAAAAGGAAAGGCGTGGGGCTCCCAGGCCCTATATACTCAGAACAGGAGTATACAGGCGGTGCAAACAAGACAGGGACTCTGTAGGTTTGTTGTGTTAAGTAGTATCTGTTTGTAATTTTGAACTGGTAAATTTTTAAAGTGTAGCTGCAGTCAAAAAATCTATTTTTAAGCTTTTTGGAAAACATAGGGAAGGGTTATCACCCCTGTATAATTTGTTTTGCCGTCCGTCTTTTTTCATCTCACTTCCTGTTGTCTCCTTCCGTTTGCAAGTAGGAGACGTTTGTAAGTTGGATGTTTGAAAGTAGGGGCCTGCCCTATATGCTCGGCAGAAATGGCGGAACAAGGTGTTGGTGTTGCCAAAACACTGTAAGCCCTCAAAGTGACTCTTGGTGGGCGCTGGAGCGCCCTGCTGTGAACGATTATATCAAGAATTGTAATTACATGCCATTGTTAAACAGTGGTAGAAAAATTGTGCCTTTGGTGGTTGTGGTGGTGGTGGTAGTGGTGCTGGTGACACAACACTGTAAGTCCTCACAGTTACTCTCGGTGGGCGCAGGAATGGGCCCTGCTGTGAAATATTATATCAAGAATTGTAATTACATGCCCCTGTTAAACAGGGGCTGAAAAATTGGGCCTTAGGCACTGCTTGCTGGTGCCACAACACTGCAACCTCTCCCAGATACTCCAGTTGGAGTGCAGGAATGAGCCCTGCTGCAAAGCATTGCATCAAAAATTGTATTACATGCCCCTATTAAATGGGGGCTGAAAAATTGGGCCTATACACTGCAACCTCTCCCATATACTATATTTGTAGTGCAGGAATGAGCCCTGCTGCAAAGCATTGCATCAAAAATTGTAATTACCCACCCCTGTTAAACAGGGGCTGAAAAATTGGGCCTTAGGCACTGGTGCTGGTGCCACGACACTGCAACCTCTCCCATATACTCTATTTGTAGTGCAGGAATGAGCCCTGCTGCAAAGCATTGCATCAAAAATTGTAATTACACGCCCCTGTTAAACAGGGGTTGAAAAATTGGACCTTAGGCACTGGTGCCACGACACTGCAACCTCTCCCATATACTCTATTTGTAGTGCAGGAATGAGCCCTGCTGCAAAGCATTGCATCAAAAATTGTAATTACACGCCCCTGTTAAACAGGGGCTGAAAAATTGGACCTTAGGCACTGGTGCTGGTGCCACGACACTGCAACCTCTCCCATATACTCTATTTGTAGTGCAGGAATGAGCCCTTCTGCAAAGCATTGCATCAAAAATTGTAATTACACGCCCCTGTTTAACAGGGGCTGAAAAATTGGGCTGGTGGCATCACCCAGAACCAAAAATGTTCTTCCAAGATATCAGCGGAGAAGGAAGAGGATAGACAGTCAACAAAACAGGACAGTCACTCAGCATCAGCATAGGCAGTCTTGAAGGGATGTGATATTTAAAAAAAAAATATTCGGTTACATCAGCTTCAGGTGCTTGATTCATCTTTATGAAGGTCAGACGATCAACCGAGTCCGTGGACAGGCGCACCCTGTAATCGGTTACAAAGCCACCAGCAGCACTGAAGGTTTGTTCCGAAAGAACGCTGGATGCAGGACAGGCCAGTAGCTCAATTGCATACTGTGCAAGCTTTGGCCAGTGATCCATCCTCAAGACCCAGTAAGCCAGAGGATTTTCGGTGGGAAAGGTCTCCAAGTCTGACCTTGCCCCTACGTATTCCTGACTCATGTAAATCAGACGCTGGCGATGGTTGCTGGAACCAATCATACCTTGGGGCTGCGGACTAAAAAATTGTCTGAACTCATCGGTCAGACGACCACCTTCTCCACCGCTCCTTCTGACCAATGCTTCAGCAACACGTTGTCCAGAACCAGGAGTTTGTAATCTCCCAGTCTCTGGGAACGTGTTGCACAGACCTTTCTGCAAGGCCTCCCGGAGATGTCTCATCCTCTGCTCCCTCTGCGACGGCAAGATAAGGTCTGCAACCTTACCCTTGTACCGTGGATCAAGGAGAGTGGCCAGCCAGTAATGGTCCCTCTCCTTGATCCGAAGAATACAAGGATCCTTCCGCAGGCTTTGCAGGATCAGGGAGGCCATGCAGCGTAGGTTAGCTGAGGCATTCGGTCCGGAGTCCTCTGGGTCACTAAGGACAACATGATCCGCAGCTACCTCCTCCCAGCCACGTACAAGTCCATGGGTTTCTTGGGACTGTAAATCATCCCTACAAGACTGCTGCTGCTAATGCTGAGTGCCAGGCTCCACCTCCATGCTGACACAATCTTTCTCCTCCTCCTCCTCCTCCTACTCCTACTCGTCCTCTTCCTGTGTGATGGGTGGGACAGCAGGAACACTGTCTGGATAAAGGGGGCATTGAGAGGCAAGGAAGTCCTCCTCTTCCTGCCTCTGTTCTGCATCAAGTGCCCTGTCCATTATTCCAGGCTGCGTATGCTGCAAAAGGTGGACATGAGGTACAGTGTCACTGATGCATGCACTGTCACTGCTCACCATTCTCGTGGCCTCCTCAAATGGTGACAGGACAGTGCATGCATCCCCGAGCTCCCCTGACCCTGTCCTGGTGCTGTAGTCGCACAGGTACTCATTGATGGCCCTCTGCTGCATGTGCAAACGCTGCAGCATGGCCAACGTTGAGTTCCATCTGGTGGGCATGTTACATATAAGGCGGTTCTTGGGCAGGTTCAACTCCTTTTGGAGCTTAGCCAGCCGAGCACTGGCATTAAATGATCGTTGGAAATGCACACAGACTTTCCTGGCCTGCCTCAGGACATTCTGTAAGCCCGGGTACCTGCCCAAGAACCACTGAACCACCAGGTTAAGGACATGAGCCACACAGGGCACACAGGTCAGTTGTCCCTGTCAGAGGGCGGAGAGGAGGTTGGTGCCATTGTCGCAAAACCACCACTCCTGGCTTAAGCTGGCGTGGCATCAACCACCACTCGGCCTGCCCCTGCAGAGCTGACAAAATATCTGCCCCAGTGTGGCTCTTGTCCCTCAAACAAACCAGCGCAAGCACAGCATGGCATCTTTTTGCCTACAAACTTGCGTAGACCCTTGAACGCCTACAGAGCACCGCTGGTTCCGAGGACAAAGCACTGGAAGAGGCCATGGAGGAAGTAGAGGAGGGGGTGGAGGAGAGAGGTGTGTCACAACCAGTAGTAGCATT
Source organism: Lithobates pipiens (assembly GCF_037356315.1). NCBI lineage: Eukaryota > Metazoa > Chordata > Amphibia > Anura > Ranidae > Lithobates > Lithobates pipiens. The sequence continues at coordinate 123,377,123 of NW_027507686.1, forward strand.
TTGGAGGTGTGGTGGCGCAACAACCTCCAACACTACTACACCTTGTCCTCATCCTTCCCAGCTGCCAGAAGAGTGACCCAATGGACCGTGAAAGATAGGTAACGTCCCTGTCCATGCCTGCTGGACCATGAATCAGTGGTAATATGCACCTTACTGCTGACCGCCCTGTCTAGCGAGGCATGGACATTGCCTTCCACATGCCCGGTAGAGAAAAAGTGGCATTCGGGGACCTGCCACTGAGGAACCGCACATTTCACAAACTCAAGGAAAGGGGCCTAGTCTATCAATTGAAAAGGCAGCAGGTGAAGTGCTAGCAATTTAGCCAAGCTAGCATTCAACCGCTGGGCATGTGGATGGCTGGGAGTGAACTTATTTTGACGGTCCAGCAGCTGGGGCAGGGAAATTTGCCTGGTACAATTGGACGTGGGTGTACTGCTAGCAGAGTGCCCGCAAGTACTTGGCTGTGACACACCTAATTCTACACCTTCATTCCTCTCAGCGCAGGTTTCAGAGAGGACTTAAGGTCTAGTAGGGTTGGAGATCCCAGCTGATGAGGAGCAAGGAGAGGTCCGCTTTGTTCTTTGGTGTGGGTCTTTAAGGTACGCTTGCCAACGAGCTGCATGGCAGGTCAACATATGTCTGGTCAAGCATGTGGTGCCCAAGCGGCTAATGTTTTGGCCACGCGAGATATGCTTGAGACATATGTTGCAGATAACAGTAGTGCAATCTGATGCACTCATCTCAAAAATGGCCCACACCAAAGAACTTTTGTAATAACGCACAGAGGCAGCGCCCTGCACAGGGGGAGCTCTGCAGTGTTATTCAGTCGGTGTGCTGCCCCTAAGCTGGCCCCCGGAGGGGATTCTGCCTCATTGGAGATGTGCCTGCTCCTCCTCCTCCTCCTCTTCCTCCTCCTCTCTCCTATCAGGCACCCATGTGGAGTCAGTGACCTCATCATCCCCTCCCTCTTCATCACTGGAGCAAACCTGGCAGTATGCTGCAGATGGTGGAACATGATTGCCAGATTTCTGTCCTTCTTGAGCATCCCCTCTCTCTACGCTCACGCTACTGCCTTCCTCTAGCAAGGTATCATCATCAGAGCCTTCAAAACGCTGGGCATCCTCCTGAAGCATGTACCCAACACTGTGCTAAAACAGTTTGGGGGACTCCTCAGGAGGACATGGGTCTAGGGAAGGAGTCACTGATGACATTAAAACGGGGGAAGAGGATGCGTTGGCAGCTGCTTTGCTAGTACCTGAGCCTGGGTGAGAGAGGATGAGGAGGATGAGGAGGGCTTGGTCATCCACTCTACCAAGTCTTCGGCATTATGCGGCTCAACGCATCCAGGTGCCAAAAATAAGGACAAGCGTGTCCCATGGCCACGTGCTGATGATGATGCACCTCGTCCACGACCAGCACTGTTGTCTCTAGACACAGAGCCTGCTTGCCCTCTTTTATTGGCTCGTGCCTGTCTGCCTGCTTGTTGGCCTTCCAGACATGGTAAAGGCCTGCAGGGAGATGGGAAAACCAGCAATTGGGTAGTGTATATTGTGCTGGAGGCACAAAACACCCACTAACTCCTGCCGATGCCTTTGTTATAGAACACCAGCACTAAAGTGACACTAATGGGACACTCTGATGTAAGGGGGTTCTGATGGGACACTCTGATGTAAGGGGGCTGGTAATGGGACACTCTGATATAAGGGGGCTGGTAATGGGACACTCTGATGTAAGGGGGCTGGTAATGGGACACTCTGATGTAAGGGGGCTGGTAATGGGACACTCTGATGTAAGGGGGCTGGTAATGGGACACTCTGATGTAAGGGGCTGGTGATGGGACACTCTGATGTAAGGGGCTGGTGATGGGACACTCTGATGTAAGGGGCTGGTGATGGGACACTCTGATGTAAAGGGGGTGCTGATGGGACACTCTGATGTAAGGGGGGGTGCTGATGGGACACTCTGATGTAATGGGTTCTGATGGGACACTCTGATGTAAGGGGGTTCTGATGGGATACTCTGATGTAAGGGGGCTGGTAATGGGACACTCTGATGTAAGGGGGTTCTGATGGGACACTCTGATGTAAGGGGGCTGCTAATAGGACACTCTGATGTAAGGGGGCTGGTAATGGGACACTCTGATGTAAGGGGCTGCTGATGGGACACTCTGTTGTAAGGGGGCTGGTGATGGGACACTCAAAATGTAAGTGGGCCGGTCTGGATGAAGTCCAGGGCCAAATTTCTGTCCCAGTCCAGCCCTGACACCAGCAGTAAAGGGTAGATATAGGTGTATACTGTGCTGTGCTGGAGGCACACAACACCAACTAACTCTTGCAGATGGCTCAATTAGAGAAGAGCAATATAGGTAGCTACAGGTGTATACTGCGCTGGAGGCACACAACACAAACTAACTCCTGCAGATGGCAGATGGCTCAATTAGAGAACAGCAATGAAGGGTAGATACAGGTGTATTCTGCGGTGCAGGCACACAGACAACACCCAGTCACCGACTAGCTCCTGCAGATGGCAGATGGCTCAATTAGAGAACAGCAACAATGAGTAGATACAGGTGTATTCTGCGGTGCTGGCACACAGACAACACCCAGTCGCCCACTAACTAATGCAGATGGCAGATGGCTCAATTAGAGAACAGCAACAATGGGTAGATACAGGTGTATTCTGCGGTGCTGGCACACAGACAACACCCAGTTGCCCACTAATTACTGCAGATGGCATATGGCTCAATTAGAGAACAGCAACAATGGGTAGATACCGGTGTATTCTGTGGTGCTGGAACACAGACAAAACCCAGTCGCCCACTAACTACTGCAGATGGCTCAATTAGAGAACAGCAACAATGGGTAGATACAGGTGTATTCTGCGGTGCTGGCACACAGACAACACCCAGTCGCCCACTAACTACTGGAGATGGCAGATGGCTCAATTAGAGAACAGCAACAATGGGTAGGGCTCAATTAGAGAACAGCAACAATGGGTAGATACAGGTGTATTCTGCGGTGCTGGCACACAGACAACACCCAGTTGCCCACTAACTACTGCAGATGGCTCAATTAGAGAACAGCAACAATGGGTAGATACAGGTGTATTCTGCAGTGCTGGCACACAGACAACGCCCAGTTGCCCACTAACTACTGCAGATGGCAGATGGCTCAATTAGAGAACAGCAACAATGGGTAGGTACAGGTGTATTCTGCGGTGCTGGCACACAGACAACACCCAGTCGCCCACTAACTACTGCAGATGGCTCAATTAGAGAACAGCAACAATGGGTAGATACAGGTGTATTCTGCGGTGCAGGCACACAGACAACACCCAGTCACCCACTAACTACTGGAGATGGCAGATGGCTCAATTAGAGAACAGCAACAATGGGTAGATACAGGTGTATTCTGCGGTGCTGGCACACAGACAACACCCAGTCGCCCACTAACTACTGGAGATGGCAGATGGCTCAATTAGAGAACAGCAACAATGGGTAGATACAGGTGTATTCTGCGGTGCTGGTACACAGACAACACCCAGTCGCCCACTAACTACTGCAGATGGCTCAATTAGAGAACACTCAGAACAGCAATGAAGGGTAGATACAGATGTATTGTGCGGTGAAGGCACACACACAACATCCACTAACTCCTGCAGACCCCGGAACACTACACGAGGCCGCCGTACTGGCGGCCTTATATAGTGTGGGGCGTGTACTACACAACCTGAGCTATAATTGGCCATAGACATCCTGCCTGTGGCCAATCATGGCTCTCCTCGCTGCCGGTGCTATGATTGGCCAAGCATGCAGGGTCACAGTGCATGCTTGGCCAGTCATGAGCCAGCAATGCACTCCGATGGGGCAGTGCATTTTCGGCCGTGAGCGCCACACAAATTTGGCACGAACGGCCCACAGAGTTCTGGCTTCGCCGAACGGGCGAACAGCCGGTGTTCGAGTCGAACATTCGCTCGACTCGAACACCAAGCTCATCCCTGCCTTCAACCTTGCTAACTCTCATTTCCCAGTTACAATATAACTACTTATAGGAAGTTTAAGATGTTACTTACGGGTTAAAAGACTCCTGTTTTCAACTCCTGGTTATTAACACTCCTCTTTTGTTCACAAATTCCACATGCAAGCCAGCATCAGCAGTGAAACTTTTATACACCTGTGAACATTTAACCATGCCCCTTAATTGGTAGACCGAGAAAGGAAAATAAAAGTGTTCTGTTTAAAAAGTGTCAAAAAAGGGAGGGAAAAAAGGTGCAGTCATGTGCACTGTTCTATGCACACTACAAATCCCATAGTCCCTAGTCCCTCTCATTAGGGCACAAGAGAGTAGGGTTGCCATCTCATCCCTTTAAACCCGAAAACATATTAATTACACATGTTCTGTGGCTAATTAAGGTGGTAATTAAACTCACTTGGTGCCTTATTTGAAATGAATTAGCCCCAGAACCTGTGTATTTCATATGTGTTCATGTTTAAAGGGATGAGGTGACAACCCTACAAGAGAGGGTAGCTACATTCCCAAATATAGTGAGACCATGGAGGAATAGAAAGTACTTTTTTGAGCTAAGAAGACTTTGGACCTCAAGTCACACGAAAGGTGGAACAAAGTAGTGCAGGAACTACTTTGAAGTTGCTGTGACCTGAAGTCACTCAGATATGAATGGTTATCATAGGGAAACATGGGGTCGCACAAATATCAATGGAGCATTAAGTCCCCTTCCACACGAGGTGGATCCGTTTCAGCGGAGTCCGCCAGCTCAGCTGGAGTGCTCTCTGTTGATCTCCGCTGAGTTGGATGACAGGTCCGTCTCTGCTCACTGACAGGCAAACGCCGCTGATTCCTATGAGGAGATCGGATGGAAACGAACAGCCAGGATGGATGGCGAACATATCACCATACGTCTGATTTTAGCAGATCGGATGCCAGCGGACATGTCACCGCTGACATCCGTTGCTCCATAGACCTGCATGGAGCGTCTGTTCAGGTCTGGCTAAAAAACTGACAGGAGGACCTGAACGGTTTGTCTGTGTGAAAGGGGCTTTGGCACACTTCAAGTTTTCTAAAGGCCAGACATTTTACAGGGGGAGGGGGCCTGACATTATAAGTGTACCTTGCATTTTACTGCCCAGTCTACTTTAACTGCTTTTAGACATTCAAGATAGCATCCACTTTACTATATGCATGTCCTCTACAAGGCTCCTCTTTTAAATAATTTATCTTGAAAACCATTAAATGCGTTAATTAGTTTCAGTATAATGATTATATACTGTGTATATATATATATATATATATATATATGTGTGTGTGTGTATGAAAAAAGTAAAAGAACCCCATTCCCCTTGGAATTAACAGTTTTTCTGTGGTGATTTGCCATAAATGTGATCTGATCCTCATCTAAGTCACCAACTTAAACAATGTGATTAAGCTGATAACACACAAAAATTCTAATTTCTTGTGTCACACTTGGAAACATTAAACATTCACAGTGTTGGAGGAAAAAGTAAGTGACCCCTCAGCGTTAATAGCTGGCCAAACCTCCTTTAGCAGCAATGACTTCAAGAATGTGCTTTCAGTAGCTCTGGATCAGACCTGCACAATGTTAGAGGAATTTGTGACCATTCCTCTTTACAAAATTGCTCAAACATATTTGTAGGATGCCTTGTGTGAATGGCTCTCATTATTTTAAATCACAGCATTCCTATAGCTCTTACTGGGCCACACCAAAAAGACACAGAAAGACACTGAGGACAAAGATTCATCAGACCCTTTCTCTGCAGCCTTAGCTGTACTGGACAGTGAATGAATGGAAGTGGAAGTGCTCTATGTGGAGCAGCTTCCTGTTCATTAAAAAACTGAAGCATAGCAAACGCAGCTGAATTTCAGGGTGTGGCTAAACAGTTAATGATGGGAGGGGCTTAAGAAGAATGGTTTAGCAAAGCCCAGGCTTCCTTGTACCTGTAAAATATGCTGTGATTGCTCCATGTATGTCACAAGGAAGAGTCTTGCAAATGCATATAAACCTCAGCATAATCATAAATAAAATAAAAATAAAAAAAGTTTCCAATACATATTGTTTTGCACATGATGAAAACAGACAGAGAGCTAACACTTTATCTGAGACTACCTTAAAGAATGTCAGAACTATTGAGGTTAAAAGAATATAGAAGGCCTTTGCATCATATATACATTTTTCATATATATGCTATGAACAAACCAGAAGCCATCTTGTTTAAAAAAAAAAAAAATTCTAAAGAGGTTAACAAGTTTATTGTCTCATTCGATGTCTCAGCCATGTCTCATCCTTGTACACAATCATTCAACATGATGATGCCTTACTTGCCCTCAATTGGGCCCTCAGTCAGAGGGAGGATCTATCCCATAACCAGAAGGTGTTCTTAAAGCGGGAGTCCACCGGGACTCCGCGTTTTTTTTTTTTTTTTTTAAAAGCCAGCAGCTACAAATACTGCAGCAGCTGACTTTTAAATAGTGACACTTACCTGTCCAGCGCGCCCGCGATGTCGGCACCCGAAGCCGATCGCTCGCTCGGCTGCTGGGTCCCGCCGCCATCTTGGGTATGGGAATCAGGAAATGGAGCCTTTTGGCTTCATTTCCCGGTTCCCTACTGCGCATGCGCGAGCCGCGCGGCGCAATCCGGACGGTCCCCGCTGCCTCTGGGAGCTGTGTGTTTCCCAGCAGGCAGCGGGGCACTTGCTGAAGGGGGCGGGCGCTTGCGGAACGGGGGCGTAACCTACGCTCGTTCCGCAGAGAGCTAGCCCGGAAGTGGGTGCAGTTACCTGGATTATCCAGGTAACTGCACCCCCCTCCCCCCTGAAAGGTGCCGATTGTGGCGCCGGAGGGGGGGGGGATTCCGATGAGCGGAGGTCCATTTTAGGGTGGACCTCCGCTTTAAGGAATGCCCTAGACTTTTGTCTAGGGCATAACTACTTCTGGTACAATGGTGAGTTTTACTCTCAGAGCTGTGGCTTCGCAGTGGGCACTACGTTTGCCCCTAGCATAGCAAATTTATTTATGGGCGAATGGGAGGATAAAACAATTTTTCCAGTAAAGAAGAATAAACTCTTGATGTATAGAAGATATATCGATGACCTCTTCTTTATCTGGGCTGGAACGAGTACTTCTTTGCAACAATTTTTGGATCATTTAAATTCTAACACTAATAACAGAATTAACAAGCGATTTTAGCAGAAGCAGTATTAATTTCCTCAATGTCAATATCTATAGACAAGGGAATAAAATTGCCACCTCAGTCTATTTTAAACCCACTGACTCCAATAGTTACTTACCAATTCAAAGTGGACACCACCCTATGTGGTAAGAAACATCCCTAAGGGTCAATTAACCAGAATAAGGAGAAATTGCACAGAAATTTAGGATTTCCACTCAAAGCGGTGGTGATTAAGAAAAGATTTGTCGAAAAAGGTTACTCTGGGGAAAATTTTAACTCTATCATTGAGAGTGTTGCCTTGACACACAGGGAGTCACTCTTAAAGGATACTATTCACCCTGTAGAGAGTAATGCTCAAAAGGTGGAGTTTTCTATCAGGCTTTCACTCACAATACAAGGAAGTTGAAAAAATTGGCACATACACCTTGATAAAATACTTAAATCAGTATTACCCTCTAGACCTGGATTTATCTATTGATGTGCCCCCAGTTTTATAGTCTGATAGAGTTGTGAAGAAGGTGTTGGATCCCCCATGCAGACCTCCTTCTTTTTGGAATAAAGACGGATTTTCTGCCTGCAGGAAATGCTGTGCATGTAAAGATGTGAGAACACCACTTACAGCGCTGGGTAAGTTCACCTCTACTTCTAACAACAAAGAGTTCAGCATTAAGGAGTTCATAACTTGTAATACGGCTTATGCCGTTTATGCTCTCCAATGCCCCGTGGGTTGATTTATATTGGTCGTACGAAAAGGTTACTCAGAATAAGGATCACCGAACATATAGCTAATATGAAAATTGGTTTCAAGGACCATAACGTTTCTTTACATTTTAAGCTACATCATGGCCAGGACCCTTCTGGGCTGAAATTTTGGGGGGTTGACCATATGAAACCCTTTTGGAGGGGTGCTAATTTAGTGAGGGAACTCTCTAAATGAGAAACCCACTGGATTTTTTGGGTTGACACTTTATCTCCCAATGGGTTAAATATTGATCTTGACATAAACTGCTTTATCAGTGATGTTTAAGTGTTCATTGCACTTTTTTAGTGGCCCCTGAGTATGTTATGCCACCCCTGAGGTGTATTGAGATATCAGTTTATGATTATAATTGAAAATAACAGGGGTGTAGGTGGTCCTATTCCCATATTAGTTTAATCACATTTATTCTCCAGTTTTAAAATATCTATATTCCTCCATACTCTCTCTCCCATCACAAATTATGTATTTTTTTTCTTAATGTAAATATCATATCTGTATATCGGTGGTCATGAACACTTATACACAATCCGTGCATGAATAATTTTATCAGAGCACATTAATTATTTATTTGTCTTCCTTCTTTTTTTAGTAATTACATACATTTTCCCTACTTGGCCTGTTAGGTGTTTCCAGCTAGTGTTACCTTTAGATTTATGTATATACATTTATTAAAACCAAATATAGTATCACATATTCTAGAAAACCATATCACAGTGTTACTATATTGACAGCGCTAGAAGAGTAATTATGGACATGAAACAAACAGAATAATAGGAATTTAGGAAGTTTATAAACATTAAGTGATGTGCTGAATCTTAGGTTGTGAATAGGGTGCTTTGCTTAATTCCCAAACAGAGTAAAAAAGAGTCCAATTCAACACCATCCACCAAGATACTTTTATCCAGTGTGAAGCTTCGTGCTCAGTGTCACTCCCAATGGTAATGCACTTACCCCAAATAGGGTTGTATAAAGGCACTTCTAATTATATATCACTCCAGGTGTTTCTAAGGCAAAAACTCCAAGAAAGACTCTACCCTCACAGCACCACTCAGATGTTTTTCACATATGGAAGAAATCAAAAAGTACAATCCATAGTGCAAACCATTTTAATCAGTAATCTCATATACACTCTTTAAAAACATACGTACAATGTACATGACATCATGTGGCATTAAGTATCATCAGCGGGGCGCAGTCTAATCTCACCAAACTCCGGAACACAGTGATAGAAAGCAGTCTCGGTGTTTAAGGCAAGTCCCGGGGTGTGTTTATGAACTTCCTAAATTCCTATTATTCTGTTTGTTTCATGTCCATAATTACTCTTCTAGCGCTGTCAATATAGTAACACTGTGATATGGTTTTCTAGAATATGTGATGCTATATGTGGTTTTGATATTTTGTTTTTGATATGATAGCAGCTTTGAGCTTAAATCTTAATTTTAAAACATCTTCTTTTGAGCGCTGGGATCAGTGATATTTGTCAATCGATACTTATCAGTGATACTTGTATATATACACATTTATTACCTGTTTACTTTACCCCATTATCTAGTGTGATACACATTTTTCATATTCCCTGAATTACTATGATGGCAGAACAATAAATGCTCTGTGCTTGATATTGTCTACTATATCAAAATTTTCGTCTATTTGGACTGGATTCTCTTACTAGAATTAGACTTTGTGGTCCAATACATATTTCTTATCACCTTTAAAGTCTTACTATGTATTCACGATATGGACTACTTTAGTTTTTTTTAGGAGTTATTTATTATTTAATTTTTTATATCAGATATAACCTACATTTTTTAACCATCTATTTTTTTATGTACTGTCCGCTCTTCATGTCTCCCACCAAGCCGCAGTTGTCAGTGCTTGCTTTTCTATGGTACTTGTATGCAGGCTTTAATTAATTTGCATTCCGCTAGTAACTCCTGCTTCCCTGTTCAGCCTTAAGGCCGCTTGTATCCAATCAATTGAAAGTGACGTGTGATGTCACTTGTTGCCAAGTGTGCTCAGTTGGCTGGATAGCGTAGTTAAGGATATTTAGGCTTGTCTCTACATCGTGTGGCCACACCCTCTGTGGAAGTCCATGATGATGAAACTGGTCAGGGCGTGACCAACACGACAGCTCAGCAGTGATGCTCTGCTCTCCACCACCCTCCATCGTCTAAGTGATTGCAGCTTCTGTGAGGAAACTTGCGTTCCATCCAGGACGGCGCCCTCTGGGTCTTATACAGTTTTACGCTTGTGATTTTAATCTTTGATGTACGTAGTTTTACTAAGGGGTCTTGTCATATAGGGGGGTTATGTCTGAAATAAACGAGATTACACTATGTGCTGACTCTCTTGTATTTTATGACATTGCTTTGGAACCCCTGTATTACTGGATCTTGTTGGTGATGACGGTGAGGACATAGGATGTGGGCTACTGGTGCCTGGTTGTCTTGAATGTTGACCTATTTAGAGGAGTCTGGTGAGTTTGACCCGCTGGGGAAGTGTGTGGCACGAGGTGGATTGTCTTCACTATTTCTGGTGAAAGGTGCACTATCTGGACAACTATGAGTCTACACTCAAAACCATGTTTTAGCCATGTTTTAATTCTAATTTTTGGCTGCGGAGCTATAATTAATTTTTTATGGCCGTATACTATTGACCTACTATGATCCATGTACATATGCATTCATATGTGGGTGGTTTTTAATTCTCCCTTTGATTAGGTGTTCTATGGTCTATTAGGTAGTATATGAGGAATGATATTTCCGCTCTGTTGCCAGTTTCTTTGTATTTCCGATATATTTTTTCTCCCGATTATTTTTCTTATGTTTATCTATCCGCTGAGAGCACCAAGATGGCGTAGCTTGCACTTCCGGTTGTTTTCAACCTGAGTAGCAAGATGGCGGAATCTATACTTCCGGTCCTTAGTTGTTTATTTCCTGATTACCACTACCAAAATGGCCGATTAGGCACTTCCGGTTTGGTTATATTTAAGGAGTTACACAGCAGCCAATCACAATCCCCTGAAGAAGTCACGTGATTGAAGCAACGCGTAGGGAGTGGCCGTACGTTGTACCGGAAGTGAAGTAGGACTGGCGGAAGACGCCAATACACCATTTTGCTTCTTGTGCTGTTGTTTATTTATTTAAATGTGAGAGTCCGATTTTTATTTCTTCAATTAAATCCTTATATTTTAACCAATTACTACACTATCAGAGCCTTCCCTCTCTCTCCATGTTTTTTATTATATATTTGAGCTGCACACCTCTGTGAACATCCTCCCTGCTACTACAGTATAAGTGTATATGCATTATATGGCCCCCTTGTGGCCCGTTGTGGAGAATATCGCTGCATAGTCTGCTACAGTGGAGGACCCCCCTGGTGGCTGGAGACGAGGAACGGAGTTGGCCAGTTCTTTCTGAAGTGCCTGTTTTTTATATTTGGAGGTGAGATTTCTGAGAGCCTTTAGTCCGTGGATTTATATTACTGCTTTCATCTGCAATTTTTCACCATTGGTGCCTGTGAATCACAGTTTATAGACTTTTCATGTAATGCATCATTTTTTCTATACGTTTCATATATTTATACGTTTTTTTATTTATACTTCATCAGCACTTTAAAAGGACTTTTTTTGATTGATTTGCGCAGGACTTTTTGTTCACTTTCATAACATTTCATAACCTTATATAGATTAACATACCAATGGTTCAGCTTTAAAAGCTCGAAACAACCAATTAATAACAAAAAAACACTATCTCTTTCAACAGGAAGGATATTCAAAAATGGGGAAGGACCACGACAAAGGGATGGAGGGAGTGGTGCCTTTTCTTCTGCTGCAGCCGTCGTTCTGAAGAAAACCGTTGATCTGATTTCTTTTATAACCTCTTCTTTTTCCTTATAGGTTTATTGAATCACCTGACCAACTGTAGAATCTTCTACAAATCAAGTGTCAGCTGACAGGTAAGTGACCAATTGTATAACTGTATTTAAAATTTTATAGCGAACTGTCCTATTTCTTTGTCCCTATTCCCATAGGTAGGGGGCACTATTGCGTTCCCCCTACTTTCATTTATTTTGAGCTTCATTGTATCTTTCACTTATAGTCACGTTATATACAGGATCCTCTTACCACTATTTGAACAACGGGTGGTTCATATATGTGATTGATTCTAGCTTAGAATCACATGACTAGCGCTATTCTATATTTTTTCTCATTTTCTTTTTTATATAGGTGTGTGTGCACGAGCACAAGAGCATGGCTACAAATGCGTGTGCACTCATACCCACATGCACGCACATACACACAAATGCACAAGTGGGCATTGCGCACAGTGCTAACAAAATGACTAAACAAAAAAAAGAAATATGAAAAAATTACAGTATGTAAAGAAATTTCCCACTTTACCATTTTATCAAAAATCCCCACTACCTCTCCACCAAAATTAATGTGCACACACCCCTCCCAGAACAATACAAAAAGAATAGGCGACCGGGGCTTTCAAAGCCCTCTGTACGGTCATACTATTTACAAGCCGCAGGACTTGTAAATTAACTACAAGGGGGGTCATCAGTGCCCTTGTAGTTCATTCAGAACTACAAGCCGTCAGCCTCAATAGGTGACGATAGTTGTAGTTCTCTCATTTACATATTGCTGTGAATGAATAATGTGGCTGTGTGTGTGGAGCCCCACACAGCTGTGCTGTTTTCAAAATGTGACAGCGGGGGTGGAAAGAAAATCCCCCACTCGCTGTCACAAGGAGGGAAGGGATCAGGGGTGCAGGGGGCAGGCCTGTAGCATGTTACATGTTACAGTGAAATTATGGGTGTAACGTGTAACATGCTCTGCAAGGTGAACTTATCCTTTAAAAAGGACATAACAATGCGCATAACAAATTTAATTTGGAAGCGACCTCCAGAACTGTGAATATGTATTGGGTGTGTTCAAAAACACACAAGAAATTAGAGCTGTTTGTGTGTTATCAACTTATCAATAATGAAGATCCCTACCTCTCCTGCCTGGTTCAGTCTCTCCAGGTGGAAAACTCCTGGTCGGCAGTAAATCCTCTGCTGATCCATGATGCCCGGGCAGATGTATGTGGCCTAAATAGTGCAATTGTCAGTCCGTGGTGAGTAGGAATGAGCGCCGGCGTGTTTGCATACTCCACGTGCAGAGCCCGCCAGTCAGTTAGACATTGCCCGATCTCTGCAGCCACGCATCGGGGCAATGTCTCCCTGCCTGTGATTAGTGCAGCGCTGCGCCGACTTCCTGGCAAGCTCTGCACGTAGAGTATGTGAACATGCCGGAGCTCATCCTTAGTGGTGAGCGGCAGCATGGCTTCCCTACCTGCTTACCCGGGGGGTATGTCATTCTGCCTGATTTTATTACATTTTTATATCTCTGTAATGCATGCTGCATCTTACTTCATTCAGTGATGTTTCTCTAGATTGAACAAATCCCCATATGGCAGCTGGGATGCTTATGAGTTCCACAGCAGCTTGGGGTGGAATGAAGGCACCTGCCTCCATGTAGGATGGCTATTTGAAGTGTAAATATACTTTTAAAGTGTACAATGATATTTTTAATTGCCATGGGTGATCTGAGTATATTGAAGAATATTATTGTGATTCTGCCTTTTGATTCTGTCCTGAACATACCTTTTTTATTATCTTGTCTTGCTTCTGTCATAGCTGAGTTTGTTTTGATAAGCACCAGGTACAATTTTTAGAGCTCTGGTCTGGGAAGCTGCTGTATCAGCCTCCCTTTAACAGTAGTTAACCCCTTAGAGGGTTATTGCCAAACAAGCTAATTCCTATTGCATTGAATTTGTTTTGAACTGCTTATTAGTCTGCAGGGCTATAATTTGAAGTAGATGGGTACCTCGTAATATCTTAAAGTGGTTGTAAACCCTTTTGTGTGACATTTACATATAGGTAAGCTATCATAAGGCTTACCTATAGGTAGTGGAAATATCTCCTAAACGTGTGTCGTTTAAGAGATATTTCACTTGTAGTGCACCAATGTCGTCATCAGACGACACAGACCGCAGTGACTGATGGCTCCCACGCGCATTTGCGGGAGTGATGTCACGCGGCTCTGGCCAGTCACAGAGCCGGAGTCCGTGGCCGCGGAAGAAAGAGGGGCGAAGATGGACGCAGCCTGCACAGGGGACAGCGCGGGGTTCATTTGCAGGTGTCATATAATCGGCTAGTATGCGATGCATACTAGCCCATTATGCTTTTAATTTGCAGGCCTTGCGGGGAGCAAAAGAGTAAGTAAAACCCATCGGGGGTTTACTTCTTCTTTAAGTTACCAGATGACTCTTGCTTAGTATCCCTGTTTGTCAGGGATTTGATTTTTACTGAGACTGGTCCTTGTGCAGAAAGACTGTATATGGTTACATCCTTGTTTTTCTTACTGCCAGTTTGCTGCAAAGCCATTTGCTTATATTTCTAAGCCATGAGTGTCAACTCTTCCTGCTAGCCCATTTGTTGTAAAGAAGGTAAGGGGCATTGTTCAGGTAAGAGTTTTTCTTTCAAGTGTATGGGAAACAAACTATGGGCTTTTGTCATTTAGTCTCTTCGGTTTGGCAGGCATCAAGCATTAAATTGGACCTGTGTCACTCATGCCTTGGCAGGTAAAGCCCTGTATGAATCTTGGTGACACCTAGAAGGTTGTCACAATCATTGAACATGTGGGCAATACACTCTAAAGGATTTGTTTCCACTCACGCTGTGGGCAAATCATCTCTCTCCAAACCCTTTCAAGAGAAGATACAGGTGAACGGGCTGTCACATTAATTTAAACACATGGTCAATACACTCTAAAGGAGTGTTTCCTCTTGTCCTGTGAAGGGGTTACCTATTCTGGTGATGAACAGTCTCCAGTCCTTTCCAGGCAAACAATCCTATTCAGACATTTCCTAAGAGAAGATATGGATGAACATGGCTGCAAGAATACTGCTTTGTTCAGGCAACCAAGGATAAAGATGATGGCAGCTAACAGGTTGTCAGTACACATGCTTCCACTTTCCCTGTGAGGGGTTCCCTATTCTGGCAATGTGCAGTCTCCAAGGCTTCCCAGGTCAGCAATCCACTTCAGTCTCTTCCAAGAGAAGACACATATGAACACGACTGTATGAATCCTGCTAGTTCCAGCAGCTAAGGACAAAGCTGATGCCACCTAACACATTGTCACATTCATTGAACATATGGGCAATACACTCTAAAGGAGTGTTTTCCATTTACACTATGGGCAAATAATCTCTCTCCAGACTCTTCCAAGAGAACATGCAGATAAATATGACTGTATGAATTCTGTTCGTTCAAGCAGCCAAAGACAAAGATGACAGGTTGTCACATTAATTGAGCATGTGGGCAATACACTCTAAAGGAGCTGTTTCCATTCACCCTGTGAATAGACAGTATCCAGGACATTGGCATATGTCTCCTTCCTAGCCTGAATAAATGTTGGGCTGTCCATCCTGCTCCACTAGCATGTGGTCCCCGTGTTCACATGCTAAATGCATCATATATTAGGGAGCCCCTCTGCTGGTCTCTATGGTGGCATATGAGTGTAAATCACTCTTAGGCCCCTTTCACACAGGGCGGATCAGTAATGATCCGCCCCATGATGATCCGCTCGCTCAGCGGGGATCGCTCCGTTGTCCCAGCTGAGCCAGCTGCAGACAGGGCGGTCCCCGCACACTGTGCAGGGACCGCCCTGTCAGCTCTCCACTCTCCTCTATGGGGGATCGGATGAGCATGGACCGTCTGCCCGTGTTCATCCGATCCGCTCTGCAGACGGATAGAAAAATAGGATTTTCCTCCATCTGCAGAATCGGACTGTTGCGGAGGCGGACAATAGCGGGTGTCTGCGGATGTTCATCCGCAGACACCCGCTGTCCCATAGGGATGCATGTATGTCCGTATTTCATCCGCAAAGGGATGGATGTAATACGGACATAATGTCCTCATGTGTGAAAGGGGCCTTAATGGAGAAGCAGTGCAATATCATGGCTGGAGTGGACATTTGCCTTATTACTGAGATACTGAGCTTCCTTATAAATGAGGCATTGCACTGCTAGTTGTTGAACAAGATTGAATGTTTTTGCCTGCCTTCTGTTTTTGCAGAAAAGCAAATACCAACCCCAAATAAAGACCAGCACTACCAAAGAAGGTAGAGGACAGTGCCTTCTGCTTCCCAGGAAAAGAAGACGTCTTCAGACTCTGCAAAAGAGAAAGATACTGATGAACATGACAGTATGAGTCCTGCTTTGTACAACTAGTCAGTGATGAAGATGAGAACGACCAAACGTCACATTTCATTAAGCACATAGTCAAGACACACTAAAGGTGTGGTTTCCACTCAACCTATGCAGGGATTAATTATTCTGGCAACAGCCAGTATTCCATCCAGAACTAGTCAACTAGTCTCAGAACCTTTCCAGGCTAAGCAGCGCTTCTTATGGCGCATACAGACGATCAGAATTTCTGACAAGCAAACCGTGGATTAATTTCCGACGGATGTTGGCTCAAACTTGTCTTGCATACACACGGTCGCAGAAATGTTGTCGGAAATTCCGATCACCAAGAACACGGTGATGTACAACACGTACGACGAGCCGAGAAAAATTAAGTTTAATAGCCAGTGTGGCTCTTCTGCTTGATTCCAAGCATGCGTGGACTTTTGTGCGTCGGAATTGTCTACACATGCTCAGAATTTACGACAACAGATTTTGGAATAAACTCCAAAGGTTTTTCTAACGGAGTTCCGTTAGAGTTCCGTTGAAACTGTTGTGTGCAAACACGATCACACCAAAGTCTGATTGTTAAGAATGCGGTGATGTACAGCACGTACAACGGGACTAGAAAAAGGAAGTTCAAGACCCAGTGCACCACCCTTTGGGCTCCTTCTGCTGATCTCGTGTTAGTAGAAGTTTGGTTAGAGACGATTCGTACTTTTCAGACTCCAGCTTATTTTGATCGTTTTATTGCTGTTCAGTTTGTGCTTGTGGGTTTGTATCTGGTTTTCAGTGCCTGTAGTCAGTTTGTATCTGTATTTCAGTGTGTTCTGGTCCGCTCGTTACTGCTCTTCAGCTCCCTCTTCACAGGCCTTGCTGTTCTTCACTGCGTTTGTTTAATAAATAAATAAATATATATATATATATATATATATATATATATATATATATATATATATATATATATTCTGCATTCAGTGTAGCCTATATACACAGTGCATTCTGTGGTGTACAGTTTCTAATACAGTGCAGGTGGTGTACACAATATATAGTGTAGTGAGGTTTAAAAAAAAAGGAGGCAGACTTTACAGGCCACTAAAATAGGACAAGCAACCTCTGTCTACAGTGAAAAGTGGTGGTCGTGGACATGATGCATCCTCTGCAGGTGCCTGTGGGGCCCGCTTGTCCTTTTTTTCCTGCTTCTGGCCGTGTTATTGAGCCACAACATGCAGAAGAGTTGGTGGAGTGGATAGCAAAGTCGTCCTCATCCTTCTCATCCTCTGTCACACAGGTTCATAGTTTGCCTTCCAATGCAGCTGCCAAAGTGGCTTATTCCACCCGCTACTTGTTCACAGTTACTCCTTCCGTAGCCCCACAGACATGCATGGAGGAATCACCAGAATTATTTCACCATATTGTTGGTTACATGCTGCTGGAGAATGAGCAGCAATTTGAAGGCTCCAATGTTGGTTCCCAGGTTGAGGAAGGGAGTAACGTGAGCCTAGAGAGAGGGAGTGCCACAGAAGGTCAAGAAACTGGCAGTATGTTCCCCCAGCTGCAGCATACTGCCAAGTTTGCTCCAGTGATGAGGAGGCAGGGGATGATGAGGTCACTGACTGTACTTCGGTGCCTGAGAGAAGACAGGAGGAAAGTGAGGCGGAGGAGAAAGAGGAGGCACAACACCAATGAGTCAGGATGTCCTCCAGGGGGCAGCTAAATCGAAGCCACCCTATTGCATCACATCACAGAGCTCCGCAGGTGCAGGGCACTACTGACTCCCTGCTGACTTCCAAAAGTTTGTTGGTGTGGGCTTTTTTTCGACCTGTGCAGCAGATCGCACCATTGCTGTTTGCAACCTATGTCTGAAGCGGATCAAGTATGGCCAGAACAGCAGCCGCTTGGCCAACACATGCTTGACCAGACATATGCCGATCTGTCATGCAGTCCATTGGCAACAGCACCTGAAAGACCCACATCATAGAAAAAGGTGGACTTCTCCTTGCTCCTCATCTGGGATCTCAAACCCTACTATATCTCCAGTCCTCTCAAAAACCTCCACTGAGAGGAATGGTATAGCAATAGGTGCCACAAGTACTTGCAGACAATCTTCTAGCAGTACATCACCAGTTGATTTCAAAAGGCAAATATCGCTACCCCGGTTGCTGAACCGTAAAAATAAATTCTGTCCCAGCCATCCACATGGCAGGATCAGGGGCTAATGATCAAGGATGCATGCACTGTCCTGTCACTATTTGAGAAGGCCACAAGGATGGTGAGCAGTAACAACGCATGCATCAGTGGCACTGTCCCTCTAGTCTTTCTGCTGGAGCTGTCACGGTTCCTACCGTGTCTTTTAGATGGCCAGGCATGGTCAAGCCCCAAGTGGCTCTGGGTGGCATTGAACTAATGACTGTTTGTTCTTGCTCCTGTTTCTTTACCTCTGAGCCACACCTCAGTTCTATTCTGCCTGCTTTCCAGCCATGCCTAGTTTTGCATAAAGTACTGTGGGCAATTCTGTTTGTACCTGTCATTCTTGGATCAGCTGTGGCAGGTTACCTAATCAGCTGGGTATAAAACACTGCCTCACTCTGATGGCTTGGTCAGTTCATTGTCTCTTGCCACCAAAGGTACGTGTGTTCCTGGTTTCAAGTTACAGTGTTCCAAGACTGACCCCGGCTTCTGACCCCGGCTTCTGACCCTGGCTTGTATATCGTTTATGCTGACTTCTGGAATCCTGGACAACGGCTTTACTTTGACGATCCCTTGGCTTTTCCTGTCAAGCCCCTGTGCACAGATTCACAGCCCAGGTAGCTTATCTCTTTGTTACCGTGGGCTGTGTGTATTTGCAAGGGTGAGCGTACATCTCTGCACCATGGACTCCAACCAAGCTAAGCCCTCACAAGAGCACACGATTCGTGGAATCATGGACAGGGCATTTGAGGCAGAACAGCGGGAGGAAGAGGAGGACTTCCTTTCCTCTCAAGGACCCCTTTATGCAGATAGCATTCCTGGGGGCCGTCAAACACACAGGAAGAAGAGGAAGAGGGTTGTGTCAGCATAGATGTAAAGCATAACACTATAACACTCAGCAGCAGTATTCAAGGGATGGTTTTCAGTCCCCAGAAACCCATGGAGTTGTACGTGGCTGGGAGGAGGTAGTTGCGGATAATGTCATCCTTAGTGACCCAGAGGACTCAGAATCGAATGCCTCAGCAAACTTATACTGCATGGCCTCCCTGATTCTGCAAAGCCTGCGAAAGGATCCTAGGATTTGTGGTATCAAGGAGAGGGATTATTACTGGCTGGCAATGCTTTTTGATCCACGTTACAAGGGTAAAGTTGCAGAACTCATCCTGCTTTTGCAGAGGGAGCAGAGCATGAAACGTCTTCAGGAGTCCTTGAAAGAAAGTTTGTGTAACACCTTTCCAGATCCTGGGAGATTACCATTTCCTAGTGCTGTACAACCTGTTTTAAGGCATCTTTCAGTCAGAGGAAGAGCGGTAGGAAGGCGGGGCGTAGGCCCGCCTGAATTTGTAGGAGGAGCCTCGCCATTATAAGCCAGCCCTGGGTCCTCCCTGTCATGTCGGCTTTCTCATCAGTAAGATCATTTGTGGGTGTTTCGTTGATGGTTAGGGGTGTGTTGGGTGAACTTGGACATGTCATTTTAGGCATGACATTTCCAGTATCACTTGTGGAGTCAGACAGCTGCTGAGGGCTCCATTTCTCCCTGCTTTCATGCAGGTGGAATTTGGGGGGGGGGGGGGGGGGATTGTCACTGCCGGTCGAAGACGCTTACCATCCATGTTGGGTTCATAGTTACTGTTTATGGGGGGAGGGCACTCGGGAGGGGGGTTGCCATTCGGGGGGGGGGGGGGGTACATGGCACTGGTCTTGGGGTCTGCTGAGCATTTGGGCTTTTCACCCTGGTCCTGATAGTCAGGTGCTGCATGTCGTGATTTAAGTTTACTCAGGAAGCAATAAACACCAGGTTAGATTCAGGGTGGCATAGCACTCTCGCCTAGCAGTAAGAAGGGTCACTGGTTCAAATCCCAACCACGACACTGCTTGTCTGGAGTTTGCATGTTCTCCCTGTGCCTGCATGGGTTTCCTCCGGTTACTCTGGTTTCCTCCCACATTTCAAAGACATGCAGGTAGGTTAATTGGCTTCTGTGCAAAATTTGCCCTAGTATATGAATGGGGACCTTGGATTGTGGACTCCTTGAGGGTAGGGACCGATGTGAGTGTGCAATGTACAGGGATAGAGACAATTGTAGACACTCACTCTGGATGGACTGGTGTCTTTATTCAACCTTATTAACTATGTAACTATCGCTGGCTGCTTGCTCAATATTGAACGTTTCTTAGGCTTTTAGATGTTTCAGCTACTACTTTTGATTTCACAAAAAAAAGTCATGTTCATGCAAGGTTGGCATAGCTGGTGTGTTTGCAGGCATTCTTGTTATCCTTGTTGTTGAAACACGGATGGCTGTGGGTACTTTCAATTCCACACATCTTCATGAGGCTATGCAGCTGTAGCATGGTTTGGAGCTCTTTGCTCACAGTTCAGCAGCAGCTGTGCAGCTGGGCAGCCTCACCTGGGTTTTTCACAGGATGGTTACTGGTATCAGCACTAGGCCAGTTGGTCAGAGGGGTCATGCATTTCAGGTTTCAGTATCATGTTCATCACATATCCCCGGGCTCCGGCACCTTATCACATTTGACGGTTAATAATTTGGGCTTTCGCTTTTCAAAGCTGTCTTGCTATGTTGCATTTGATGCTTATTTTCTTTTTCCCCAGGAGCTGGTTGGAGTGTGTGTGATCAGCCAATACGATTGTTCTCTATTTTGTCAGTAAGCTTAGTAAGTGCCTGTACTTTTCAGATTTTGGTTGATTTATTTCACTTGGTAGCTACGGTCCGGTTACAGGTCCCAGGCAGGACGCACACGCTTTGTTCACAGGGATACGGGGCAGGGTTCATCTGTGTTTTTTGTTGGTGGGGGGGGGGGGTGGTGTTTTTCTTCATGGACTTAATATGGGATTTTGTATCTAGGGGGTTTCCATACACCTTTAGAAAAAAAAAAAAAAAACTTGGTATTGTTACTGTTGTTGTCGGGTCTCTTGCGGGCTCATAGGTCATCACGGCCTCACTCACTTTTTTTTTTTCTTTCAGTGTCACCTTTTTCTGTCTGGTTCATATACCACATCATATGGGAGGGGCTCAAAAGGGCACCTTCAGGTTTCACTTGGGGCACCCCACTTCAGGTTAAGGCAGGGGGGGGCACTTGTACATGGTTTTCATGACCTCCGTTACCAGGAAGTCTTGCGGTGTTTGCATTCACACAATCTTGTTTGGATCAGTTATGTTACTGCTCATTTCAGAACTCGTTTTCCTTTTGCTCCAACTGTGTTTCACAAGGTTATTTGTTGGCATGTTTAATTTCCATTGTTCTTTAGTCGGTTCTACGTACTATCAAGCTTTCTGCATGTCTATCAGGACCCCAAGGTTGTTTCTTCTTTGGTTTTACAGTTTCGGCTTATTTCAGGTAGGTACAGTATGTGATTGTTTACTTTGAGCTTCAGGTTAATCGCAGCAGGGCTGGGTTAGGTTTCACCTGTATGGGTTTCAGGGCATTACTCCATCACTTAGGTGCTTTAAGCACATACAGGTTGAAGCGATCGTCTCTTGATTGTCCCGTGTGGTGGCAAGTCCCCTCACACCTGACACGTTTTTTCAGGTTATAGGGCCTGAGTGTACGTTTTTAATTACCTGCTAAATAGCGGGTGGCTCGGCTCTATCCATTTCATGTACTAACACATTTCCAGTACCCTTTCTTCATGATGTCACAACCTACGCACGGGAGTATTGTTATATATGTAACAAGGAGAATGTTTTTTGTTCAGGGGCTGGGTTATCATTTCACGGATTTATCGCTCACTCGCCATTTTATTGTCACAAACGGTCGCGGTTACAGGCTTGTCATGATGTTTCCTAACTCGCTGTCACTTGTGTCAATTAGAACATGTCTCAGGCTGCAGACATCGAAGATTCTGAAATCATCCCTCCTTCCCAGGCTGGGGATTCTGAACATGACAGCACACCCTCCATGAGGTCTTAATAGCCGAACTTCGACGTAAAGGTGTCGCTTACTCGGCTTCAGCACGCAAAGCGGAACTTTTTACACTTTTATTCCCCAGTTCTTCAGGCTCCACCCCCGAGCAAGTTACCCTTCGTTCTGTTGGTGTATCTCTCACGTTAATTCACTCCTCCCTCAATGTGTTGGCAACATCTTTTCAGGAGTTACGAGCCAGGGTGGAGGTTTTGGAAAGTCCTCTGTGCCCGGCATCGTTTGCACCTGCAATACCTGACACGTCAGCTATCCCTGTGTTACCTTTGGTCATTCTGGCAGCGTCGGGGTAAAAGCGCTAGTTCACCATCTGTCACTCCAGCCCATTTCATCCCGGCTAGAATCAAAAAAGATATTTTGGATGGTAAAGACGTTAACTTAGCCTCCATTTTGATTGCAGCCCATGACATCGCGGACAACAAGTCATACGCTTGTGACAATGTCTCGGTGGTGGTCAAAACCAGGGACCACAGGCTCAGTCGTAAACTTTCCATCCCTGATTTCATTCTGGCTGTTTGCTCAGTCAGTCCCCAGAGGAGGGAGGAGCTTGACCTTTATTTATATGTGGTAGTTGAGTTGGGTCAAAGGTATGGCGAATTGGCTTTTTTGGACTACCATCGGTCGTTTTCTGCTAAAGCGGTGATGGTGTTTGCTCAACACCAGGTTACATAGTTACATAGTTAGTCAGGTTGAAAAAAGACACAAGTCCATCCAGTTCAACCAAGGTTATATCTGACTGGAGTAACTTGGATACCAAACTTTTTTGCCGGGTCGAGGTCTCCTGTTTGCACCACATGACAGTCTTCTGTGCATTCATCTTACTGGTGCCCTCTCATGTGCTCCCCTGCGGTGCCAGGTACCTCCAGGGGGCCTTCTAGTTTGTTGCCAACTCCGGGTCTTTCAACTTCATTCGATAAACTTGGCTGCTCCATTCAATTTTTGGGTAAGTCACAGGTATGTAACAACTTCAACCAAGGTTCATGCAACTACAGCCAGTGTCGTCTCCTGCATGTCTGTGCCAGCTGTTTTAGGGCGCATCCCACATCATCTTGTTCTCTCAAACAAGGGAAGTCTTCCTGACTAAGCCGTATCAATGTGTCTCTTTTGGAGTTCCATCCTTCCTGTCAATTTTTGGTGGAGGGTTTCACACAAGGGTTTCATACGGGTTTCATCATCTTACCTCAGGGCACTTTTGAATGCAAGGATTTATTATCCACAGGCGTAGACATGGAGGTGGTGGATCGGCTGCTTCAATCTGAGCTGGACAAGGGCTTTATCATCGGGCCTTTTTCCACACCTCCTTATCCCCAGTGGAGGGTTAACCCCCTTGGCTTGGTCAAAGGCAAATTCTCAAATAAACTAAGATTAATCTACGATTTGTCAGCGCCTCATTGCTCAATTGTGCCTAGCTTAAATTCATTAGTTCCATCAGAGGAATTTTCGCTTAAATATGCATCAGTGGATTTACCTATCCAGCGCATCATCTGCATAGGAAGGAATGCTTGGCTATTCAAAGCTGACATTTCCGATGCTTTCAAGCTCCTTCATATTCAGCCTGCTCTTTGGAAGTGGCATGGGATCAAGTGGAGGGGAATGTACTATTTTGCCACTAAACTCACTTTCGGGTCCAAAAATAGTCCTTGGCTTTTCAATGTGTTTGCTGATGGCTCAATTGGATTCTCACTCAGAGGGGGTATTGTCAGGAGGTCATACATTATCTAGATGATTACCTCCTGATCGAGAGTTCATGCCGAGCACCTTCAGATCTTCAGAAACTGGTGATTGTGTTTTCTGCTCTTGACCAGTGATAGACGAAGTTTCGACGGGACGTTTCGGGAACGCAAACCGTGAACGCGCCCCAAAAGTTCGCGAACCGCAAAGTTTGCGGCGGACCCCATTGACTTTAATGGCAGGCGAACCTTAAAAACCTACAGATCATATTTTCAGCCACAAAATACTTACCACATGGACACTGACATAACAAAAGTATTTAGTGAATCTGGGATTGACAGCGGCAAGCATTCTTTTTTTATCTGTGAAATTTTGACAATTCAGGAGCGCATGAAGGCCATGGAGGAGAGGCAAGGTCAGGGCAGGCTATGAAGGGGGTGCAGGAGATGATCAGTGCTACAGTCAGGGCAGCACAGTCCTGTGCCAGTGTCCCAGTGTGCCAACCTGTGCTTGAGCCCCTCCCTCTGCCCGGCCCTTACCCCCACCTATGCAGGGCTCCACTGCGGTGGTCCGGAGGTGCCAGTCCAGTGCTGATCCTCAGCCATGGTGCTGGCACTGCCTGCTGATTGGCTTCTCCGCTGCTATCTCCCTCACTGTCTAAAACCAGCACCGCGATAGAGACTGAGCACTGACACCAGCACCGTGATAGTGAGCACTGACACCAGCACCGTGATAGTGAGCACTGACACCAGCACCGAGATAGGGAGCACTGACACCAGCACCGAGATAGGGAGCACTGACACCAGCACCGAGATAGGGAGCACTGACACCAGCACCGAGATAGGGAGCACTGACACCAGCACCGAGATAGGGAGCACTGACACCAGCACCGAGATAGAGAGCACTGACACCAGCACCCAGATAGGGAACACTTACACCAGCACCCAGATAGGGAGCACTGACACCAGCACCAAGATAGAGAGCACTGACACCACACCAGCACTAAAATATGGAGGGCACTGACACCACACCAGCACCGAGATAGAGAGCACTGACACCAGCACCGTGATAGAGAGCACTGACACCAGCACCGAAATAGACAGTTTTTTTTTTGATTTTGATGCCCCTGCCTCTGAGTCCCTCTTTTGGACCTTTGAGTCAAGTATTTGGGAGCGAGTTTCCTTCCCAAGATTCTTTGAAGCAGCGAAGCCAGGAGGACATCGAGGAACTGTGGCTGGAAGTGGTGCACAATTTCATAAAGTTACGTGTGACCCTCTGTAGTGGGGGGTCATATCTATCTGGTAAGCAGTAAATCTCATCGTATGTTGGTGGTGGACTGAACAAGATTCTTCCCATTTTGGATTCTATGAACATTGTGGTTTATTTTTAGAGGATTTCTATTTACAGCTTCACGTCAACCATTTTTGGTGTTTTATACACGGACTTATTGTTTATACACTGGGTGTTTATGGTTTATATATAATTTTTTGTATTTATAGGTTATGTTATGGAATCTTATTATATGTAGTGAATTACAGTAGTGAGATTCTGGATTTGAAATATTAACACGCATGTGCCCTGTATTACGTATATATATATAGGGTTGTTATACCCTGTATAGTACGTATTTTAATATTACTGCACGAGTAGTTGGTTGTATTTGTTTTTGTTTAAGCGCGGCTTATGATTTTTCGTTTACCTATTCTGCATGTATGTGACATAGTGAAGCCGCAGCTGAATATTTTTATTATTTAAGAAATTCACATTTATTTCACACACTTCACATATTTACATTTTTTTTTCACCTTAGCGCAGTTTGTTTTCTCCCTTTTTTCTTTACCGAAATAGACAGCACTGAGACCACACCAGCACTGAGATAGAGAGAAAGCACTGACACCAGCACCGAGATAGAGAGCACTGACACCAGCAGGGAGATAGAGAGCACTGACACCACAGCAGCACCGAGATAGAGAGCACTGACACCAGCACCATGATAGAGAGCACTGAGACCACACCAGCACCGAGATAGAGAGCACTGACACCAGCACCACGAGAGAGAGAGAACGCACTGACACCAGCAGCGAGATAGAGAGCACTGACACCACACTAGCACCGAGATAGAGAGCACTGACACCACACCAGCACTGAGATAAAGAGCACTGACACCAGCCCCAAGATAGAGAGCACTGACACCAGCAGCGAGATAGAGAGCACTGACACCACACTAGCACCGAGATAGAGAGCACTGACACCAGCAGCGAGATAGAGAGCACTGACACCACACCAGCCCCGAGATAGAGAGCACTGACACCAGCAGCGAGATAGAGAGCACTGACACCACACCAGCACCGAGATAGAGAGCACTGACACCAGTAATGAGATAGAGAGAGAGAGCACTGACACCAGCAGCGAGATAGAGAGCACTGAGACCAGCACCAAGATAGAGAGCACTGACACCAGCACCGCAAGAGAGAGAGAGAAAGCACTGACACCAGCAGCGAGATAGAGAGCACTGACACCACACCAGCACCGAGATAGAGAGCACTGACACCACACCAGCACCGAGATAGAGAGCACTGACACCAGCACCGAGATAGAGAGCGAGAGAGAGCACTGACACCAGCAGGGAGATAGAGAGCACTGACAGCAGCACTGATACCAGCAACTTGCTGCGGGACCCAAAAGTATGACACCACTCAACCTCTTCAAACAGGAGGGTATGGGCATATAGTACGGTGTGCTTTTTTTGTATAAGGAAGTGAGCCAAAGGTAGAAAAAAGGTCTGTGTGCTCGATTAAATAAATTGTTTATAGAGTTATGCATATACATGGTCTACTGGTCACATGTGTTGAATTCCTCCAAGATCCATGCCTCATTCATTTTTATAAATGTGAGGTAGTCAACACTGTTGTGAGCTCGGCGAGTGCGCTTATCGGTCACGATCCCCCCTGCTGCGCTGAACGTCCTTTCGGACAGGACACTGGACGAAGGGCAAGCCAACAGTTCCATTGCAAATTGGGCAAGCTCTGGCCAGAGGTCAAGCCTGCCCACCCAGTAGTCCAGGGGTTCATCACTTCTCAGAGCGTCCACATCGGCTGTTAACCCGATGTAGTCGGCGTTCCCTGATGCTGGATCCGGATGAGACCTCTCGATGGGTCGGCTGAAAGAATGACCTCATATCAGAAGTCACCAATGCATCTTCAAACAGCCCTCTTTTTGCAGGCGCTGTTGGATTGGTGCCCGCAACTCTTTCTCTGGGAGTGGGAATTCCTCCTCCTGCCAGCGCACGCAAAAGCAGAATGCAGTATTTCTCGAAGCAAGGCCTGGAAGTGCTCCATTCTGACAGCCCTCTGTGATGGTGGTAACATTTCTGCCATTTTGTGTTTTGTACCGGGGATCTAAGTACATTGCCACCCAGTAATGGTCCTTGACCCTTATGCTTTTTATATGGGGGTCCCTGTTAAAATACTGGAGCATGAAGGCCCCCATTTGCACTAAACTGGAAGCGGTGTGGTGGCCTGGCTCCTGCTCATCATCCAGGATAATGTCATCCTCCTCGTTCTCCTCTCCCCATCCACGCACAACAGGGATCCCAGAAAGGTTTAAAGCATGCTCTTCTTGCTCCTCCTCATCCGCCCCGGCACCATCCTCCTCTGACTCCTCTTCAGACTCCTGTTGTTGACTTGTCTCAGAGTAGCCCTCCCCTGGGAATTCATCCAGCATTGCGACTTCCTCATCTTCCTGCTCCTCCACGGCTTGATCAATGACATGACGCAATGCACATTCCATAATGATGGCATAAGGTACTATGTCACTGATGGCGCCATGGCTGCGACTGACCAGTTTGGTGAGCTCATCAAATGGCCGCAGAAGTCTGCATGCATCGCGCATGAGCAGACACTGGTGCAAATAAGACGTCTGACTGGCAGATTGTGTCGCCGCTGAATGTCAGCAAGGCAAGCCATGGCAGTATAAGATCATCTGAAATGGGCCGAGATTTTCCTTGCCTGCTGCAAAATGTCCTGGACCCCAGGGTATTGGACAACGAATCGCTGCACAACCAAGTTTAAGACGTGTGCCATGCATGGCACGTGTGTAATTTTGCCCTGTTTCAATGCGCTAAGCAGATTGGCACCATTGTCACACACCACTTTACCAACTGTCAAATTGAGTGGTGTTAGCCACTGATCTGCCTGTGAATGCAAAGCTGAAAGGCGTGCAGGGCCAGTGTGGCTCTTGGCTTCCAGGCACAACAGACGCAGCACAGCATGGCAATGTCTCACCTGGCACGTCGAATAGGTTCTGAGAAGCTTGGGCGGCACAGCAGAAGAGACGCTAGCAGCGGAAAAGGAGGAGTCAGCCGAGGAGGAGAGGGAGGAGGATGGAGTAGGAGGAGGAGAAGAAGAGGCAGGCCTGCATGCAATCAGTGGCGGTAAAACCAAATCTACACGGGTGCCACGGGTTGCATGCTTGACGGCCGTCAGAAGGTTCACCCAGTGGGCAGTAAAAGTTATATACCTTCCCTGCCCGTGTTTGCTAGACCACGTGTCTGTGGTCAAATGTGTCTTGGTACCAACACTTTGTGCCAGAAATACGTTCACTTGCCGCTGAACATGGCCCTATAGATCTGGGATGCCCTTCTGTGAGAAATACTTCCTTCCTGGGACCTTCTATTGTGGTGTTCCAATGGCCACAAATTTTCAAAAGGCCTCCGAGTCCACCAGTTTATATGGCAGTAGTTGGCGGGCTATCAGTTCTGACAAGCGAGCCATCAACCGTTGGGCAAGAGGGTTATCCGGCGTCCTCATTTTTTTACACTCGAACATTTGGCCCACAGAATCCTGACTTTTTGCAGAAAAACTTGAGGACGGCATGATGAAAGGTGGAGTGGAGGACAATTGTGAGAAGGAGAAGTAGAAGATGAGGCTGGATAATGAGAGCCTGGAGTGTGGCTTTGTGGGTTCCGTTGCTTCCACTGAGCTCGGTGATGGCAGCTCACGTGCCTTCTTAAGGCGGTCGTCCCTAGGTGAGTGTTGGGCTTACCGCGACTTATGCGTTGACTGCAAAGATTGCAGATGGCAACACTATTGTCAGCGTTAAACACGTTAAAAAAAGCCCACACTGTGGAGCCATGTACCGGCATCCTGGGAGCGCCAGATGTGACCGTACATGGTAGATGCTCACTCCTGATACATTAGCAGTCTGCTTTGTCCCTCCTGTGCAATCTAAGTTCCGCCTGATTTTCCTCCCTATCTGCTGGTCCATATCTCCCTCTGAACTCCCCTCCTCTTCCTCTCTTGTGGGCACCCATGTGACATCATTAGACACGTCATCATCGACGTCACCTTCCCCACCGCTATAATTAGAGATCTTGGAGTAGGCAGCAACAGCGGGGACCAATCTCCTCCTTGGGCTGATTTGGGTACTGTTGTTAGACTGCTGAGTGGCGGTTGTTGCTACCTCCTCTTCCTGATCCAATGCCAAGAATGGCTGCGCATCGGAAATGTCTTGTGATGGATTGGAAAATAATTCCTGTGACTCAAGCGGAAGGTATATGGTGGTGGTGTTGGTGGTAGTGTCTTTGGGGTGCACACAGCAGAGAGCTAAAAGGGTGCAGATCGAGAGGATGAAGAGGGTGCAGAAGAGTAAGGCTGAGTGAGCCACTCAACCAAGTCTGGTGCATCCTTTGACATAATCGCACGCACCTTCTTCAATTTGCCACGCCTGTTGCTCCTGCCCTACCCCTACCACCCCTGCGGAAGGGCCTGCCTCTTCCTCTGCCTGTCATTTTTTAAATGACCCTGTGACAAAAGTCTCTAGAGAAGTGCAGTATATATGTGGAAGAAGGTATATAACACCCCGCTTCAATCTGTCGTTTTTGGGGGCCACTGGCCTATCACACCACTTATAATACTTTTTTTTAAATTGCGTTTGTCACTCTTTGTAGTATCGCTGCAGAACTGCTCAGCAGTCACAATGCTGCACAGTGGAAATTCACTATACTATGCTTTCTATATGTGCAAGTATTTTATATGTGTATTACACCCCTATATACTGCACACCAAATAGTACACCTATACCAGTCCTTAAAAGGACCTTTGTGGACCTAGTAGCTAGTGATTTGCAGACTGTCCCTCAGACCCTACACTGATAAAAGACAGCTGCAGAATCAGTCAGCACAGCAGCTCAGCAGTCAAGTATAATAGGCTTTCTATATTTGAAAGAAAGTATATTATACGTGTACAACCCTATATTCTGTACACCCATACCAGTCCTTAAAAGTACTTTTGTGGACCTAATAGTAATAGCTAGTATTAAACTGACTGTCCCTGCTCCACACAGCGTCCTGTCCCTACACTGAAAAAAGACAGCTGCAGAATCGGTCAGCAGTGCACTCAGCAATCAGCAGTACAGCAGTAGTGCACCAGAATCCTATATGCTGTACACCTATACCAGTCCTTAAAAGGACTTTTGTGGACCTAATAGTAATAGCTAGTGATTAAACTGACTGTCCCTGCTCCACACAGCATCCTGTCCCTACACTGAACAAAAGACAGCTGCAGAATCAGTCAGCAGTGCACTCAGCAATCAGCAGCACAGCAGTCAGCAGCAGTGCACCAGAACCCTATATACTGTACATCTATACCAGTCCTTAAAAGGACTTTTGTGGACCTAATAGCTAGTGATTTTTGTCACTACAGTCTGCCCCTGCTCCACACAACAACCTCACCCTACACTGACAAAAGACAGAATGTAAAATGGCCGCCAGATCAGGTCTATTTATAAGGTAGGGGGAATGTCCAATTGTCCATGTGCTGAAATGTTTTAATTGACTGCCCTGTACCCCATGATGGATGTGTCATCATGGATCAAAGTTCTTTCACAATGTAAACGCATATGTCTGCCACACGAACAGCGCCAGAAGTCCGCCGGTATGGCGAATCGCAAACATGCAAAATTTGCCGCGAACCGACCGCTGGGCGAACCGCAAGGCCATCCCTACTCTTGACGTCCCTTTGGCAAATAAGAAAATAGAAGGCCCCGTTACCACTCTGACTTTTTTAGGTATCGTGGTAGATTCCCGGACCATGCAGGCCAGCCTGCCAGCAGATAAATTGGTCAGAAACAGAGAACGGATCCATGGGTTCTTAGTTTCTCAAGCCACTTCCAGGAAAGATCTACAGTCACTACTGGTCATTAGGGATGAGCCGAAACCCCCCCCTCCCCCAGTTCAGTTCGCACCAGAACCTTCGAACGGACCTAAAATTCCTACGAACTTTAGAACCCTATTAAAGTCTATGGGACTCGAACGTTCGAAATCAAAAGTGCTCATTTTAAAGGCTAATATGCAAGATATGCAACAGACAACACCAGAAATAAGGGGTATCTTCAGGTGTATACTGTGCTGGAGGCACACAACACCCCCTTTAACTCCTGCAGATGCCTGTATTAGAGAACACCAGCAATAAAGGGTAGATACAGGTGTATACTGTGCTGTGCTGGAGGCACACAACACCCACTAACTCCTGCAGATGCCTGTATTAGAGAACGCCAGCAATAAAGGGTAGATACAGGTGTATACTGTGCTGGGGGCACACAACACCCACAAACTCCTGCGGATGCCTTAATTAGAGAAAAACAGCAATAAAGGGTACATACAGGTGTATACTGTGCTGGAGGCACACAACACCACTTTAACTTTAAGATGCCTGAGAAAAGAGTCGAACACCGAGCTCATCCCTACTGGTCATGTTGAAGTTCGCTATGAGGATCATTCCTCAGGGAAGGTCTTTCATTTTGCGGTTGCTGGCTTTGCTACCCATAGCCCCTGATTCTGATTCCAGGGTCAAATTAGATTCAGCGGCTTTTTCATATTTACGCATGTGGGATGAGTTCCTCCACCACTGGAATGGCATTTCCATGTTTATTCCAGCTGTTTCAATGTCTTCATTACAGGTTGTCCCTGATACCGCAGCCTCTAGAGGCTATGCGGCCATCTTTAACACACATTGGCTGGCAGGTTCATGGCTGGACGAATGTTGCACGATTCCCAGGTTTTTTCAGACGTCTGCGTTATTTGAGGCTTACCCCTGCAACCCAGGTGTGGGGGCATTTATGGACAGCTAACATGTTTCACAGACAATCAGGCAATTTCAGAAATCATCAATAAAGGTAGATCTAGTTCCTTGCTCATAATGTCTTTCATACGCAGGCTCTCCTGGTTATTGCTACAATTTAGGTTCCACATAAACTGCAGTTTCATCAGTGGCGTGCAAAATTCAGCAGCAGATGCTCTACCCCATTTTGATTTTTCATCCTTTTTCCATCAGGTTCCGGACGCAGACATCTAGGCCACCCGTCCCCACATTTCTCGCTCCTAAGGATGGATAAGGTACACATTGGGCAGGTGCATTGGGGTTGATCGTCAGGTCACTGTCCGCCAATACTAGGAGGGCTTACCACACAGCCTGGAGAACTTTTCAGACTTTTCGCACTTCGTACCCCAAGTCGAATTGTTTTGATAATCAATACATTTTGGCTTTCGTGGCATACTGTCATTTTCAACTCAAATTATCTCACGGTACGATCAAGGATTACTTGGCAGGTGTCCAACATTTCTTTTCCTTACAATATCCTGGTAAACCTTCGGTGTTTGCAGCTCATTCGGTCAAGGCTATCCTTAGGGGTATTCAAAAGAGTGACCTTCCGGGCCCCAATGATAGGCTTCCTATCTTCAGGGAGATTTTCTGAGCCATGTCGGTGAAGTTGTCTAGGTCTCCTTTTGGGGAGCTACCTAGTCTGGTGCTGAAAGCGGTGATTTATTTAGCTTTTTACGGTTTTCTTAGGCCAGGGGAGTTTGCTCGTACTGGGGCAAGGTCTCGTACTTTGTCCATTAGTCACTAAGTCAGGTATCCTGACCATTTTCTGTTACACTTGGAGGCATGTAAGATGCAACAAGCTGGGGCCGGTACAGATATCAGGTATTCCAGGGTCAAGACTGATTAGTGCCCAGTCATGGTGTTGAATCTTCTTTTGGCCCAGCTGGCAGATTGACTCAGGGATAGTCCTCTTTTGCCTTTTAATGGGGCCCCTCTAACCTCAGCACTTTTCATCAAGCACTGCCGCACTCTTTTGGGGAATCTGGGGCTCCACCCCAAATCCTACTCAGGTCATTATTTTAGGATTGGGGCAGCTTCTGCAGCCTCGCGCCAGGGGGTCCCTGTTCACGTCATCAAAAGGTTAGGCAGGTGGAGGTCATTATGCTACTCCAGGCATGTCCCGGAGCCACTTTTGGAGATGTCTCAAGCGTTTTTTCATTTGGCTGATTAATTGTCATTTTGTTAAATAAACTTCCTTTTGCATTTTCATCCTACTGTCATTTTTGACCCCTTTTAGGCATACTGACCTCATGACCAAGGCACATCCCAGGTCACCTTTTCAGCTTTCTTCTTTTTTTCCCTTTCCCTATTTATTACAAGAGTCTCTGAGTACAAGTAGGAAGGCGGAGCGTAAGCCTGCCTGAATTTGTAGGAGGAGCCTCACCGTTATAAGCCACCCCCCGGTCCTCCCTGTCCTGTCGGCTTTCTCATGAGTTGTCCCACCCTCCTATTCCTTTTTTTCATCTCTTCTCATTTCTTAATTACTACTACACCTTTTCAGCTTTCTTCTTTTTTCCCTTTCCCTACAGTATTTATTACAAGAGTCTCTGAGTACAAATGCCTTTAAACAATTTTTCAGTCCTCAGTGCCAAGGTCTGATAGGTTCAAGCAACCATCGCCAGTGTCTGCATTATATGTTGCAGGAATATCTAGGGGCAAGAGCAGACTTGGAGACCTTTACAACAGAGCATCCACTGGGTTACTGGGTCTTGAGGATGGACCACTGGCCAGAACTTGCTCAATATGCAATTGAGCTACTGGCCTGTCCTGCATCCAGCGTACTTTCTGAACGCACATTATGTGCTGCCGGAGTGTTTGTAATGGATCAAAGAGTATGCCTGTCTACAGACTCCCTTGATAGGCTCACATTTACAAAAAATAATCGGTCCTGGATCAGCAGCTATCAAGCCCCTGATGCTGATTGAATTTGCTATGGATCTGGGATCCCTTGAAGACTGCCTATGCTGCCTATCCTATTCCTCCTAAATCTTAATGATGCTAGTTTCCAACAATATTTTTGGTTTAGAGCACCACCAACACCCAAGACCCAATTTTTCTCCCCCTGTTTAACAGGGGCATGTAATTACAATTTTTGAAATATTTTACAGCAGGGCCCGTTCCTGCGCCCACAAGAATAACTGTGAGGAGGAGTTACAATGTTGTGGCAACATCAACACCTAAGGCCCAATTTTTCTGCAGAGTATATAATGAAGTCCATATGGCATATCTACTGCAGTTCAGAGTATATAGTGCAGTCAGTGTAGTGAGTATATATAATACAATGCAGGGTATATAGTGCTGTGTACAGTATATAATATAGTGTATTGAAGTGGTTAAGGGGAACCCTATGACAGAATTAAGAAAAAAAGGCATGGGTTCCTCCCCTCCTAGTCCATGCCAGGCCCTTTGAGTCTGGTATAGATTTTAAGGGGAACTTCACACCAAAAAAAAAAAAAAAGCATGAGATCCCCCCAAAATCCATACCAGGCCCTTTGGGTCTGGCATAGATTTTAAGGGGAACTCCACACCAACATTTTTAAAGAAATTGGCATGTGGTCCCCCCCAAAATCCATACCAGACCCTTATCTAAGCAAGCAGCCTGCCATACCAGGCTCCCCAAAGCACCTTGTCCCCATGTTGATAGGGACAAGGGCCTCGTTCCCACAAGCCTGGCCATTGGTTGTGGGGGTCTGCAGGCGGGGGGCCTCCAAATTTTGCCCCCCATGTGAATGGGTAGGGGTACATACCCCTACCCATTCACTAAAAAAAGTGTCAAAAAATAAAAACCACAATACACAGTCCTTTATTAAAAAATAAAACAAGTGTTCCGCAATGTCCATCCATCTTCAATCATGTCGCCGACGGATCATACAAATATAAAAAAAATCAGCCTTGATGGGAGGGGTCTCCCCAACTGCTGTCTCTTAGCTGTTTTTTTTTTTTGTTGAACTAGATTGACTTGTGTCTTTTTTCAACCTGACTAACTATGTAACTATGTAGCTGTTATATAGGCATGGGCGAGGCCACCCGGTGATATAACCAAGAGACCCTGCCCCTTCTGACATCATGTGCCATCAGAGGGGGGTGGGGTCATCTGGTTATGTCAGCAGGTGGCCCCGCCCTTGCCTATATAACAGCTTTCAAAGCCAAGAGAGCGCATTTGGCGGGACACCTTCCATCGCGGTACAGCTTTTTTTTTTTAAATATATTTTTTTCGAATCCGGGTGCCATGATTGAAGATTGATGGACATCGTGGGACACTTTTTTTTAAAATAAAGGAATTGTCAAAAACTGTCTCCTGTTTTTACTTTTTTTACACTTTTTTTTTTTGGGCGAATCGGTAGGGGTACAATGTACCCCATACCCATTCACATGGGGGGATCTGGGGGACCCCTTGTTAAAGAGGGCTTCCAGATTCCAATAAGCCCCCACCCACAAACCCCCACAACCACCGGGAAAAGGTTGTGGGGATGAGGCCCTTGTCCCCATCAACATGGGGACAAGGTGCTTTGGGCTTTGGGGGGAGCACAAAGTACCCTCCCCATGTTAAGAGGAAAAGAAGCCTGGTATGGTTCAGGAGGGGGCTGCTCGCTCATATCCTCCTTTCCTGGCCTGCTATGGCTGTTTGCTTGAATAAGAGTCTGGTATTTTTTTATTTTGGCATGGAGTTTCCCCTAAAAAAAAAAAAAGACCGAAGGGCCTGGGATTTTGGAGGGGACCCCAAGCTGTTTCTTTTTTTTTTAATTTTGGAGTGAAGTTCCCCTTAATATCCATACCACACCCAAAGAACATCGCATAGACTGGGGGGGACCCACGCTGATTTCTTTCATAGATTTTTATCTATATTAGCAAGACCCGGCAATACATTACAGCTACAAGCAATTTTTAATTATTTTCCTTTTACATAGTAGGTGAGGTCGAAAAAAGACACAAGTCTATCAAGTCCAACCTATGTGTGTGATTATATGTCAGTATTACATTTGTATATCCTTGTATGTTGCGGTCGCTCACTGAGACCACCACCTGTGGAAGGGAATTTCACATCCTTGCTGCTCTTACAGTAAAGAAACCTCTACGTAGTTTAAGGTTAAACCCCTTATTTTAATAAGTGGCCATGAGTCTTGTTAAACTCTCTTCCACAAAAAAAGTTTTATCCCTATTGTGGAGTCACCAGTATGGTATTTGTATATTGAAATCATATCCCCTTTCAAGCGTCTCTTCTCCAGAGAGAATAAGTTCAATGCTCGCAACCTTTCCCCATAACTAATATCCTCTAGTCCCTTTATTAGCTTTGTTGCCCTTCTTTGTACTCACTCAATTTCCAGTACATCCTTTCTGAGGACTGGTGCCCAGAACTGGACAGCACACTCTAGCTGCGGCCAGACCAGAGTCTTGTAGAGCGAGAGAATTAGTGTTTTATCTCTGGAATTAATCCCCTTTTTAATGCATGCAAATATTCTGTTTACTTTGTTAGCAGCAGCTTGGCATTGCATGCCATTGCTGAGCCTATCATCTACTAGGACCCCCAGGTCCTTTTCCATCCTAGATTCCCGCACAGGTTCTCCCCCCAGTGTATAGATGGCATTCATATTTTTGCCACCCAAATGCCTTATTTTAAATTTTTCTATATTGGACCTCATTTGCCATGTAGTTGCCTACTCCATTCATTGGTTCAGATCGTTTTGCAAGGATGCCACATTTTGCGTAGAACTTAATGTCCTGCTTAGCTTAGTATCATCTGCAAATACAGAGGTGAACTGTTTACCCCATCCTCCAGGTCATTTATGAACAAATTAAACAGGATTGGTCCCAGCACATTGACCATGACCATTCCGAATTCTCCCTATTTATCACCACCCTCTGAACTCGCCCTTGTAGCCAATTTTCAATACATGTACTCACCCTATGGTCCATGCCAATGGACCTTATTTTGTACAGTAAACGTTTATGGGGAACTGTGTCAAATGCTTTTGCAAAATCCAGATACACCACGTCTTTGGGCCTTCCTTTATCTAGATGGCAACTTATCTCCTTATAGAAGGTTAATAGATTGGTTTGGCAACAACAATTCTTCATGAATCCATGCTGATTACTGCTAATGATACAGTTCTCATTACTAAAATCTTGTATATAGTCCCTTATCATCCCATCCAAGAGTTTACATACTATTGATGTTAGGCTAACTGGTCTGTAATTCCCAGGGATGTATTTTGGTCCCTTTATAAAAATGGTGGTACATTGGCTCCAATCAGCTGGTACTATTCCAGTCAGTATACTGTCAGTAAAAATTAGGAACAATGGTCTGGTAATTACTAGACTGAGTTCCCCAAGTACCCTTTGCTACCCTGCAGTGTAGCAAAGCACGAGGAGGCTGTGAGGAGGAGTATAAGCTGACAGTTGCCATCAATCCATGCTCCAAACAAAGAGAGGTTTTGTGAGTGGAACGACGTGTGTGTGAAACAGTCCATTGATCCTTGCAGTATCACGCTATGTTTTGTCTCTTTTTTTCCTTTTTATGCAAACGGTGGAGATAAGAGGAAGTGGAAATAAGTGATTAAGAGATATATTCAGCACATCGTTTGAATGGTGCAGGGGCAGGATGTCTATGAACTTATGACAGGAGTTTGATTTACGTGATTTGTGCACAGCTACCTAGGCTAATGCAAACTGCTATATTTAAAGGCGCAGTAGGTCTTTTACACTGAAGTGTTGGGATTGTTTAAAATAACAATTATTTGTCACTTATTTTATTCATCCATCCCTGGGGACTGCATAAATTAATTATTTGTCATTTATCCATTCATCCATTGCGCAGCAGCCTATCTAAGCTACTGGCTGAAAACGTTTTTTCTTTCTTTGTTATTCTGTTCATTATCGTTTGTTTTTTATGAAATACATTTTGTGAAAAATTCATATGGATTTATGTATGTAGTTTTTGCTATTAGCGCACTAATATTATTGTTTTAATTTTGAATCTTTATTTTTTGTATTTTTCAATTTTTACATTACAGTACACATAATGTAATAATTA
Organism: Lithobates pipiens; assembly: GCF_037356315.1. NCBI lineage: Eukaryota > Metazoa > Chordata > Amphibia > Anura > Ranidae > Lithobates > Lithobates pipiens. The sequence continues at coordinate 123,415,310 of NW_027507686.1, forward strand.
AATATATAATTTTGCATACAACGCATACATTTATCCAATTTATATCTCAAAAACTTCTATCAATAATTATACTAAACCACATTAACACACCATTCAACCACATACTTCATTCTCACGCATAGAAAAAAATAAAAAGTGTGTGTGTGGGGGGGGGGGGGTTGGGGCATGATTGCTCTACATGTAATTGAATAGATTTGCTGAGGTTCTAAACTCCTCCCATTTATCTCCACTGACTGCATCTCGCTCATCTCACATACCCACTACCCTATTGAGGTAACCGCTGTTTTCCTCCAGTTTCAAGCTATGATGGTTCGAGCTGCTGTCAGTATATGTCTTGAGATGTCTCCCTTAATAGCTTTCATAGAACCAGGGAACATTGATAGAACTGTTGCATACATTTTTGACCAAAATCTCTGAACCCCTGGACAGTATTACCATATATGAGACATTGTGCCTATTGAATTTTGACATCTCCGGCATACCTCTGTATTTTCATTATTTATCTTATGCATATCTACTTGACATCTATACCAACTTGCGAGAATTTTATAATTTTTTTCCTGATGTCTACTTGATAAAGATAACTTATGTAACTTATGTTTTTTTCCCACTTTGTTCTGGGAATAGTTATCCCCAGTTCTTCTTCCCATTTATTTAGGTATGTCAGTTCTTTTTTCTTAGTGTAAGAAGTCAAGCATTTATATAGTATAGATAAGACATGAACTGGTCTATGTTCTTGTAATAATAATTTTTCGAATTCTGTTAATGGTCTATCTAATATTTTTTTTTTTTTTGTCACAGAGTATAAGTTTGAAGTTGTTGCTACTGCATCCATTTGGTCTTGTTATCTAGACCCAAAGATTCCATTGATGGGATCTTATTCTCCACCAGAGTCTGAACGACCCTCACATCCTCATTTCTATGCCAATTTAGGAAAGTTAGAGTTTTCATTGCTAGTGGAAAATGCGGGTTATCAAATAATGAAGTAATTGGACCCATCTGAGTAGAACAATTCCCTCCCTTTAATAACGTATCCCACACTCTCAATGTTGAGTGAACCAAAAATGGCATATCTCTCCTGGGAGGTTGATGATCTCTTTTTATCCATGGTAGGGACTTTAATTTTATAGCCTTGGCATCTTCCTCCAACTTCACCCATTGTTTATTATCTGCATTATGGAACCAGTTCACTATTCTAGAGATAAATACAGAGTGGAGATACATCTGGAAGAGCAAGCCCTCCATCCTTCTTTGTCCTAATCAATTTGTCCCTTCTAATTCAAGCTGATTTATGTGCCCAGATAAAACTCCCTATAGCCTTCTGCAGCTGATTCAGTAATTTTGTTGGAAAAAATATTGGAATAATCTGAAATATATAAGCCCCTGTACACATGGTCGGACATTCCGACGGAAAATGTCCGATAGGACCATGTTGTCGGATAATCCGACCATGTGTGGGCTCCATCTGACTTTTTCAGTCGGAATGTCCGACCAACAAAGTTTGAGAGCTGGATATAAAATTTTCCAACAACACGATCCGATCGGACTTTGTCCGATCGTTTGTAGAGAATTCCGATCGAACAAAGTGGCACACATGCTCAGATCAAATTACGAGACCAAAGCTATTGGCTACTAGCCTGAACGTAGTCCCATCATAACGAACGAACGCCATCACATTCCGAACGATCGGATGCAATGCCAGTTTCGGACAAAATCCGTCGGAAAAAATCCGACGGATTTTGTGGTCAGAATGTCTGACCGTGTGTACGGGGGGCTAAGACTTTTGGTAGTATGTCCATTTTTATAAGATTAATCCTTCCCATCCAGGAGAAAACCTATCTGTCATATCGTTGCAGTTTCTTTATTATATTTTGTATTATCGGAAAATAGTTGAGTTCTTGAAGTTTATTTAAATCTCTAGGAATATATGTTCCCAGGTATTTAAAGCTGATTTTTGCCATTTAAAAGAAAAATCTTTCTTAAGAAGCGCCACCATATCACTTGTTAATGTAATATTAAGGGCCTCTGTTTTATCATAATTGACTTTGAAGTTACTCAATATTCCAAAACGATTAAACTCCTGTATGAGAATCTGTATTGTCACCACTGGATTAGTTACATATAACAATAAATCATCTGCATATACAGAAATTTTATATTCTTTTTCCCCAATTTTTATCCCTTGTATGTCCACATTTTTACAAATAGCAGTGGTCAGATGTTCCATTACTAATACATACAGCAGCTGGGATAGGGGACAAACCTGTCGAGTTCCATTAGATATTGTTACTGGATCAGATACAGTTCCATTTACACAGATTCTAGCTGTTGGATTATGATATAAGGCCATTATCTTCTCCTTTGCTTTTATATGCATTTTTACATTGGAGTTAAGCCATCCAGGACTTTTGTTCGCTCTTTTAAATGTATTACCCAATGGGATGCATTGGCTAATGCCCTTATTTAATATGCTCTTAAAGCAAACCCATCTCTCCTCAGTGTTCTTTATTCCTAAGATTTTATCCCAATTTATACCTTCTAGCAAGGTTTGCAGTTTAGGGAAATTGGCTCTTTTGAAATTCAGTGTTTTTGTATTCCCCTTATGTTTCCTATTTATGTGATTTATACTGAAGCCAATTGACCTATGATCGCTGTTACCTAAATTGCCCCGTATTTCCACATCCATGATCAGGTCTGTATTGTTGGTAATCAGTAGATTCAGTAACGCTTTATTTCTAGTTGGAGCGTCTACTATCTGACCCATCTGTCCTGCAAGACATTTAGGAACTGGTGAGCCTTAGATGAATGCGTGGTTCTCTCCACCCAGTCTATGTCTGGATAATTAAAATCCCCCATTATGATAACACTTCCCATCCTTGCTGCTAATCCAAATTTTGATAGGAGATCTGTCTCCTCTTCCTCCCTCAGGTTAGGGGGCCTATAGCATACTTCCAGTATTATTTTCCCCTTAGCTTCATCCCTTTGGAGCTCTGCCCATAAGGATTCCACCTCCTCCCTAGCTCCCTTAGCAATGTCATCTCTCACATTCACTTGTACATTATTCTTGCTATATAGGCATGCCCCTCCCCCCTTTTTACCCTCTCTATCCTTGCGATAAAGGGTATGTCCTTGAATGGTTGCGAGCCAATCATGAGAGCTGTTGAACCAGGTCTCTGAAATTCCCACAAAATCCAAATCTTCCTCATACAACAGTATCTCTAGTTCACCCATCTTGTCCGCCAGGCTCCTGGCATTTGTGAACATGCCAAGTAGTTTAGGCTGGTCGCATATTATCCTCTTATTGGGTGTTCCAAGATTGCAACTAGGACTTGCTACTATACTTATCTTTATGTTTATGTGCTTTGGTCAACCTAACACTAGTGCCCCCAATACTACCCTCTGGAATATGTTCCGCGCTGACTATCTCTAACTCTGGACCCCCCCCATCGCCTAGTTTAAAAACCCCTCTAACTATTTAGCTATCTTCATTCCCAGCTGATCTGCACCCTCCTCATTTAGGTGCAGTCCATCCCTTCTATAGTGCTGGTTATCAACTGAGAAGTCGGCCCAGTCCTCCAGGATCCCAAACCCCTCCTTACTACACCAGCTCTTCAGCCACTTGTTTACTTCCCTAATCTCCCTCTGCCTTTCTGGTGTGGCTCAATATACCGGTAGTATTCCTGGGAATACTACCTTGGAGGTCTTTTTCCTCAATTTAGCTCTCAAGTCACTAAAATTGTTCTTTAGGACACTCCATCTGCATCTGACTTCATCATTGGTGCCAACATGCACCATAACAGCTGTTTTTTCCCCAGTCCCTAGCAGTAATCTGTCCACCAGATCCGTGATGTGCCGAACCTGAGTGCCCGGTAGACAACATACAGTTTGGCGCTTCAGGTCTTTGTTACAGATTGGCCTATCTGTCCTAAGAATTGAGTCCCCTACCACCAAAATCTGTCTTTCCTTTCCCATCGCTCCCCCCCCACTCTCACTGGAGGAGATCTTCCCCCAGCAGCTAGGAGAGTCCCTCAGCTCCAGCATGGCTGGTCACTGACTGGTTTTACCAATGTCACTCAATGGAGCATACTTATAGGAATGCTCCAGCCCTGGATCAGCCTCCCTGGCACTTCCCCCTCTACCCTTCCTGTCACCCATCTACTCTTTCCTAGTGCCTGCACCTCTTCGTCTCAACCCGCCTCTGTGCTGGCCCCTGTCGGCACCTGCCATGTACATTCCTGGTTCCTTTAGTATGGAGGTACCTCTCAGTGCTGACAGTTGCTTCCCCAGATTCAGAACCTGGGCTTCCAGGGAAATAATGTGCTTACATATTGCACAGCAGTATTCACCCTCATTTGGATGATCAAGGAACGCATACATGCTGCAAGATGTACGACGAGTCGCCTCTCCACACCCGCCGGGCATCGTACCTATTAAATTTAATGAGGATTGGGGATTATACCCTGTCCAAATTACCTAACTAGCTTCCTGACATTAAAATTGGAAATTGGAAATATCATTTTGCTGCGGAACAGTTAAACATATGAGAAAGATGGGCCTCTTTACAGGCAGGCTAAGAGGACCCCCAGACACGATATTTAAAGGAATATTTCATTTTTATTGTTTCACCTTAAGCATTATTAAAATAATTGCTCCTGAAAAAACTTCAGTTTTAAAAAGTTTTTTGCATTAATACATGTTCACTGGGGCATGTATTAAGGCTTTAAAGTGAACACTTGCATATAAGGCTTTAAAGTGAACACATTTGATTTTCGTGTCCCATAGACTTTAACAGTGTTCACATGTTCGCACAAATTTTCTGCCTGTTCGCATGTTCTGGTGCGAACCAAACTGGGGGGGGGGGGGGGGGAGGGGTAGTTGGGCCCATCCTTAGTGGAGAGAAGCACTTATGCAGTAGCCACAAAAAGCTCATATAGTGTAGTACTTTTTATTAGTAAAAAACTCACAACAGCTCAGTGCAGATTAAACAAAAGGAATATCCAGCCAAATCAGTAAAGGTCACACCAAAACAGCTTAGGGAGCAATCGCATCATAAGATACACAAAAATCACTTACAAAGATGGCCGCAGATTCCGGATGTGTAAGCGACAGCATGACCTCAGCCCCGACACATTTCATGCGAGAGCACCTCCTTAGAAGGTTTCAGCATGCTGACGTTACATTGTGGGTATATAATTAGCCTGCTCCTTTAATGCTAATGGGTCGGTCCCGGACATGTTGTGGGTGCCATCTTATTGGAGCCTAAAAAGTTCTACCACTGCCATTTTCCAAGAGCTATATCACCGCTCTGGCTTATGTTAAACACAATACCTAAGGCAACTATGTCAGCACGGGGGTGGAGCTACATAATGATGTCACCTAGAAGCTTCCGAATGCGAAATTGGTGCCCATTTTTGTAAGTTTTTTTTTTTGTATCATATGATATGATTTATCCCAGAGCTGTTTTGGTGCAACTTTTATTCATTTGGCTGGATGTTCCTGCTGTTTAATGCATACTGAACTCTACTAAGTTGTTTTAATAATAAAAAGTACTACACTATATAAGATTTTGTGGCTTCACTGCACGAGTGTTTCTTTCTACATAGCAGCTACTATTGAATACAGACGGTCGAGATAATATTTCTGGTGGTGAATACTGGAGCGCCTGATACACTTGTGAAATTTTTTCATGGCCATGCATGATGCAAGGTTACAGTATCTCTGATGAGAAAAAATTGTTGTAGGTGTGGCGGACACATTGGGTGTTACAAGTCTCTCCACTGGAAGTAACTTCTTACCTATGTTGGAGCATCCCTATGCTATTTGTTGATGTGCGCTGTGCCAATTTACATCTGGTGAGTGCATAGTGGTGTTGGTCTGCTATATACCCTTTAGGTGGTGGAATTCATGGAAAAAAACATCATATTTTACACATAAATGACTTACTCTGAGGTTTCTATAATGACCTTTATGCCAGCTGCCACTATTATTTCTCTAGTGATGACTTCTTTTTTAATGATAATAGTTTGTTTGGGCCAGCTTGACCCAAATAAATATTTAACCACTTGACCACTGGGCACTTAAACACCCTTAATAACCAGACCAATTTTCAGCTTTTGGTGCTCTCACATTTTGAATGACAATTACTCAGTCATGCAACACTGGATCTATATGAAATGTTTGTCCTTTTTTTCACACAAATAGAGCTTTCTTTTGGTGGTATTCACCTCTCAGTTTATTATTTTTTGTGCTATAAAAGAAAAAAGACCGAAAATTCTGCGAAAAAATTAATTTCCTGAAAGGCTCCATGGCAGCATACGTGTGGGTAGCCCCGCCTCCACGATTACCCAATAGGACCCAACTCCCATAAATCTTTGCTCCTGGCTACTATCAGTGTTCCTTTTTTGTCCTCCCCAGTAGGACCAGATGGTTTCTTTCCTGGAAATAAAACTTCACGACGATCGATTGGCTGATTGACTGAGAATTTTTCCTCCGATAGGCCCTGACTGTTAAGCAGGGTATGGAGAGTATTTGCAGAGTAGCGCTGAAGAAAGGATTTCCTACCTGAGTGCGCACGGTCTGTGTCCCGTTGCTATGGGTGACCATTATCTGCTGGAGGTATGGCGTGTGTGTTCCAGTCCGTTCGGCCAGGTGATCGTTGGTGGAGTGGTGAGCCTTTTATCTATCCATGGCAGCATTGTATTTGTGTGTATTTCTTTTGTTTGTCTTGCGGTCTCCTCCATGCCGTTTGCGTTCGCTTCCGCGTTCCAGCAAACCTCTCTCCTACTTCCGGGTTATGCAGGCGTTCTGCGCATGTGCGAACCCGATATGAGACCGAGGCTTGGTTCCCGCGCATGCGCGCGAGCGCCTCGCGTCTGACGTCGGCGATGACGTCACGGGCGCCAAATTTAAAAGGCTTTGGAAGCTGTCAGAACCCTGGGAATGTTTGCAGTGGTCGCAGCGACTTCCCGGGGTTGTCAGCGCGGCGGTTTAAGGTAAGAACATGTCCCTTAGGCTGGGGAAATGCTTTTAAAAAAAAAATAAATAAAATGTGTGTTTTATTTTTCTCTTTGGTTGCAGTGTTTCTTAAACTGTGGGTTTATTGTGAATATGGACGCCTTACTGCCTCCTAGTGGCCAGCCCGCTCATGTTAGGTAGGTCTTTAGTATTTAGGCTTTTTATATATTGGAGAGAGTGTTTGGCATAGGTAGGATTGACTGTTTATCCTTTTCTCTCTCTGTCTGTTTTACCCTTACAGCCCTTCTGGGTCTGATCCACAACCTATCACTTCTAGACGCAGTGGATCATCAAGATCACACCGCCATAAATCCTCCTCAAGATCTAGCCAGCATAGGTCAAGATCTGAACAGCATAATAAGAATTATTCTCACCCCCCTGCTGCTCACTCCAGCAAGCGTACGGAAAAATCATGCTGGGGGTGCAGGATGCCTGTTCCTTCGGACGTATCCTTATGCGATCATTGCTTCTCCAAAGCTGCAGATGAAAGGGATGATGCAGACCAGCGTTTGGAGTCAATAGTAAGACGGGTTGTGAAGGAGTCTCTGCAGGAGAGGGATGCTCTACAGCTGTGTGAATCCCCATCAGAATTATTGGCTCCTCCACCTGGAGAGAACCCATTGCAGGAGACATGGGAATCCTCTCAGCCAAGCCGCCTATCTGCTCCCATCTCAGATAGTGAATCTGACTGTGAGGATCCTGGTTTAGGTTTTGACTATGGACTGGTGCCTTCATTGGTCAAAGCAGTGAGAGAGGCTCTGAAGTGGGAAGACCCTATTACTTCCCCACCAAAGCAGAGAAAGTTCGTTAAACAGCTCAATAAGGAGCGACAATTTTTTCCCTTCCTTTCAGAGTTGGGTGACATTATTACCGAGGAATGGAGCAAGGTGGATAAAAAGGGTTCCATGCAGTCAAAAATCCTGAAATTATATCCGTTTAAAGAAGAGGATGTGAAGCACCTGGAGTCAGCACCACTGGTGGATGCAGCACTCATGCGTTTGGTGAGATATGTAACCCTACCCTTAGAGGATACGGTATCCTTTAAAGATCCTTTGGAAAGGCGGATCGATTCAGACCTCAAGAGGATATATCTGACTTCTGGAATGGCTTGCAAACCAGTGCTTGCAATGGCAGCGGTATCCAAGGCCATAGAATCATGGGCTGACTCTGTAGAGGAATTCCTGAGGGGTATTTCTATTGAGTCAGCAAAAGACTCCCCTATTCAAGAAATCAGGATGGCGTCTGCCTTTTTGGGGGAGGCATCTATTGATGTTATCCGCCTGATATCTCGGGATATGTTAGCAGCAGTCTCAGCTCGCCGTGCGTTATGGCTCCATCCATGGCTGGCGGATCCAGCATCCAAACAGGCCTGGTGCCGTATTCCCTTTGAGGGGTCATCTTTGTTAGGTAACAAGCTGGATACTGCCATATCCCGGGCTACAGGTGGGAAATCTGGGTTTCTTCCCCAGGACAGACGTCTTCAAAATCAAAGGCGTCCATTTCCTAGAAGACAAGGCCCTGATCGTGCCAGGGAGGCGCGGAGCTATAGACCTGGTCGAGAATTCTCAAGGTCATGGAGATCCAGGCAATCTTCTTTCAAAAATACCTCAAAAGGGGGTTCGTCCGGCAAGCAGGATTCCGCGAAATCCTTTTGAAATTGGGCCCGCTCAAACTTGTCAGGTGGGGGCTCGTCTTCTCCACTTCAGGCATGTTTGGGCGGCCTCAATTCGGGATTTTTGGACTGTAAAAACAATTTCCTCAGGTCACAAGTGGGGTTTTATCAGCACCCCAAAGCTAAGATTTATTCCCACAAATCTTCCAGAATCAAAAGAGAAGAAACAAGTCCTATTGACCTACGTGAACTCTTTACTGGATCAAGGCGCAGCCGTTCCCGTTCCAGAAGAAGAACGTGGAGAGGGCATGTATTCCCCTTTGTTTCTGGTTCAAAAGAAAAACGGCACATGGAGGCCGGTAATAGATTTGACCCATCTCAATTCCTTCATTCGCAAAGAGAAGTTCAAGATGGAATCTCTGCTTACCATCCAGCAGTCCGTGTATCTGGGGGACTGGATGATATCAGTCGATTTGAAGGACGCTTACTTCCATGTTCCCGTGGCAAAGGAGTTTCAACAATACCTCCGCTTTGCAGTAGGCATTCAACATCTTCAATTTACATGTCTTCCCTTTGGGTTAACAATGTCCCCACGGGTCTTCTCCAAAGTTCTTTTGGCAGTTGTGGCCTTTCTCAGAGTCAAAGGTGTTCGTCTCCATCACTATCTCGACGACCTTCTTCTGCTATCCCAGAACAAAGATCAGCTCTTGGAGCACAAAGACCTAGTCATCTCCACTCTACAGGAGTTCGGGTGGCTTCTGAACTTAGAAAAGAGTCACCTAGATCCAACTCAGTCTCTTGTTTTCCTAGGGGCGCAGTTCAACACAGCAGAAGGTACTATCGCCCTTCCAGAAGAGAAGGTTGGAGTCATACGAGACAGGATTCATGCAGCCCTTGCAGCATCCCATCTCTCGGCTCTCCAATGTCTGAGGGTGATTGGCACAATGTCAGCCACCATTCCCATGGTAAAGTGGGCCCAGTGGCACACTCGTCCCTTTCAGAAGGGGTTTCTACAACAGTGGGACTTATCCAGCCAGACACAGCGCATATTCCTCACTCCAGCCATGAGGACGTCTCTTCTTTGGTGGCTACAGGGGAAGAACCTGCGCAACCACCATTCAATCATTCCCATGTCATGGGTCACGGTAACTTCAGATGCCAGCAACCGAGGATGGGGCGCTCACTGCCTTTCGGAGGTCGCTCAGGGCAGGTGGACGTTTCCATCACAGAGAGTCGTCTCCAATGTTCTGGAGCTAAGAGCGGCCTTCCAGGCGCTTCGGTCATTCCATCATCTGACAGCGAATGCCTCGGTCATGCTAAGGTTGGACAACACAACCGCGGTGGCTTACGTAAAGAAGCAAGGGGGAACTCGCAGCTGGTCCCTGTTACAGGAGACGGAGCCAATAATGAATTGGGCTCAGAAGAATTTGTCCAACCTTTCTGCAGTCTACATCCCAGGGGTGCAGAATGTTCAGGCGGACTTCCTATCGCGTGTCGAGTTGGACAACAACGAGTGGTCTCTACACCGGGAAGTATTCGATTGGCTCCTGACCTTAGGATTGTCCCTGGAAGTCGACTTGTTCGCTTCCCCGTGCAATCGGAAGCTTCCGAAATATTACTCAAGGTTCAGGGATCCCCAGGCATATGGGATAGATGCCCTCACAGAACATTGGAAGTTTCAGACAGCTTACGCCTTCCCTCCAGTTCCGGTGATCCTGCAATTCCTTCGGAGACTCAGGTCAGAGAAGGCGGAGATTCTCGCAGTGATTCCTTTCTGGCCCAACAGACCTTGGTTCCCTCTACTGCTGCTCCTCAGTTTTCAAGAGCCAGTTCCCCTGCCTCTCAGGTCGGATTTGCTATCTCAAGGCACAAGGTTACATCCATGCCCATCATGTCTGAACCTCAAGGTATGGTTTTTGAGAGGGAAAGGCTAGAAGCTCTTGGTTGTCCGGAAGAGGTCATCCCAACCCTTCTCAATTCCAGACGCGGGAGTACTAATAGGGTATATGAGCGTATATGGTCCAAGTTTTCGGCCCATATGTCTACCAGAGAAAATTCTTGCAGTTCTCCAACAATACAAGACATACTAAGCTTTCTTCAAACAGGCCTTGATTTACCTCTAGCTATCAGTTCATTGAGAGTCCAAGTATCGGCTATTTCAGCCTTTACGGGTATTTCCTGGGCAAACCATGCACTGGTACAACAATTCTTCAAGGGAGCTACCAGGCTCAGACCCCAAAGAAAACCAAGGTTTCCTAAATGGGACCTCCCTTTAGTGCTGGATTTTCTCTCAAACCTTGGAAAGGATTCTACGGAGCCTCTGTCCATAAGGGATCTCACTCTCAAGACCATCTTCTTGGTAGCTATAACCTCAGCCAAGAGAGTTTCTGAGATTAGGAATCTAGGTTCGGAAGAACCCTTTCTGACTTTCTTTCCAGATAGGGCAGTATTGATTCCCATGTTGGGATCGCATCCCAAAGTAACCTCGGTCTTCCATGAGAATCAGGAAGTTGTGTTTCCCACTTTCAAAAACTCAGAGAGTCAGGATGTTCATCCTCTGGACGTAGGACACGCGCTTAAACAATATTTGGAAGTCACAGCTCCCTTTAGACAAACGAAATTTCTTTTTGTTCTCCCTCATGGCAAGAATAAAGGATTGCGAGCTTCGGCTAGATCTATCTCTACCTGGATCGTTCAGATCATCCAGAGGGCGTACAGAGCAAAGGGCTTGGCTCCTCCTGAGGCATTAACGGCTCATTCAACACGGAGTATTTCAACATCGTGGGCAGCTTCTCGCCATGTGGCGCCTGAAGTTATTTGCAGAGCGGCCTCTTGGTCTTCTATTAATACCTTTGTTTCTCATTACTGTGTAGAGCCAGCGGCTCTGTCTTCTGTTAATTTTGGTTTGCAAGTTTTGTCGGTTGACAATGCTAAATAAACTTTTGTTCTTTGCTCGACATTTTGCCCACCCGGGTGTGTTTGGCGAGTTATTTCCCACACGTATGCTGCCATGGAGCCTTTCAGGAAAACGGAAAATTTATATCAAATACTTACCGTAATTTTCCTTTCCTGATAGGCTCCATGGCAGCAGGAGTTCCCTCCCAAATGTCTGGAGTCGGCTAGTTACGGAACACTGATAGTAGCCAGGAGCAAAGATTTATGGGAGTTGGGTCCTATTGGGTAATCGTGGAGGCGGGGCTACCCACACGTATGCTGCCATGGAGCCTATCAGGAAAGGAAAATTACGGTAAGTATTTGATATAAATTTTCCGTTTTTTCTTCGTTTCTGTTATAAAATTTAGCAGATTAGTAATTTTTTCTTCATAAATTTTGGCCAAAATTTATACTACTACATATCTTTGGTAAAAATAAGTACAAATTGGTGGATATTATTTGGTCTTTGTGAAAGTTATAGAGTCCACAAGCTATGGTGCCAATATCTGAAAATTGATCACACCTGAAGTACTGACCGCCTATTTCAATTCTTGAGACCCTAACATGCCAGAAAAGTACAAATACCCCCCAAATGACCCCTTTTTGGAAAGAAGACATTCCAAGGTATTTAGTAAGAGGCATGATGAATTTTTTGAAGTTGTAATTTTTTCCCACAATTCTTTGCAAAATCGAGATTTTTTTTCCTTTTTTTTTTTTTTCCACAAAATTGTCATATTATCAGGTTATTTCTCACACACAGCATATGCATACCACAAATTACACCCCAAAACACATTCTGCTATTACTCCCGAGTACGGCGATACCACATGTGTGAGACTTTTACACAGTGTGGCCACATACAGAGGCCCAACATGCAGGGAGCGCCATCAGGCGTTCTGGAGCACCCAGGACAATTCTGAATCATCATTTATTTGCTAGAAAATTACAGAGAACCCCAAAACATTATATAGTTTTTTTAGCAAAGACCCTGGAGAATACAATGGTGGTCGTTGCAAATTTTTATCTTACACGGTATTTGCGCAGCAATTTTTCGAACGCATTTTTTTGGGGGAAAAAACAGTTTTGTGTTTAAAAAAAAAAAACAGTAAAGTTAGTCCAATTTTTGCATAAAGTGAAAGATGAAGTTATGCTGAGTAAATAGATATCGAACATGTCACTCTTCAAAATTGCACATGCCCGCGGAATGGCGCCAAACGTCGCTACTTAAAAAATCCCCATAGGCGACGCTTTAAATTTTTTTTACTGGTTACATGTTTTGAGTTGCAGAGGAGGTCTAGGGCTAGAATTATTGCTCTCGCTCTAACGTTCGCGGCGATACCTCACATGTGTGGTTTGAACACCGTTTTCATATGTGGGTGGGGCTTACGTATGCGTTCGCTTCTGCATGCGAGCACATGGGGACAGGGGCGCTTTAAATTTTTTTTTTTTTTTTATTGTTCATTTTACTTTATTTATTTTAGTTTGACATTTTTTTCCCCAAAAATAAATTTTTGATCACTTTTATTCCTATTACAAGGAATGTAAACATCCCTTGTAATAGGAATATGGGGTGACAGGTCCTCTTTACAGTGAAATCTGGGGGTCAATATGACCCCACATCTCACCTCTAGGCTGGGAAGCCTGAAATAAAAAGTTGGTAGAAGCACCGGAGGGCGGTGAGGGGTGGGGGGCGTCTATGGCTGGGTATTGCAGGGTATCACCGAGTATGGCTGGGTATGGCAATTTATGGCAGGGTATTGCAGAGTATTGGCGGGGTATTGCAGAGTATTGGCGGGGTATTGCAGAGTATTGGGGGTATTGCAGAGTATTGGGGGTATTGCAGAGTATTGGGGGGTACTGCAGAGTAATGGCAGGGTACTGCAGAGTATTGGGGGGTACTGCAGAGTATTGGGGGGTACTGCAGAGTAATGGCAGGGTACTGCAGAGTAATGGGGGGTACTGCAGAGTAATGGGCGGTACTGCAGAGTAATGGCAGGGTACTGCAGAGTAAGGGGGGGTACTGCAGAGTAATGGCAGGGTATTGCAGAGTAATGGGGGGTACTGCAGAGTAATGGCAGGGTATTACAGAGTTAAGGGGAGGTACTGCAGAGTAATGGCAGGGTATTGCAGAGTAATGGGGGGTACTGCAGAGTAATGGCAGGGTATTGCAGAGTAATGGGGGTACTGCAGAGTAATGGCAGGGTATTGCAGAGTAATGGGGGGTACTGCAGAGTAATGGCAGGGTACTGCAGAGTATTGCAGGGTATTGCAGAGTATTGGCAGGGAATTGAAGGGGTTAAATTCGGTGAGCAGCGATGTGGGCACTGCAGATGCAGCCCACAGCACTGCTAACACCGATCTCTTTCCCCTCCGCTGTACCGATTGGTACAGAGAGGGGGAGGGAGGAACCGGCGTCATAACATGATGCCGGTTTGTTTACAAGTGATCACTCCGTCATTTGACGGAGCGATCACGTGGTAAACGGCCGCGACGAGTGTCCGTTTACCGTGATCCGGCGGTCATGGATGATCTTGTGTGCGCGCCCCAGGGGGCGCGCGAGAGCAGAATTCTGGGAGGCCGTTAATTAACGGCCTCTCAGAGTTAAACAACCGCCCTGAAGCCGTTAATCGGCAATGGGCGGTTGTTAAGTGGTTAAAGCAAAACTAAACTTGGAGTTAGGCTTTAAACTAAAAAAAAATGGGCAAAGCTTCATTGTTAGATCAACATGTATTGTAAAGTAGGGAGTAGTGAAGAAAGCGATTTTTTTTTTTTTTTTTTTTTTTACATTTTACCCTCCCATTAATGACAATACTTATACATTTTGGAAAAACTGATTTTGTTTTTGTCAGAATTTCCCCCAAATTGATGTATGAGTCATTCTCCCTCTCCTGAAGTAGAACTATAGGCAGCATTTTTTCTTTATGGATAGGATAGGGGAGTTATAACCCTGTCTGATTTTTTTTTTGTCATCTGTGTCCCATTGGGGAGAAGACTTCCCTTTACTTCCTGTCCAATAGCTAAAAAGAAGTGAGAGGAAATCCATGCAAATTGGGGAAGCCCCAATATATCTGATCAGCCCCTATCCTATCCACCTTTAGGAGAACTCTGAAAACTCACTTATTCAGGGAAGCCTATCCCGCACCCTCCTAACACCTATCCCAGTGCCACCCCCATCAAATCATTACCCGCATCTATTACCTTTTGTACCACCACCCCCTTCCTTTAGAATGTAAGCTCTACGAGCAGGGCCCTCCTGTCCCTTCTGTATTGAACTGTACTGTAATCGTGCTGTCCCCCCTCTACATTGTAAAACGCTGCGTAAAATGTTGGCGCTATATAAATCGGGAATAATAATAATAATTAACCTACTTGCATATAAAATCAAGCTCTTCAGTGTCATCCAAGTCTTCATTTACTTTCATGTTATGGGTATTCTGAGCCATACTGTCTCCCAGGCTGATAAGACAGTTAGCAAAGCCTTTATAAATAGTGTCACAGTTCTTGCTTGTCGCATTTACAGGAATATGATAAACTTCAAGGAACAGAGAGAGAGAGAGAGAGAGAGAGAAAAACAAAGCAACAGTTTGATGAGTATGTCATTTTGATGAGTTATGTAAGCAATTCAGGCATAACATATCAATATCAGAATGTTATCATAAATAGGATGCATTTAGAGTCTAACTCAATTTAAATCTTTTGTTTTCTGATAAGTCAGGGAAGGCTTAAAACCAGTCGGGTTCTAAAATCTTTCTTTATCCCTACTAAAGTGATTTTTTTTTTAATCATGTTTTAAATGCTGTCTATGTCCCTATTTAAGTTATTTCCCTTAGCTATGATACCAAGTTCCTGGGGGACAGAGACAAAATAGGAATTGAATTGGGTATTTACCATTTATTTTGTTGGAGGGCAAAATATTTTCCTATTAACTACCCTGGCACCTTGTATTTGGTCCATTTGTACAAAGCAGCATTCATAAACAAAAAATGATGAAAAACCTTTTGGGTGTTGCTATGACTAATTACATTTTTAGAAGAATTTCATCAGGGGCATCAGATATTCACAGGAAGAAATGAATGCACTATACTGACTGCACATTTTTTTACTTCTTTTGGATTTTGTTTCACATGCAATTTACAACCCCAGCTGTGTAAAATCGACATAAAAACAGAATGCAATGATTTGCAAATATCATAAATCTATATTTTATTCACAATAGAAAATAAAAAAACATATCAAATATTTAAACTGAGAAAATGTACCATTTTAAGAAAAATAAAATGTCATTTCAAAATTGATGGAGCAACAAGCCTCAAAAAAGTTGTGACAGTGGCATGTTTACCACAGTGTTACCACTGATATAGGATTCTGCTCAACAGTTCTGGCTCTTTTTTGCTGTGTTTTTCATTCCAAGATGTATCAAATATTTTCAGTTGGTGAAACGTCTGGACTGCAGGCAGGCCAGTTAAAGCGGAACTTCAGTAATTTTTTTCATCTTTCCATCTATTACATCTTCTGCCCTTGTTTTTTTTTTTTTTTTAACCTTTTTTTCCCTTTTTTTTTCAATAAAAAATTACAGGAAAAAAAATTATTTAAAAACACACAACTGGCCTATTTACAAGTTTTGAAAGCAAATGTTGCATGAGGTGCAGCAGAGTCAAAACAAAAATAGGGAGGTTGTAAAATAGCTTATGGTGGATATAGGATAAGCAATGGACGTCATGTACAATGGTTATGAATTATGAGGATGCATGGGGGGTGGTGTTGGAGTGTAGGAATCATGTGTGTGCGTCTCTGTGTTCAATAAAGATGGAGGAAATGAGGAAGAGTTAGAAGAGGGATAGGTTGAAGTAAATGGTATTGTGGTAGGGGCATATATAGCTTGATGGACCACCTGCATTAACTGAAACTTGACATGAGGCAGTCGTTCTGGCATAATACGTCGCATGTCATCTCCTAGGGATATTAGGAAGCTGGAGATGCTTTCTTCTTGGTGGGCTGGCTCACGTTCACAGGCTTCTCGCAGTTGATCCCTCATCTCCCCCAGAACGTACATTACTTCTGCTGACAGGGGGTCAGGAAAACTGACTTTTTTCTTTGGCACTTTTTTACCCCGCTGGTGTGGGGATGGTCGCAGGATTTTCTCCTCTGTTGGGATAGCGACGCTGACTGAGGAATCGGCCTGTTGGGAAGGCTCAGTCTCTGCTTCTTCCTCGCCAGCAGCCTCTGCCACAGGGATGGGCAGACTCTCCTCGCTTTCCTCTTTGATATTTCCAGATGTTTTTCGTGTTGTCATTGAAGCCTTGAGGAACTGTAGCTTTTCTAAAAAAGATGAATTCTCACTTTTTTAGCAGACCCAGTCCTCTGACTGCCCAAGGCATTAAGATCTCTCTTGAAACGGTCTCGCAGGCTCTTCCAGTGGATTTTTAGCTGGCGCTCTTGAAGCTCTCGCTCTTTTCTTGACATAGTATGCCAATGTGGGTTCACTCGACGAGTCACTTCAACCCAAGCCTCCTTTTTCTTATAGCAGTCACTGTAGGATGCTAAGGAAGTATCATACAGCTCTGGATGTTCCTCTATAGCCCGGATTAGCTCTTGGACATTAATGTTTCTCATCTTGAATGCCGTTATGGTCCTAGGCATGCCACCATCTGTATTGATATCGGGAGAGAAATCATCTTCATCTTAAGACGGTCATTATGGACCCGGAGTGCTGGATCTGAATCAACCACCACAATATTTAAGTCTTCCTCCTTATAATGTCTGTAAGGGTTAATATCTTCCTGTGTAGAGTCCTGAGAATACAGAGGATTGGTTCCATATGCGGTAATAACTATAGGATCTTCTTCCTGCTTAATGTGCGTGTCTCCCTCCTGCTTAATATTCACAATGCACTGATCTTCAATCTTTAGTTCTAGTCCTGGCATAAGGATATGCTCTTCTTCGTTCTTACAAATGATACTCTCCATTTCTGTCAAAGTACAATTGACAAGATGGAAGCCTCCAGCAACTTCCCTTGCGTCTCCGCTCTATACTCTCCGAAAAAAGAACGTACCCAGTACTTCCTGCAAGCCTAATTTTCCCTTGTTGTTTTAACTTTGAATAGGAAAAAAAAAATCTGCCAGTAAATGCCTTATACAGCCCAGTTCCTGTTTCTTGTCTGGTAAAAAGCCTAGGCTGACCTTATGCACAGCTCTCTCTCTCTCACTCTCGTGAGAGTTTGCCAGGAAGGGAGGGGAGATGAGTCATAAGAGAGCCAATGAGTGCTGCAGAGCTGGAAGTGTGCTTCTGTGTGTCTGTGTAAATTCAGGAAGTTAACAGGCAACAGCTTCAGCTGCCCACAGTTAAAACGGATGCAGCCAGACTCAGTGGAGGGAGATTTCTGCAGCATATTTGGCAAGTACAGAATCACAGTATATATAAAATAATATGCAAAGTGATTGGAGGGAAGCTTCAGAGATGAATATGTTTTTATTCCAAATTATGTGAGCAGACTGCAGTTCCTCTTTAAGCTTACAGACTCTGCTACTAGGTACGCCCCCTCCCGCCTCACTGTGATGCTTCTACCAACTCACTCCTGCCATCGGTGAGTCGGAGAACGGATCCACCGGCCCCAGATGTTGACCATAGAAATTTCCGGCAGAGCAGATGGTCCCCGGAGTCTCTGGGATCGTTTGGAGGCTGGGCACGATGTTGTCACGTTACACCCGGCCTCTGCATTCAAACAAATGGTGCCGCCTCAGCTGGGAAGCTGAGATCCTTTTTTTTAGTTTTTTTGTTTTTTTAGGCTTATCAGCCTAGAGGTTAAATGTTGGGTCTTATTTACTTCATAACTTTTTTCTTTTTTTTTTGACTGGTTCAATTATTTTTATTATGTTTTTATACACATAAAAACAAAAGCATTCCATTTTAAGACCATATAAAAATGTATATATGCATATACATACACATTCATAATACACACATGTGGGTGGCACAGTGGTGTAGTGATTAGCACTCTCGCCTAGCAGTAAAAAGGGTCGCTGGTTCGAATCCCAACCACGACACTACTTGCCTGAAGTTTGCATGTTCTCCCTGTGCCTGCGTGGGTTTCCTCTGGGTACTCTGGTTTCCTCCCACACTCCAAAGACATGCAGGTAGGTTAATTGGCTTCTGTCCAAAAATTGGCCCTACTATATGAATGGGGACCTTGGATTGTGGGCTCTTTGAGGGTAGGGACCGATGTGAGTGCGCAATGTACAGGGATAGGGACAATTGTAGACACTCACTCAGGTTGAACTGGATGGTCTGGTATCTTTATTCAACCTTACTAACTATGTAACTATAAAACACAATTGACATAAACAGGGATCTATCTCATAATATACTCCATCATGTTGAATATATTTCACCTAACCCCTCTGTCCAACCCTCCAGTCCTCCCTTCCCAACAAAAGAGAGAAACACCCCCCCCCCCCCCACCTACTCCACTCAGAGGTGTTATCAATTATTATTGTGATAATACAATTTGTTAAAGATCTCCAATGCGCAGGTACCCCCCTACTTAACACCCATGTTCACAGGAACAGTCATTACTTCCCTCATTCAACCCTGCTACTATTGATGAGGTCCCTACACTTTTGTCTAATGCCCACCTAACCACCTGCCTCCTGCTCCCTTGTAAATGCTACAGTCGCCCTCTGGCTCTATTCTACACTCACATATTCAGTCTCTCCCTCCATGCTGGCATCTTCCCCAACTCTCTAAAACATGCACTAGTTACCCACATCCTTAAAAAGCCCTGACTGGACCCCACCAATCTTAACAATCTCCTTACTCCCCCTTTCCTTCAAACTCCTTGAACGTCCGGTTTACAACCGACTGAGCAACCATCTGACTGAGAACAAACTTCAACAATTCCCCTTCAGTCCGGATTTCACTCTCAACACTCCATGAAAACTGCTCTACTTAAAATCACAAATGATCTACTAATGGCTAAAAGCAACAGATACAGTACTATTCTGTACTACTCCTCCTGGACCTCTCTGCTGCCTTTGACACAGTGAACCTCCCCCTCCTCCTCAAAACTCCACTTTTTTGGTCTCTGTGACTGTATTCTTCAGTGGTTCTCATCCTACCTATCCCCCCTCTCCTATTCTTAATCTACACCTCCAGACCTGTGACATCCAGACTTAGCCTGGGTGTCACACCACTTCCTCAAACTCAATTTATGGGGAGCGTGGCTTGCGGTACATGGAGTAAGACGTGCTGACTGCTCTCTCCACCGGATCTCCTGTATATTATCCCGACTGCCTTCAGTTACCGCACTGCATCTGTGATTTATACACCTCCTGGTATACAGCATACTTCTAGCTATCCTCTGCTGCCAGTCCCACCCGCCGCTGACATGTCTAGAAAAGGAAAATACTTTTTATCAGCGCTGGACCATGCTGGCCAAGATGGCGCCCATCTGCCACATTAAGCCAAGGAGGCAGCACAGAAGCTGTTTTCAAAGGCAAACTACACGGATCCTCCTGCCACACAGACCCCCTTGTTACCCACACTGGTAACGGCTGCACATGCTGTGGAGGAGCCAGATCCTAACTGGGTTGAAGACCTTGAGGAGTCTGCCATGTGGAACACAGGGAGTACCCCCGCCACCCCAGCTTCTCACCATGAGTCCAGTACAGCAGGCATGGAGGATCCTGAACCCACACAATGCTGGCTGCGGTCACCTCATTAAGGGTGTAAAACTGGAGATAGCCATAGTTAGACAGGACATGCAAAAGCTGAGGGAGCACACGGCTGCTCTGGAGGGTCGCATGAGTACTGTGGAGGATGATATGCCATTAGAGCACGATGTGAACCATGTGCAATCTCTAACTAAAGCCCACCCAGCTAAAGTGCGAGGAAATAATATCAGAGCTGTGGGAATACTGGAGAGGGGCTGAGGGGAAAAACCCTGTTGTCTTTATTGAGAGATGGCTTACAGAAACATTTGGCATGGAATAATTTTCCCACATGTTCACAGTGGAACAGGCCCACAGGGTGCCTGCAAGGCCTCCCCGTCCTGGTGATCCACCCAGACTGTTCCTGTTCAAACTACTGAACTTTAAAGATAGAGATGCTATCCTACACTTGGCTTGAACCAAAGGAGAGGCGATGAAAATGGATAATGTCTGGATTTAGTTTTATCCTGATTTTTTGGCTGAACTACAACGCTGGAGTGCAAAATTCGTTGCTTTGATGTCACTTACGCCGTGTTGTACCCGGCTCGACTGCACGTGGCTGCAAACAACAAAACCCACTTCTTTGACAACCCAAATACTGCTTCTGAATGGCTGGATCGCAAGGAGCATACTCTGTGCAGGCTGGCAGTGACCTGAATACCAGTTTATGTGTGCCCAGTTGGGCTGTATTGCTAATCTGAATACTTTCCTTGCTGCATGATTGGCCTTTAATCCTGCAAGGCAGTAAAGAACTGTTTTCCTGTTTAACTTACTGCCACTGCTGTTAGTGGAACTGCAAGCTCCTTCAGAATACTGGATTACCCAGAGACATTGGGGCCCCCATCTGTATCTGTCCCGTGAGGACTCTTATGCCGCATTCACACGATCGGACTCCAATGGGAAATGTTGGATGTGAGCTTGTTGGCTGAAAGTCTGACCTTGTGTGTGCTCCATCAAACATTTGTTGTCGGACTTTCCGCCAACAAATGTTGGCTAGCAGGTTCTCAAATTTTCCTCCAACAAAACTTTAGTTAAACCAAAAAAGTGTGGTGCTTGAGTTGCAGAAAAACCTAACCCACATAAGTACCTTAAATACCAGTGAAAAACAAAGGACGATCAATCATCCGATGGGGATAAGGAGCTCGGGTATCGTATCCCCGTCGGATGATTGAACATCCTTTGGTAAATATCACTGATGATTAAATGGTTTAAAGTTCTCCGGGAGACGACATATAGGACGCATTATCATTGGGTTTTTGATAACCTACAGGCCTGTATGACTTGAGAGGTGTAAGCCCCTTTAAGTCCACGTCATCTGGTAAGCCTCCTTTCCTTACTACGGTGGTGGTGTCATCCCTTCTATGCTTCCAAACGTTACATCAGAGGCTGAATTTCACTTCTTTTCTATATTTCACATTTAGATTTGTGATTCACATTGCACACTTTGAAGAGTGTGAAAAGTACTCACTTGATAGTCTTTATTTGTCTTTATTTGTTTTTATATGTTTCTTTGGTTCACAATCTTTGAGTCAATTTATGTACTTTACTGATTTGCTAAATTTTCACTGGTATTTAAGGTACTTATGTGGGTTAGGTTTTTCTGCAACTCAAGCGCCACACTTTTTTGGTTTAACTATTGTATTTTGCTGTGTGGTCTATAGCAGTGTTGGCAGGTAGGTAGATGAGCAAGATCACCACATGGATCAGTTTGCCATGGCGTTACAAATGCTCCTGAGTCACACGGCTCACCTGGAATCCCCCACTGTGGATACTCAGGTTCAATCTGAGTCACAGGCCATCCCTGCTGCTGCCCCAGTCTCTGTGCAGGCACCCGCCTCAAGTATTACCTCTATAAGAGGTATGTCTGGTTCTGCTCCACTTCCCCAGAGATTTGGGGGTGATCTAGTTCAATGCAGAGGGTGTCTCAATCAGGTTGAGATATACTTCGAGATGCTGCCCCAGGCATTTCCCACGGACAGAAACAAAGTAGGTTTCGTTATATCTTTGCTTTCTGAAAGAGCCTTGGCCTGGGCTAACCCTCTATGGGAGAAAAAAAACTGTTGTCTTGAGTTACCCTGAGTTTGTGGCCTCCTTTAAAAGGGTATTTGACGTTCCTGCACGCTCCGCTTCTGCTGCCAAGTGCCTCATGTCCATCAAACAGTGTATGAGAACTGTTGCCGACTACTACAATGAATTCCGTACTCTGGCAGCAGAGGTTGTTTCTAACAATGAGGCCCTCGTGGCTGCTTTTTCTCATGGTCTCTCAGATTACATCAAGGATGAGATAGCAGCTCGAGATATACCTACTGAGCTGGAGAGCTTGATATCATTTGCCATCCTCATTGACTCTAGACTCAGAGAAAGACTTTCTTTTAAGGAGTGCTTGCGGAAGCCTCCTGTATGTTTGCCTCTGAGCTTTGCAGTCCCACCCGTGCCTCCCTCACCTCCCATGCCTCCTGGTACCAAGTCGGTCAGTGAAGATGAACCCATGCACCTGGGCTTCACGCGTGTCTCTGCGGATGAGAGAGCCTTTAGGAGGAGGGAGAGATTGTGCCTTTATTGTGGCCAGGCAGGTCACTTTTTGAAGTCTTGTCCTACCCGTCCAGGGAACGCCCGAACCTTGAGGTCCTGTCATGGACAGACCTTAGGTGGTGTTTCGTCCCCAGTTGTCCAGAAAGATAAGCCCCTGGTTTCAGTCACCCTTTCTTGGGTCGTCCATTAAGATACAGGCTCTAATCGACTCTGGGGCTGCAGGCCTGTTCATTGATGCTGCCTTTGTATCGAAGCACTCGATTCCACTGCAGCTGCGCAACACTCCACTTGCCATTGAGGCTCTTGATGGGAGACCTTTACAGCCTGCCCATGTGACTCATGAGACGGTTCCGTTGTCCATGGCCATAGGGCCATGTTTCAGCTGGTTATATGTTATCCTTGGTTACAGAGGCACAACCCCTCTTTTGATTGGCTCTGTGCTGAGGTTCTCTCCTGGTCACCACAATGCAGTGAGACATGCTTCCTGAAGGTATCCAAGGTCCTGTGCACCTCTTCTCTCTCCTCCCTGCTGGAAGAGTACCGTGATTTTAGAGATGTCTTTGACAAAGGTCAAGCCAGTAGTTTTGCCCCATGGCCAGGTTTACCCTTTGTCGGTCTTGGAGGATAAGGCCATGGAGGAGTATGTTGCAGACGCACTTTCTCGAGGTTTCATCCGCAAATCCTCGTCTCCTGCTGGTGCTGGTTTCTTCTTTGTGAAAAAGAGCGGTGAACTGAGACCTTGTATAGATGATAGGTTTCTCAATCGTGTCACGATTAAGAATGCCTACCGTATTTCATTGATTACAGAGTTATTTGACCGCCTCAAGGGAGCAATGGTTTTCACGAAGCTTGACTTGAGAGGGGCATACAATCTTGTGCGCATTAAGGAGGGCGACGAGTGGAAAACTGCATTTAATACCAGAACAAGCCATTATGAATACCTGGTAATGCCTTTTGGCCTTTGTAACACCCCAGCAGTTTTCCAGGAATTTATTAACAATGTCCTCCGAGATTTGTTGCAGTTGTGTGTGTGGTGGTTTATCTCGATGATATCCTCATATTTTCCAAGTCCCTGGAGAGCCACCACACAGTCTGTCGTGTGCTTCAGAAACTAATAGAGAATAATCTCTATTGCAAACTGCAGAAGTGCGAGTTCCATCGTGAGCAAGTTACATTCCTGGGCTATGTCATTTCCACTGCTGGTTTTTTCGATGGACAAAGAGAAACTTTCGGCAGTCCTACGGTGGCCTCGACCCGTGGGTTTACGTCCTCTGTAGCGTTTCCTGGGCTTTGCCAAATACTATCGGAAGTTTATTCGTAACTTTTCGTCTCTGGTCAAGCCCCTGACTGATATGACCAGAAAGGACAGTAATCCACATAGTTGGTCTCCGGAGTCCATTAAGGCCTTTGAGACTCTCAAGGCTGCCTTTGTTTCTGCTCCTGTGTCGGCACATCCTGATCCTACATTGCCTTTTATCCTAGAAGTTGATGCTTCTGAGACTGGAGTTGGCACCCTTCTATTTCAACGTCCTAACTCTGAGAGCGCTATGCATCCGTGTGGCTACTTTTCCAAGAAATTGTTACCTGCTCAGTGCAATTATGAGATTGGTGACAGAGAGCTGTTGGTGATCATTTTAGCCCTGAAAGATTGGAGACATCTCCTAGAAGCTACCACTGTGCCGGTTCTTATTGTTACTGACCATAAGAATCTTACATTCTTGTCTGAGGATAATCCCCTCTCCCAGAAGGGCATGATGGGCTCTTTTCTTGTCGAGTTTTAATTACTTCGTTTCTTTCTTACCCGGTACTAAAAATGTAAGGGCTGATGCCTTGTCACAACAATTTTCCTCCACTTCCAAGTCGGAGTCAGTTCCGGTTCCTGTGATTCCTCCTGATCGTATCTTGGCTACGGTTCACACCAGTCTTACGTCTCCTTTGGGTGACAAAATTCTTGCTGCTCAGGTCCATGCTCCTCCTGAGAAACTTTGTGACTGCTGCTTTGTCCCAGAGAGTCTCCATACTGCCGTGCTCCAGACTCTCCATTCTCCCAAGGCAACTGGCCATCCTGGGAAGAATCAACTCATTTGGCTCATTTCCCAACAATTATGGTGGCCTAGTCTACGGACTGATGTTACTGCCTTCGTAGCTGCCTGTTCCGTATGTGCTCAGAGTAAGACTCCACGACACCTTCCAGTGGGCATTCTACAACCCATACCCAATGGAGAGAGGCCCTGGATCCACCTGTCTATGGATTTCATTGTGGAGTTGCCCAACTCCCAAGGCAACACTGTTATCCTTATGGTGGTTGACCGGTTCTCAAAGATATTTCATTGTATTCCACTTAAGAAGTTGCCTACTTCTAAGGAAGTGGCTTCCATTTTTGCTCGGGAGATCTTTTGCTTACATGGGCTACCCAAGGTGATTGTCTTGGACGGGGTAGTCAGTTTGTCTCCCGATTCTGGCGAGCCTTTTGTGCACAGTTGGGAATCCAGCTTGCTTTCTCTCCTGTTTATCACCCGCAGTCTAATAGGGCTGCAGAGCAAGCCAATCGGTCCTTGGAGCAATTCCTACATTGCTATATTTCTGACCACCATAACAACTGGTCAGACCAATTATCATGGGCAAAGTTTTCTCACAACAGTGCCTTGAATTCTGCCTCCCGATTGTCTCCATTTATGGCGAATTATGGTTTCCAACCTTCCATGTTGCCTGACTCGTTTGTTCCACAGAGTATTTCTGTGTTAAAGGAACATCTCCGTGGTCTTCATTCCACTTGGGTACAAGTCCAGGAGGCTTTGCGTCATGCTAATGATAGGTACAGACTCCATGCTGACGGCAGACGCCTGCCTGCACCTTCCTACTAGGTTGGGGACAGGGTCTGGCTGTCATCTCGCAAACCTCCAACTTCGTGTTCCCTCACTGAAGTTTGCACCTCAGTTTATTGGGCCTTTCCATATCCTTCGCAGGGTTAACCCAGTGGCTTACGCGTTTGACCTTCCTCCTAGTATGCGCATCTCAAATGTGTTTCATGTCTCCTTATTGAAACCATTGGTCTGCAACCGATTTACCACCTCAGTGCCACGTCCTAACCCTATTCAGGTTGAGAATCATGAGGAGTATGAGGTACAATCCATTGTTGACTCCCGTAGGTTCCGTGGGCGAATACAGTACCTGGTGCATTGGAAGGGGTACGGTCCGGAGGAACGCTCCTGGGTTTCATCCTCGGATGTACATGCCCCTGTCCTCCTCTGCGAGTTCCATAGAAGTTTTCCCCTCAAGCCTGGTGGCCCTTCGAGGGAGAGGGGTCACTGAGGAGGGGGTACTGTCAGGGCTGGTTTAGCCCTTCCTTCTCTAGGCTGGTTTCTCAGCTGTTGGCTAATTGCAAGCTCTCATCTCTCTCCACAGTTACCAGCTGTTCCTGATCCTGCTCGTCTGACCTGCCTACTTAAAGCTGTCCAGCTCACTTCATCTCTGCCTTCGCCTTGGTCACATCACAAGAAACCATCTCCTGCAGTTCTGTTTAAAGACTGGCTTGCTGACATCGCTTCTGGCTCCTTATCCTGTTTGCTATTGCTCCACTTGGATCCTTGACTTCTGGCCTGGCTGATTACCCGATCTGGTTATTGAACTCTGGACTGGCTGACTACTCGATCCGGTTACTGGACTCTGGCTATGCTTTGACTACGCTTACTCTATTTACCTTTTATTTTTTATTTATAAACAAGTGTGATTTAATTGTACTTCTGTCTCGGTCTGGTTCATGGTTTCTGACAATAGGCCAATTTTGTTAATAAACACAGATATTAAATTGTTGGCCAGGGTTCTTGCCACTTATTTGGCGAAGGTGGTGTCTGGACTCATACATCTCGACCAATCAAGCTTCAGACCTGCACGGCACTAAATATTAGACAACTTTTTCTAAATATACAGCTTCCAGTAGATAATCTGGGCAATAGGGCAGTGTTCTCGTTCGACGCTGCCAAAGCTTTTGAGAGCGTCAAGTGGAAATACCTATTGGGCTGTTTTCGTAAGTTTACAGTTGGGAAGACCTTTCTTGCCTGGATTCAGTTGCTCTATGTGGCTCCCAGTGGGAGAATATGCATTTATGGAGTACTTTCAGAGGCTTTTCCCCTACATTGTGGGACTAGACAGGGGTGCCCATTGTCCCCTCGGCTCTTCGCCTTGATGCTGGAACCTCTGGCGGCAATGGTGAGAGCATCTCCTGCCATAGTGAGATTTCATAGGGGTGAGAGGGTGGACAAAGTTTCCCTATATGCCAATGACACCCTGATATACCTGGGGGACACAGCAGGATCCCTGGAAGTTGTCATGCGACTTAGAGACAAATTTGATCAACATTCAGGATTTGTCATTAATTGGCATGAATCCTCACTGATGCCATTTGATCCCCTGCCCACAGCCCTCCCTCTTATAGCCTCCCAGGTGGCCATGGTTAACTCCTTTAAATATCTGGAGGTAATGGTGACAGGGGATATAGGAGAATATATCACATTGAAACCTATCTTGCAGAAATTTTTGCAGAAGTGCTCCAGTTGGTGCAAGTTGCCCCTCCCTGTTACTGGCAGAGCTAACCTCATCAAAATGGTGTGGGCTCCCCAGTTGCTGCAAATCCTCCATAACGTTCCCGTGTTTATCCCTCAATATTGGTTCGCTCACATAGATTCCAAATATAGAGAGTTGATCAGAAAATATGGAGTAGCTAGGACTAAACTGACTACTTTATAATATCCCAAAGACCAGGGGGTTGGGCCGTACCTTTCACATACTTTCTGGCCACCCAGTTGCAGCACCTGGCTGTGTGGCATCTTCCACTGGTGGCTGATCTCTCCAGGACATTGCTGATTAAATCCATATTGGAGTTTTCTGCTCAGTCTTAGCTGGAAATGGGCCTGCCAGAACTGCCCTTTCAATTCCCCACAATCCAACTCTTATGGAAGCTTTGGGTAGAACTAAAGCATAGATTAGGTATCACAGGGTTTCTTTATAGTACCCCTATCTAAAGTAATGGGTCCTATAGGGAACTGGCTAAACTGGAAAACTGTTCCACTTGGATCGAAGTTGGAATTAAATATTTATCGCAACTTGTTCTCGGGCAGGAAGTGAAATCATTTGACCAACTTTGCTTAGCGTTCCCTTTGCTAAAAAATAGGTACTATATATACATGCAACTACGTTATGCTCTCAGAGTTCAGAGTAGGGCATCCACGTATCTGGTAGAGGACTGAAATCTTTTTACGGATATTTTTTCCACCTCTAGCAAGGAAGGGATCATCTCTAAGATATATGTATCTTTACTGTGATATGCTCAGGCCCCAGATTTGTTGCCTTTAGAGAAAAATGGGAGGCAAATCTTGGAGATGGGGACACCTGGGAACAGATTTTAGCGGCTGGTCCTCTGGTGTCAGTATCAGCAGCAAATAAACTGTCTCACCTGTTTATCCTCCACCGTGCATGTCAAACGCCGGTACAGCCACATAAATGGGGTTGACGGGATTCGCCCATATGCCTGAAGTGTCAAGTACACCAAGGAACTCTTATTCACATGTTATGGAGATGCCCTAAACTAGTGAGATACTGGCATGATGTTATCAAGTTTATCAATACTAAATGTCAGACTCAACTTGACTTTATCGGTGCACCACTCTATAAATGCCATAAATCGTACATCTGCCATTTCACATGATGGTGTGAGACGGCAGATCGTTCTCTGTAAAGGAAGGGACACATGTTATATTTTATGTGGAAAAACGCACAAGCAACCAGCCCAGTACAGATATTGAAACCAGAGGTGGTTTAAAAGCGTGTTTTGACCAAGCTTAGCTGCAAGGTCACACACTCTAAGGTGAGCGCATACACCAAAGGGGGAGCACAAGAGTGGACATGAGCTCATGCTTTTTATTATTTCCAATAAGAATCAGAAGAATGGACTGAATCGGAATAGACTATGTTTTATTTGATTTAGTGCATGTTAATGCATGAATATTTCTGCACAGGAGCATTTTAAAGCACTATATTAATCTCTGGTGTTGTACTATTTAAGCACTTTATTTAAACACTGTTTACATATACTGTAAAAGTGGATGCACTTTATATAGCTTTATATATAAGTTTTCACATGCTGTCATGAGGTATAATCGTATATGATTGCAGTATATATACATTTTTTTGATTTTCAACTATTGAAGGTAACAATAGCACTAGTTTATGTGGTGGTCACATGATATTATCTGGATAGGCTGCATTTTATTTGATTGTTTACTTGGTTAGCACGAGCATATGGGACGTGATCAGTGCTAGCGGGTGCACAGAATATTATATTGTGTGTATATATTAAGGAAAATTGTTATCCATACTTACCGTAATTTTCCTTTCCTGGATCTTCCCCATGTCAGCCTACTATGGGTCAGCTCCTCCCCCTCTGACCCCTCCAGGACCACCTTTTTCCTAGCCCATAAAGGGCGGCTGTCTACCCACACCAGTGTTCAAAAATACCTACCTCACAATGGATAAACTGGGTGGGAATCATCCGGCTGACATGAGGAGGATCCAGGAAAGGAAAATTACGGTAAGTATGGATAACAATTTTGCTTATTCCTGAACCCCATGTCAGCCTACTATGGGATGTACCAAGCAATATTAAAAAGGGAGGGAAGACAAAAAAATAAGCCAAACCCTCAATGCAATGCTACTCAAATTTTTAATGGGTGACAGCCGCTGTAATAACCATAGAGTCAAATGTTTCCTCAGGTGGACAAGCCAAATTAAGCCTGTAATGCCTAATAAACGGTGTTGGGCGCACTCCAGCTTGCTGCTCTGCAAACTACCTCAGGGACGACCTTTGTGTATGCTGCCCAGCATGCTGCCATACCCCTCATAGAATGTGATTTAATCTCTAAAGGAGGAAGAAAGCCCAGCATTTTGTATGCAATATGTATGGTCTTTGACAAATCAGCAGACACAACTCTGGATGTTGCCTGCATACCCTTTAAGGCCCCATTGGGAAAAACTACAGCTGATCTGCTTTTAGTCCATTTCAGGTAGGTTGAAACCGCAGAGCCCAGGTCTAACCTACTCTACTCATCTACTCATCAGCTATATCCGCCGGAAAGGCTGGGAGAATGACCTCCCAGTTCATACAAAATTATATGGCAACCTTAGGTAGTTAGCTTGGTATTGGCCTAAGGACTATCTTGTCTGGGGGCACCAAACATTATGGTTCTTTAGATGAGAAGGCGCACAACTCGGAGACTCTTCTGGCGAGGCAACGGCTAGTAAAAAAACAAAAAACTGTTAAAAGAAATAATGAGAAAGCTTGATCAAACGGAGGAACTAGCGATATTTCCAAGACTAGTGTTAAAGCGGGGTTCCACCCTAAAGTAGAACTTCCGCTCATTGGAACCCCCCCCCCCCGGTGTCACAGTTTGCACCTTTCAGGGGGGAGGGGGGTGCAGATACC
Source organism: Lithobates pipiens (assembly GCF_037356315.1). NCBI lineage: Eukaryota > Metazoa > Chordata > Amphibia > Anura > Ranidae > Lithobates > Lithobates pipiens. The sequence goes on from NW_027507686.1 coordinate 123,445,584, forward strand.
GGTCTAAGACTGGTATTTGCACCCACTTCCGGGCATAGACTCCCATGGAGTCTATGCCTCTTCCTATCCCGGAGCGCTGTCTGCTGAGACACACACGGGTCCCAGAGACAGCGCGGACCATTCCTATTGCGCTGCGCGACTCGCGCATGCGCAGTAGGGAACCGGGAAGTGAAGCCGCAACACTTCACGTCCTGATTCCATCTCCCAGAACGGCGGCGGCAGCAGCCAAAAGCCGAGCGATCGATCGACCTTGGCTGCCGACATCACTGGATCCTGGGACAGGTGGGTGTACATTTATTAAAAGTCAGCAGCTGCAGTATTTGTAGCTGCTGGCTTTTAATATTTTTTTTACAGTGAAATCGCTCTTTAAGTCCAATTTTGGAAAAAAATATTTAAATGGAGGTCTGATTTCTATGGCTGCCCCTAAAAATCAGATCACCAAAGGATGTAGTTCATATCTTGTACTCGACATAGCCAACAAAGTGAGGATTTGACCCTTCAGGGAATTATAAGCTAACCCTTAGAGACCACTCTGCAAAAACTCCAAAATGTTATATACTGAAGGAGATCCGATCCAAGGTCCCAACCCCTTTCTGTAGTATTACAGATCTGGTGATAGGTTACATTCGTGGACCTCTTACGAGCCTGTAATAATGTCTCCACTACAGTTAAAGCCAGTTAAAGCCTCCCTCTCACTTCCAATTCCAATCCAGTTATTAACTTCATCCTCCTGCAGTTTGGGTGTCAGGCCCCACTCCACAGAAGGAGATATTGACAAGGAGGCAATGGGATTGGCGAGCCCAACTTTATCCTCCAAGCCAGAGGAAACCACGGCTCCCTGAGCCAGTAAGGTAAGACTACTATTGCTGTGATCTTTTCTCGATGAATCTTCAGCAGTATTTTGAGAGCCAATGGAAGCAGCAAAAGGGAAGTTCCAAGACCTGGACAGAGCACCCTGACCCAACGCCTGTGGATGCCAGGTCCGGGAGAAGAAGCAAGGCCTCCAATTCTCCTCCAATGCCATAAGATCTATCGATACGGGCCTCATTTGTTGTGATCCTCAAAGCTTCAACTTAAGTGATCTGCTAAAACATTCCGAGGCCATGGGAGATAAGATGCTGTAAGAGAGCCGAGATTCTTCTCTGCGCATAGGAAGATTGACATGCCACCTGAAGGAGAGGGCGACTTCTTGTGCCCCCTTCAGACACATAAGCCACTGTAGTTGTTGTCCAAAGAATCTTGACAGCTCCACCTCGCATCATAGGTTGGAATGCTAAGAGAGTGTGTCTGACAGCATCCAATCCCAGAAAATTCACTAAAGTTCCATTGGCCTTGAACCTGCTGTGCCAGGCAGTGTGCCCCGCAGCCTGCCAGACTGGCATTGGTCGTCACCACTATTGGTTCTGAGGCCTTCAACTGAACTCAGCAGGAAAGATTGCGAGCTACTGACTACCAAACCAGGGATCAGATTATCAGAATTGGCAGCTATATTTTCTGGAACAAGGAGTGACAATCCCACTGAAGAAGAAAGTTGCATTTAAACCTCCTTCCATGGGACTACTGGAACTGTGGCTGATAGAACCCCCAGATACTGCATGCATTAATTCATAGATTCATCATTCATTCATACTGCATGCATTGAATCTAATTCATAGATTCATCATAGAAGACCTGGCTATCACTGCTTTTGTCTAAGACTGGATCTCCTGGACCTTCCTCTGAGGAAGAGAAACACCACCCTGATCCGTGTTGAATTGTACTCCTAAATACTCCAACATTTGGGTCGGATGCATCTGGCTCTTCCGAAAGTTGAACAACCAACTGAAACGGCCTAGTGTTTTGCAGGTGAAATTCACATGACGTAGAGGGAGCTCATTTGACGGACCCAAAAGTAGCATGTCGTCTAGATAATGGAATATTTGCACTCCCTTGACCCTGAAATTCACGACGACAGTAGCTTTGAGAACATTCTCAGAGCCGTGCAGAGATGGAATAGGAGACATTAAAATTGAAAATGAGAGCCTTCCACGGAAAACCTGAGAAAGCGATGGTGAGATGCGTCTATGGAAACAAGATGATACGCATCCGCCAGATCAATGGAAACCATCCAGTCTCCTGAGTCCACAACTGAAATGATCGTTTCCAATGACTCCATTTGGAATGGTGGAACCTTCATGAAAGAATTCAGGACTTTGAGGTCAAAAACTGGTCCGAAACCCCCTGAAGCCTCTGGGACCAAAAACAGAGGGGAATATACTCTTTGACCCAATTCATGCCTTGCAACTGGAAGGCTGGCCCTTGCTGCCAACAGCTCCCCTATATATCCTCAAACATCTGTAGAAAGCCCAGTTTCTACAAACAAGGTCTGAAGAAAATAAAAATAATAAAAATAAATAAATAAATAAAAATAAACTTTAAAAGGCGTCCGGAGCAAGGACGAAAAAATAATTTTTTTTGTACTCACAGTAAAATCCTTTTCTCTGTAATTCACCGACCGACACAGCTCCTCTCATAGCTATTGGGTTGTTTGCCCTATTACTAGGAGATACTAGGCATTAGTTGCAACACGACACTCAGAACCCTCAGTTCCGCCCAGGGGGCAGTCCCTTGGGCAACAACCCTCCTGTCTGCCAGGCAGGTGCTGTGTCGGTCGGTGAATTACAGAGAAAAGCATTTTACGGTGAGTACAAAAAATCCTATTTTCTCTTATATTCACCGACCGACACAGCTCTTCTCTTAGCCATTGGGATGTCCCCAAGCAGTGCCAAACAAGCGGTGGGAAAACAACATAGAAACTTCATCCACCATAGCAAGTGGGAACTAGTGAAACTTTACCCACGGCCAAAACAGGCATCAGCCGATGCACTGACATCTACCTTGTAGAACTTGGTAAACGTGTGGACAGATGACCAGGTCCCCGCCTTACACACCTGAGCGACAGACACTTGGTGTCAGAAGGCCCAAGATGTTCCCATTGCCCTTGTGGAGTGGGCCGTGGCCGGAAAGGGGGGGACCTGCCCCTTCTATGTGTAGGCTTGTACTACAATCTGTCTGATCCACCTGGAAATAGTGGTCGACTACTTTTTTGGGACCAGCCACAGAAACAAACAGTGACTCTAACAGTGGCAGCAGGGGAGCAGTGGCAGACAAATACACCTTCAGAGCCCGAACCACGTCCAGAGCGTGAAGGGCCACCTCTTTAGGATGTTTCGGCTTAGAACAGTGAGGCGGTAATACAATGTAATATGTAGGGTACCTCTGTGCCAACTAATTAAAGAAAGAGTGAGAAAACCACTGCGCGCACTGAAAAGGGTTACTCCTACCCAAAATCTGTTAACTGTATGTGGTAGTGCCATGCAGTATATAGGGAAAAAAAGGAAAGAAAGAGAGGGGAATAAATAAGAGAGCAGATAAGGGAAATGCAATGAGGAGTGATCAGTTAGTAAGATGGAAACAGAGTGAGATAGGAATGTACAGATGGGCATATATTATAAATACACTGTATCAATGGTCACCTCTTATGTCTAGCATACACATAAGATTTCACTACAAAATGTGCGTGCTGTAAAATAAATTAGTGCCAATAACAATAATCCAAACTTAGTGAGGTCTAGGTGCTTATATACAGAAAGACCTTCTCTCCTATTGTGTAAAACTCAAGTGTTACAAAGAAAGTGCCAAGTGGCAAAACTTATTTGTACAAAAATTGCAAGAAAAGCTTCTATATAAAATAGCTAATAACAAAAAAGTGCCAAGTGACAGACCTTCAATGTGCCAGTAATATAAAGCCACACAAAGATATATAGCAGCAATTAAACATAGATTAATTCTCTGTGCAATCTATATAATTCATTGTGCAAACACTGCAAGCAGCAAAAAAAATTAAAAAATAAAATAAGGTGCTAGTGCTCTAGGTAATCAAAAAGATAAACAGTCCATAAAGCTGAGTGTGCAAATTCTGCTAGTGCAACCTTCAACAATTCATCATTGCAAAATCGAGTGTTGGTGCTTCATAAATCATGCAAACACAGAGGTGTAGCAATCCTTTCTTTCCCTCCGTCTGGTGTGTGAGAGGGTGGCCCCTTACCTTACAGCTGTAAGGTTACAGCGTGATCATAATAGTAAGACCCCTTTCACACCAGGGCGTTTTTCAGGCACTTTAGCGTTAAAAAAAAGCGCCTGTATAGCACTTGAAAGAAGCCTCATCTGCTGTCCCAATTTGAAAGCCCAAGTGCTTTAAGAGTCCTTTCACAATGTCAGTGCCTGAAAAACGCTCGTAAAGCGCCGCTTAAACTAGCAGCACTTTACCAGCGTTTTTTTCAAGCATTATTGGGACGCTTTTAACCCCTGCTAGTGGCCAAGTAAAGGGTTAAAAGCGCCCACAAAATGCTGCTGCCAATAGCGCTTTTCAGGCGCTTTTCGGGCGTTTTACAGGTGCTTCCCATTGATTTCAATGGGAAGGGGCGCTTTAGGAGCGTTGTATTCACCACTCCAAAAGCGCTGCAAGGAAGCTACTTGCAGGACTTTTTTTTAACGCCCTGCCAGCGCAGCGCCTCGGTGTGAAAGCACTCGGGCTTTTACATTGGGATTGCAGTTGCGGCTTCTTTCAGGCTTTTTTTTTTTAACACTAAAGCACCTGAAAAACGCTCCAGTATGAAAGAGATGTCAGTGTGAAAGCACTCAGGCTTTTACATTGGGATTGCAGTTGCAGCTTCTTTCAAGCGCTTTACAGGCCCTTTTTTTGACGCTAAAGCACCTGAAAAACGCCCTAAAAACGCCCCAGTGTGAAAGGGGTCTAATAAGGGTCTCCTTGCGTCCCCAAACGTATTGTCCCAGGGCGGGTATACCTCACAGAGCATAGAAATGATACTTCATGGTGTAGTAATTTTATAGTTGAATTTATTAAAAAAATAGCAGCAGGGTACTCACATTTAGGAGCACAAGTAAATAGCAGTAAATACATAGAACGAGCGGTGAACTCAGTCGTCACTTCCGGTGTCTCTCTCTCTTTCCGACGTGGAAATTATTCCCTGATGAATTCAGATGACGGTGACGAACACGCGTCGGAAAGAGAGAGAGAGAGACACCGGAAGTGACGTCTGAGTTCACCGCTCGTTCTATGTATTTACTGCTATTTACTTGTGCTCCTAAATGTGAGTACCCTGCTGCTATTTTTTAATAAATTCAACTATAAAATTACTACACCATGCAGTATAATTTCTATGCTCTGTGATGCCGCGTACACACGAGCGGACTGTATGGCGTACTTAGTCCGTCATACAATCCGACGGACAGTCCGTCATACTTTCGACTGAACGGACTTGACCACACACGGATGCACAAACAGTCCGTCGAAAGCTTGCGCGATGACGTGTACAGCACGTACGTCGGGACTATAAATAGGAAGTCGAATACACAGCAAAGCACCCTTCCGCCGTGTAAATCCTTTCTGGGCATGCGCCATTCTTAGTCCGTCGAACTAGCCTACTGACGAGCGGATTGTCCGCTGAAACCAAAGTACGACGGACAGAATTTCGAAAAATCCGAAATACTTAGTACGCCAGACTGCACGCTGAAAAAGTCAGCTGAAATGTGTTTCGACGGACTAAGTACGCCATACAGTCCGCCCGTGTGTACGCGGCATGAGGTATACCCGCCCTGGGACAATACGTTTGGGGACGCAAGGAGACCCGTTTTACTATTGTGATCACGCTGTAACCTTACAGCTGTAAGGTAAGGGGCCACCCTCTCACCCACCAGACGGAGGGAAAGAAAGGATTGCTACACCTCTGTCTTTGCATGATTTATGAAGCACCAACACTCGATTTTGCAATGATGAATTGTTGAAGGTTGCACTAGCAGAATTTGCATGACTAAGGGAGGTGCCTATTTCGTGAGGCTCCCCAAAACAACACATATCCCCTTTATCCTAAATAACTTATGATTGACCAGACGACACATTCTCTTTTTGGAGTCGAATGGCCATAGCAGCCATCTTTTTATTACCAGCATATGAAAAAATACAAAAATCTTAGAAAAACATAACTTAATGCATATAAATACATTTTACAACAAACATTATAAACCAAATATATATCTCTGTATTACACATTCCTGATCTAGAGGTCTTTGAAGGTAAATGATCATTTCCAACCAACTAGTTGTATCGGTACACCCATGAACAGGCCCCCCGCCGCGTATTACGAAAGCTCGGGGACAAAAACCAGCAACTTCCTTCCAGATACAACTTTCTGCACCATCTTTATCATTTAAGGGAATGGACACCCATAGCTCCATATGAGCCCAACTCCCCTAGACCTCCATTATTTTAGCACCACCTTCAAAGACTCCATAGACCTACTGCCACAGCACACGCACGTGAAAACCTTACGTGCGTGTCGCCCTCCACATCCTAAACGCCTGCTGAATGCCATCCCGCAAACCCAGCTGCCAAAGATCAATCCCGATGGCATTCAGGTGTACACCATCCGAACGCAAAAAACACAACGTCTCCTCCTCCAAATCCCGGTGACAAACCGCCAAACCCCCGTTCCGCACAAAAAACTTGGCCACCGCCTTGTTCACCTTAACCCTAGCTCTGTTCAGGCCCGCAACAGAGCGAGCCAAGCGCTAAGCCGTCCTGGCCACAATGTCGGACCAAATAAAATTGTGTCTGTAAAAAAGGATTGCAGCCGTAAAAGGTCAAATTTGATGTCCCGCACCAACTCCCACGCACACCGCAAGCCCAGGTCATTACCCCCGACATGTAACAGGACCACATCAGGGGGGCGGTCCAATCGGGCATACCGGTGCATTTCAGGCACCACCCTGGGCCACAACATACCCGGGACTCCCAGCCATCGAACTGTGCCCTCCTCCCTGGACAAACCCAACAACCTGCCATCTCTTCTGATGTCCGCCCTCCTGGCACCCCAATACACATAAGAGTGTCCCAGGATCCACACCAGGCAGGGTTCTGAATCTGAAAGAAAAGAAAAAACTGAGAAATAGGAGAGGGAGTGGGGCGGGGGGCAGCACTCACCCTGCCATAACAAGAATATGGAATGTAGAATCAGAGAAAGAAAAAGAGTCACAACCGTAAACCCCCTACCCTTGGGCCCAACTGGACGCAAGGACTTACAACAAATGGGGGCGGACGTACAATTTAAATCGCGCTGATTCCCAGCGACCGATTCTCTGTACCACTCTATCGTCCAATCTCCACCGAACCGCCTCCATGGCCGTCCCGATACGGAATGAATGAGAAGAGTAGTTTATGGCCGATAATCCCGCAGCCACCAAACATTTTTTGAACACCGCCTGAAACTGAAATCGGGACACGGCAGTTCCATCCTCATGTTGAAAGAAACCCCCCCCCCCACCCTGAGGCCTGAGATGACAAAATTCCCCCACAGCCGCCACCGGACACATGGGAGAACCCTGAATTGACCTCAGCTCTACCCAGGCCCCCTTGCCCAATTGATCGGTCTTGGACCTCCTCAGAAACACCCCCAACGTATTGTCACGCACCAGCACATCCCTCACATCCAGACCGCCGTCCCCTTTTTTGCTCCTACTCACGGGCTCGCCCACCCGAAAGGCCCCAAAGAAGGCCAGTACAAAGACGGCCCGAAACAAAACCCTCTCAAATTGTGAAAAACAAACGTTCCCCAATTGCGCCACCACTTCCCCCAAACCTGAAAAGAAACCAGTCGTGTTTTGTCAGCTGCCGAGCGACCTGAGCGATGTCCACGCATAGTGCGCCGGACCATGAACGCTTTAGTAGCGTCCCGCTGACCCGCCAACTGGAACATGAAGGCCAGTGCGGCCAATTTTCTGGACATATGGGATACCGACACCCCCCTCTCAAAATTCCTACCAACAAAATAAAGCTGTAAGTGAACCCTGTCCTCATCGAGAGCGCAGTCCCCCACTTCCCACATCAAGGCACCCCATTCCAGCCAAACCTTGCTGTACGCTCTCCAAGTAGCATCAGAAACCGATCTGCGAATCAACATCTGTGCTGTGGCAACACGATGTCCCATAACCGATCTGGGCAAGGAATCCCGTTCACCTCCGCCTCCGGAGCCAGTTGACGAAACCTGGAAACGAGACAACGCATCAGCCATTGAATTATCGATCCCTGGCACATGCACAGCAGTCACAAAACAATTAATGCATAAACACTGTAGGACCAGGTGCCGCAACAAGCGCACCACCGGAGGGGAAGAGGCCGTGTTATTGATGGCCTGCACCACCCCCAGATTGTCACAATGAAAACGCACGCAGCGGTCCCGGAACTCCTCGCCCCACAGTTCAACCGCTAGCACGATGGGAAACAATTCCAACACCGCTAAGTTGCGAGTTAAACCATCCACTTTCCAAGCCTCCGGCCACTCCCCAGTACTCCACCGGCCCTGATAAAAGGCCCCAAAGCCACAGGAACTGGCCGCGTTGGTGAACAATTCCATATCAAAATTCGACACTACCTGCCCCAACCAGAGAGAGCGGCCATTATAAGTCGCAAGGAAGGAGTCCCACACCCTCAAATCCGCTTTCTGCTCCCGCCCTAGCCTGACAAAATGATGCGGCGCCTTAACACCGGCCGTGGCCGCCACCAGACGCCTGCAAAAAACACGCCCCATTGGCATGATGCGGCAAGCAAAATTCAACTTGCCGAGAAGTGATTGCAAGGCCCGAAGCTGTATCTTCTTCACCCTTACTGCCCCGGCAACCTCTAACTTCAAACCCTCCAGTTTGTCCAAAGGCAAACTGCACTCCATCCGCATGGTATCAATCACTATCCCCAAAAAACGCATCTCAGTGGCTGGACCTTGAGTCTTGTCAGGTGCCAACGGGACCCCAAAGACTTCGAAAAGCTGCTGAACTAATGCCAACAGAGAAGCACACACTAGGCTATCCGCAGGCCCTATACACAAAAAATCATCCAAGTAATGGATGACAGATGGCAAGCCTGCGACATCCTGGACTGCCCACTCTAAAAACGAACTGAACTGCTCGAACAAGGAACAAGAAATAGCGCATCCCCTTGGGCAAACATTGGTCAACAAAAAACTGGCCCTGCCACTGACAACCCAACAAACGACAGCAGTCGGGATAAACCGGCAAGAGGCGAAAGGCAGACTCAATATCCGTTTTCGCCAACAACGCCCCTTTGCTAAAACGTTGAACCCATGCGACCGCCGTATCAAAAGACATATACGACACCGTGCGAAGACCCGGATCAATGAAGTCATTGACCGACCCCCCGCGTGGGTGAGACAAATGGTGAATGAGCCAAAACTTGTTCGGCTCCTTCTTAGGAACCACACCCAATGGTGATATAACCAGATCGGGAAGTGGTGGCTGCTTAAAGGGGCCAGCCATATGCCCCAACGCAACTTCCTTGAGTAACTTCTCAGTCACCACCCCAGCATGTTCCCTCGCCGACCTCAAATTGTCCGCCAACGGCGGCACGACCCGGAGTTGACTGTTCAACCGAAAACCCTCGGTAAACCCCAACTCCAGCAACTGCGCCGCATCCTGATTAGGATAGCGCCTTAGGAAGGGAACCATCCTTCCTACCCTCACCGGCGTCTTCCCTTTTTCCAGGATCACCCCCTTTTCCGCGTCCCTGCTTGAAGCACCTAGACTGCGGGTACGAACCCCCGCAAGAGGAACATTCATGTCGGAATCCATTTTGCCCCGAATTTGCAAGAACCTGCGTTAAATTGCCAGCAGAAACCCATGCGATTTCCGGCCGGTTGTCCGGCAGCTGCCTGACCACCGGCCCCTCCCTGAAAGGGAGACAACGCACTCCGCGGAGACGACATGAGCTTCATCCACAGACTAATGTCCTTATGATCCCATCGTAAGGACGGACGGACTGCCTTCCGCTGCCTGAATTGCTCATCATAGCGCAACCAAGCGGTACCCCCATAAACCCTCTGCGCCTTCCCGATGGAATCGAGGTAGCAAAAAAGGGGGGAGCAATTTTCTGGCGCCTTCTCACCGATAACACTAGCCAATAACGCAAAAGCCTGCAACCAGTTTGCAAACGTACGCGGTATCAGACGGTACCGCCGCTTCTCCTCTTCCTCTTTCTTGCTCTCGTCGGGCTTAACTTTATCCAAGTTAAACTTTTCCAAAGGCAACAAGGAGAAAATTTCGACATACTCCCCTTTCCAAATGCGATCTTTCACCTCAGTCTTCAAGTGAGCGCCCAAAGGCCCCTCAAGACAGACGTAGACTTCACATTTAGCGGCGTCCGCCAGGCGCACACCTTCCGCCCCTACAGTCGGTTTCACGCTCGACGCAGCCCCCGGAGCGGGCCGCCCCTGCCACAGTAGCGCCCCCTGCAGCCCCAGCGGTCCCAACCCTGAGCCTTGCGCCGTGGAGGTATGAGCAGCTGCCCACGCCGCCACCGGAGCAGCGTCTGCAGCCAGCCGTGTACCGGCCTCGCTACGCGCTAACACCTCCCGCAGACCCGCCAGTAATGTCTGCACCATGCCCCCATCATGGGGCCCCGCCACCCCAGGGGATAAGTCGATCAAACCGGGACCCGCGCCAGGGCCCACCCCCTGCTCCACAGGTGCACCCGCACCCCGAAACCCACCCACAGAAACCCACAGAAACCCCCTTTTCTAGGACAGGATAGGGAGAAGAGAGAACAGAAGAGACCTTACCTGGCTGTCGCTGCCCCAACGGACATCCAGCCGTACGTCCTGCTCCGTGTGACATCTCCGGCATCTCGTCCTCGTCCCGTTCGACCAATTCACCCTCCGACGAGCTGTCCTGGGAACTCCCGGCCTCTCTCGGATCCGCTTCTATAGGCCACTGGTCTGGATTCCCCACGGCCGCAGGGCGCTCAGCAGTGACGACCTCACTGCGCGCCGTACCGCGCCACTCGCTCAGGATCGTTGCCATGCTGAGCCCTAGGTCAGGCAGGTGAAGCCCGTCTGGCCGCTGACCTGGACCGGACCTCGGCTAAGTTCCCCCCGATGGTGCAGCATCGTCCCTTCCGGCCGCCTCCTCCCTCTCTCAGCAGGAATACAGGCCCTGGCTGTTCCATGTGCGTGGCCATCACCCGCCGAGGCACCTCTCCCCCGCTGAGCCGCCCTCGGTCCAGGTAGGGAACCCGCCGAGGCAGCCGCCTCCCTGCCGCCACCGCGCTACGAGGGGAGGGGAGGGCGAAAAACACTGCTGCCGCCGGAGCTCCGTGAAAAGCTCCTGCTTCCTGTTAATATGGCACCGACCGATTCCCTTGCGCGCAAGCTCCGCCCACCTCCGCTATGCTCGCCGCCCACCACCCATCTCCTATTCAGCCTCCGCCTCACGTCCACCCCCCCTCGTCATGCCGGCCCTCTCCCTAGTGCCTGTGTATTTTTATTTTTTTTAAAAAGGAAGAAAAAAAAAACAGTATAGGGGGGGGAGAAGAGAGTCAGAAACCCCTGAGAGTCGTAGCATACGGGAGTAGAAGCGTGCATGCAGCCCTTGCACTAGCATTGTTCATCACCATGCCCCAAACAACTGCGTACAGAAGCTCGAAAAACAGGTAGTATACATCTCATGGTGAAGATTGAAGTTGGGTCAACCCTGTAGCAACCTATTTTGAATCAACTGGTGCGGCGCCAGGCCTGGGAAGTCGAGCCAGTCTTGCCAGAGGTTATAGAATTTTTGGGGAGCGTTCCTATGTTGGTATGTCAGCTTCTCACGTATCAGCATTTTATTAACCTGATCAATCCACTGTTGCCTGCTGGGTACCCTGGGCGTGATCCATAGTTGGGCTATCAATTTCCGGGCTACATAATGCAACCGGAGTATTGCCGTGTGCACGGCTGGGGTTAGGGTTTCTTCGTCCAGGGCTCCCAGCAGGCAGATCACAGGATTTGTAGGAACCGTAACTCTGAATACCTGAGTAATAGTCTCCAGAATCCCAGTCCAGTATCGAACCAATTTGGGACACCTCTAGAACATATAGACATAAGATATCCATGGTCTCTTTCACATTTAGGGCACAAGGGAGAGTCCCGCAGGCCCCAACAGTACAGTTTGGCCGGCGTCCTATAAGCTCTATGTAACAAATAAAGATGCAAAAGTTTTTGGGAGGCCGACACTGAGACCAGGGGGGCAGAGGCAAGGCAAAGATCCCAAGTCTCTCCATCCATCGGTCCCAGATCTTCCTCCCATTTACGCCTACTTGGCAACATGGTCAAGACCTGAAGCGCACCCAGGATAATGGCATACCCCCTTGAGATCATACCCTTTTTACTATCTGTCATTATGATTGATTGCACAACAGCATGATCTGTCAGGCTAAGCGGTGTGGCCCTGGACTGGATCTGCAAAGCATGCCGCAATTGGAGATACCTGAAGAAGTCATTGCGTGGTATTGCAAACTCCCCTTGTAACTCTAAAAAGGACTTGAGAACCGATGGTACAGTTGGGTCAGATATTCTATGTACAGTTGGGTCAGATATTCCATTGTACAGATTCCATTGTACAGTTGGGTCAGATATTCTATGTCTTTCACCCTCCAGCCGTGGAAACCCTTGAGCTTCAGTAACTGGTGATAATGAGCATTATCCCAAATAGGAGTAAGAGAGAAAAAACCTGACCGATGGAGGATGAGCAGTGGGGAGAGATACTGTCGGTGTCGACGGAGGTCTCCCCCAAGATGTCGGATAGGCTGACACACCTGTACATACTTCACCGCGCCTATGTCACCCCCGGGCGGCTATCTAAGTACAGACACGGATTTGACCCTGTATGTCCCCGTTGCGGAGATCCGGCTAGCACATTTTATCATTTTATCATCTTATTTGGACTTGTCCCCCCATCCAGAGGTACTGGGCTCAGATAATTCAGTTCCTGCATGACCATATGGGGTCTCCCCTCACGCTCTGCCCACGACAATGCATACTTGGTCTCCTCCCCCTTCAGGATGAAAGTAAATACCTTAGAATCCTCTTACAAGAGACTCTCTTCGCTGCTAGGATGCAGATAGCTAGATTGTGGCTTAGACCTGACCCCCCAACGCTCCAGCAGTGGAAGAGAGCGGTTAACCAAACTCTACCCTATAAAAGACTCATGTACGCCAACCGAGGTTGCCCTATGAAATTCCATAAGATTTGGGATGAATGGATGGATAGTCCTCATAGCTGCGCGGGGTAGACGCTGTGCGCGGGTGGCGAGCAACGCACCCCTTTAATAAATCCGCTTGGGGACTCTGTTATATGTATACATGTATTACCCGCGGTCACGATATTGTGTACACTGTATTTTCTAGCCTATTATGTCGGACATGGAATGTACCTTTCTTCATGGTGCTTGCCGCTTGTTGCGCCTACCCCTTTTTGTTTGAGTATTGTTATGTAATCTCTTTTTCATGTATGCTCAATAAACTTTACTCTGGTTAAAAAAAAAAAAGAGAGAAAAAACCTTGTATCTTCAACAACCGCTTAACATACTTCCAGAGTGTGTTCAATAGGACTACAGTTGGTGCCCCCCTAGGTAGATAGGGGAAACCTGCTTCTAAGTTTGAGAATGCTATACGGCGGTGAACCGGGGAGTCTAGCAACCTCCGAATGGGGTCCAGTGGGTCTTCCAGGCCCCACCCACCGAGCTGCTGCAATTGGGAAGCTAAAAAATAGGCCCTGGCATGCGGAACTGCCAAGCCCCCCTGCCTCCTTACCCTATTGCAATGTCCTCAGACTAATTTTGGCAGTTTTTTTATGCCAGATTAACTCCCGGAACTGGGAGTCTATTTTATCAAACCAGTGCTTAGGGATCCACACCGGGGAATTATGGCAGATGTATAATAACTGGGGAGCACATACCATTTTTATAAGATTAGCCCGCCCCACCACAGATAGTGGCAGTTTACACCAAGCCTTGCACTTTTCCCTAAATTTAGCCAGCAAAGGCACCAGATTTAGGGGGACATATTGGGAGACCTCCCGGGAGACCTGCACCCCCAGATATCTAAAAGAGGGCACTATCTGAATCATAGCTGCACAGTCAGGGAGGGGGGCCGGTAAAGGATCCAGGGGCAGTAATACCGACTTATTCCAATTTATAGAAAAGCCAGATAGAGCCCCAAAGTCATTAATTAGATTCATGGTTGCCGTCAGGGAGCCTTGCGTGTCACCTAGGTATAATAGGGTGTCATCCGCATACAGTGACACCACACTCCCGTAGGTCGGTTAAAACCCACAATACAGTCATCACCCCTTATTCTAGCTGCGAGAGGCTCCAGTGCTAAGGCGAACAACAAGGGAGATAGAGGGCAACCCTGTCTAGTACCACGAAACAGTGGAAAGGGCTTCAACGTTGTAGAATTAACCCGGATCTTAGCTGAATGTTTAGCATAAAGTAATTTGACCCAATTAACGAACCTCTCGCCCAGGCCCATTCTCTCCAAAACCTTCCACAGGTAAGGCCACTCGACGCTGTCGAAGGCCTTAGCCGCGTCTAGTGAGAGGATGGCCTGGTTACCGGGATTCAGTACGGGGATTTGAATATTCAAATAAAGACGTCTAATATTTTGTGCCGTGGATCTCGTGGGTATGAAGCCTGACTGGTCGCTATGCACTGAACTCTGAATAACTGGTTGCCAGGACTCTAGCTAATAGTTTAACATCTATCGTAAGTAGAGAGATGGGTCGATAGGAATCGGGGGACGCGGCCTCCATACCCGGTTTTAATATCACAATTATGACTGCTTCATTCATGGAATCTGGGAGTGCGCCAGATTCTAGAGCACTATTAAAAACCTTCAAAAGTGTTGGCAATAAAGTAGCTGCATATCGCTTATATACCTCAGTGGGAAGCCCGTCTGCGCCTGGAGATTTGCTGTTGTGGGTTTGTTCTAATGCTAGAGCAAGTTCACTTTCGTCAATTGGGGCATCCAACATACGGGCGTCTGAAGCAGACAAGCGAGGCAGCTCACTCCTTGCCAGAAAAGCATCTATCTCCTCTGCACTGGGGTGGACCTTGGAGGCATACAAATCTGCGTAAAACGAACGAAAGATTTGCAATATGGTGGGGGTGTCCGTATGGATAGTCTCCTGTGCATCACACAGAGAAGAAACCACTGGGGCGGAGCCCTGGGCCCTCACCAGCATTGCCAACATGTGGCCAGTGGACTCGCCCTCCTCAAAATGCGTTTGCAGCAAAAAAAATCTCTTGTTTTCCGCTAGCTGGAGAGCAAGCTGAGTAGCCATAGCCAGACCTGTCTGGTGGTGTCTGAGGGGCGGTTGACATATTGGTCTTCTGATTCTCTAATGCCGCGTACACACGGGCGGATTGTATGGCGTACTTAGTCCGTCGAAACACATTTCAGCGGACAATCCGCTCGTGTGTGGGCTTCAGCTGACTTTTTCAGCGTGCAGTCCGGAGTACTAAGTATTTCAGTTTTTTCGAAATTCTGTCCATCGTACTTTGGTTTCAGCGGACAATACGGTCGTCAGTATGCTAGTTCGACGGACTAAGAATGGCGCATGCCCAGAAAGGATTTACACGGCGGAAGGGTGCTTTGCTGTGTCTTGGACTTCCTATTTCTAGTCCCGTCGTACGTGATGTACACGTCATCGCGCAAGCTTTCGACGGACTGTTTGTGTATCCGTGTGTGGTCAAGTCCATTCAGTGGAAAGTACGACGGACTGTCCGTCGGATTGTGTGACGGACTAAGTACGCCATACAATCCACTCGTGTGTACGCGGCATAAGTGACTTGCATACCTCTCTTTCCCAGGCTTTGGTGTTGGTTTTAATAGCATTAATGGTAGTGATGAACTGACCCCTTAAAAAGGCCTTCGCCGTGTCCCAAACCGTACCCAAGGAGGCAGGACCGAGGTTGTCCCGCAGAAAAAACTTAAGGTTATTACTAATGGGATCGGGTGAGGGAAAAAGCGCCAGACAAAAAGGATTCAATTTCCACTCCCTAGGGCCAACAGCAGTGAACAGTTTAAGTTCAACCCAAAAAGATGAGTGATCAGAAATGTGTCTATCTCCATAACCGGAGTCTACAACCAATGGGAGTAAAGCAGCATTCCCCAGCCCCAGGTCAATGCGCGACAGGCTCCCATAAGCGGTAGAGCAGCACGAGTAACGCCTGACCAGGGGATGAGAGGTCCGCCACACATCTGCCAAGCCAAGTTCTGCTAGTAGGTCTGCAAAGGGGGTATCACCAGTAGGACGAGAAGGCAGGGGAGGGGGGACGGGTATCTTGTCCCACTGGTGATTTAGATAATTGTTAAAGTCACCCAGCGCCAACAAGGGGACAGTGTGGGGCCATGAACTTGGCTAGACATCTGAGAGCCTCAGCTGAACTGAATAAGGGGGTGGTATATAGATATTAGCAATAATGCATACCCGATGAGCAAATTTACCCAACAGAAATATATACCTTCCCCCTGGATCAATGAGTTTTTGAGAACAGGTGAAGCGGGCATCCTGACGAATCAAGATACTCACTCCTCTAGCAAATGCAGAGAACGTGGAGTGGAATTGAGTAGGGTATACCCTTGTGTTAAGACTAGGTATATGATCTGGGGGAAAATGAGTTTCCTGCAGACAAACGATTCCTGGACCCATGGCCTTCAAATGTCGCAGGACCGCCAAACGTTTCACAGGATTGCTCAGCCTCCTGACATTCCAGGAGAGGCACTTAACGGTTGTCGACATTATGAAAAAACATAAAAATGTGCATACCCAGCATAAGTATTAACAGTATTAGGGTAAACATACAGATAATACTAGACCGAACAACCCAGGTACAGACAACACTTACACGAAAATACACAGGCAGGAAATGTAAGGGTCTCCCGCCATAGTCACGGACCCAGATCGTGAGGGTGATGTCACTGCAGTGAACAAGAGATTGCATAGTCAGGGGGACTCCGTAAAACAAAGGGGAGGGAAAGGGAAGCATAAAAAAGAAGAAAAAAAACAAAAAGTGTGAGATAAGGAAGTCAGTGGGAGAGCCAACCAGGCTCTTGACCTGCAAAACAAAGGTGTAACACAGCCCCAACTCCATTATTGGGGGGGGGGGGGGAGGCCACAGAAACACCCAGGGAAAACATTCCCAGGTAACAGAAGGGGTTTCACCCGAACAAGCAGCATAAGTCTATTCTTAGGTAGAAGTTGTATCTGTGTTCTTTTCACTCTGGTGTCTGGCGTCTTTAAGAGCTTTATCCTCCCGGTCCAGCCATTGCACGGCCGCAGCAGGGCTTTTAAAAAAGTGGGTAGAGCCCAGGGCGGTAACTCGAAGTCGAGCCAGGTACAGCATGCCATATTGGATATTAAGATCCCTGAGCCTCTTTTTGACTTCAATAAATGTTGCCCTTATTTTCTGTAATTCTGCTGAGAAGTCAGGGACCAGCAATATTCTGGCATTATCAATCACCATCTTGTCAGAAAATCCCCTTGCCTTGGAGAGTACAGCATCCCTGTCTTTGTAGTTGAGTAACTTAAACAGGAAGGGCCGGGGATGGTTACCCGGGGGTAACGGGCGGGAGGGCACCCTGTGGGCCCGCTCCACAGCAAAGAGGGGGGAGAAGGACTCTCTACCAAACGTTGAGATCAACCAATTCTCAATAAAGTCCACTGGATTTTTGCCCTCAGCCCTTTCCGGTAACCCCAGGGCACGCACATTATTGCGCCTCATGCGATTTTCCATTTCATCGAGTCGCATAGCATGTTGTTCAGTGAAATGGCAATTAAATCTCAAGTCCCTCTGCATAGGTATCATGTCATCCTCAACGGTGCTCAATCTCCCTTCCAGGGCAGAGGCCCTCTCTCTGAGTTTTTGCATATCATGGCGAACAAATGTAATTTCAGCCTTCTCACCTTTGATATCAGCAGAAAGAGCAGTTATAGAATCATTGCATGAGGTGACCGCAGTAAATATGTCTCTCAGCGTGGGTTCTGTCACATCAGCAGCAGGAGAATGAGCTTGTGACCCAGGGATATCGCCATTGGGGGTACTCACTGCGTTCCACACTGCGGGGAATCCGTCAGCATCCTCCAGGGGGTCAGCTTTATCTTTTTGATTACCTAGAGCACTAACACCTTATTTTATTTTTGTTTTTTTGCTGCTTGCAGTGTTTGCACAATGAATTATATAGATTGCACAGAGAATTAATCTATGTTTAATTGCTGCTATATATCTTTGTGTGGCTTTATATTACTGGCACATTGAAGGTCTGTCACTTGGCACTTTTTTGTTATTAGCTATTTTATATAGAAGCTTTTCTTGCAATTTTTGTACAAATAAGTTTTGCCACTTGGCACTTTCTTTGTAACACTTGAGTTTTGCACAATAGGAGAGAAGGTCTTACTGTATATAAGCACCTAGACCTCACTACGTTTGGATTATTGTTATTGGCACTAATTTCTTTTACAGCATGCACATTTTGTAGTGAAATCTTATGTGTATGCTAGACATAATAGGTGACCATTGATACAGTGTATTTATAATATATGCCCATCTCTACATTCCTATCTCACTTTGCCTGTTTCGATCTTACTAACTGATCACTCCTCATTGCATTTCCCTTATCTACTCTCTTATTTATTCCCCTCTCTTTCTTTCCTTTATTCCCTATATACTGTGCGGCACTACCACATACAGATAATACAATGTCCTCATTAATATGAAAAGCCGAGACCACTTTCGGTAGAAAAGACGGTTGCGGATGCAACACCACCTTATTCTTGTGGATAACCAGATAGGGCGACTTGCAGGACAAGGCCGCCAGTTCCGAAACCCTCCTGGCCAATGTGATGGCCACTAGAAAGACCACTTTCTGGGAAAGAGTCAACAGGGGAATCTCCCTGATATTTTCAAACGGCGTTTTTTTAAGCGCCGATAACACCAGGTTCAAATCCCATGGGGGTAACGGTGGACGCACCTGAAGGGACTACATGTCGTACCCCCTGAACAAAGGTACTCACTAATGAGTGAGATGCCAGGGGTCTCTGAAAAAAAGGCTGAAATCTGCCCCTTAATGGCGCTTAACGGAAATTTCTGGTCTACTCCTTGCTGAAGAAACAGCAGGATCCTGGAAAAGGAGCGCGGATGCCATCCTTTCTCCTCACACATGGAGATGTAGGCCTTCCAGGTAAGATGGTATATCTTCCGAGAAGATTTTCATGCTCACAACATAGCTGGGATCGCCGAGTCTGACAGACCCCGGTTCCTCAACACCTGGCTCTAAATAGCCATGCCATTAAAGCCAGCGATGGTAAAGCAGGATGGAGAATCGGACCTTGAGACAGCAGGTTCTCTCGCAACGGCAGTCGCCAGGGAGCGTCTGCCACCAGACGTACCAGGTCTGCGTACCAAAGACACTGAGGCCAATCTGGGGCAACCAATATTACTGGGATCCCCTCGGCTTCCACTCTGCGAAGCAGGCGCGGTAACAGTTTCAGTGAAGGAAAGGCATAGATCAGCTGGCACTGATCCCACGGAGCCACCAGCGCGTCTGACGCGTCTGCCCGCAGATCTCTTGTCTTGGACACGAATCTTGGCACCTTCCGATTGAGACGGGAGGCCAGAAGATCCACGTCTGGTGTGCCCCACCACAGGCACAGTGACCTGAATATCTCTGGATGCAACGCCCATTCTCCTGGGTCCAGCATCTGGCAACTCAGATAGTCCGTCTGCCAGTTCTCCACTCCCGGAATGTAAATGGTCGACAGGGTCGGTACATGTCGCTCTCCCCACTGAAGTATGTGAGCGACCTCCTGTGCAGCGGCTGAGCTTCTTGTTCCCCCTTGGTGATTGACGTATGCCACAGCAATGGTGTTGTCTGACTGGATCCTGATCGGACGCCCTTGCAGTCTCATTGACCATGTGGAGAGGTACAGCTTGATCGCTCTCAATTTGAGGAGATTGATCGGCAACTTGGATTCTTCCGTTGACCAGAGGCCCTGAGCCGACTGAACCCCCATCACTCCACCCCAGCCGTATAGGCTGGCGTCCGTTGTGATCAATGTCCACTTCAGAGGTAGGAATGATTTCCCGGACTGAATCACCGGGGACCTCAGCCACCAGATCAGTGAGTCTCTGACTGACTGGCTCACCTGGATCTGTCGATCCAGGGACAATCGAGATTTGTCCCATTTTGTCAAAATCTCCTTCTGCAGGACTCTGGTGTGGAACTGGGCATAAGGTACTGCCTCGAAGGAGGCTACCATGAGTCCCAGGACTCGCATGCAAAAGCGGAGCAAGGACCACTTGCAGTTCATAAGCAGTTTTACCGCGGATGTGAGAGTCTGCAGCTTGTCTGAAGGGAGAACACTCTCACTTCCATGGAGTCCAGGAGCAAGCCTAGGTACTCCAGACGCTGGGTCGGTACAATCACCGACTTCTTTAGGTTCAACAGCCACCCAAATTCTTGCAGGGACTGCATGGTGATTGCCACATCCTCATCTAATTCTGAGGCGGAAGATGCCCTGAGGAGGAGATCATCTAGGTATCCCACGATTGCGATCCCATGTTGCTGCAGCAACACCAAAACTGGAGCCAATACCTTGGTAAAGATTCGGAGGGCTGATGCCAGACCAAAAGGAAGAGCCACAAATTTGTAGTGGGCTTCCCCGACTGCAAACCACAGAAATTTTTGATGCTGAAGGCATATGGATATGTGCAGGTTCACATCCTGGATGTCCAAGGACGCCAGGGAGTCCCCTTGATGGAGTGCAGTGACTACTGAGCGAACTGATCCCATTCGGAACCTCTGCACTTTTACAAAGTGATTGAGGGCCTTTAGGTCCAAGATTGGACATACCCCTTCTTTCTTGGGAATTACAAACAGATTTGAGTAGAATCCCTGAAAGCGTTGCGATTACGGAACCGGTATGACCACCCCGCGATTCAGCAGGTCCCTTACTGCCCCCAAGAGGGCCTCCCGGCAAGCCGGGGATACGGATATGCTGGAGGGGAAGAATCTGTGTGGTGGCCAAGAGAGAAACTCTTTCTTGTAGCCTGTGGAAATCAGATCGCAGACCCATTGGTCGGATAACCATGAGGACCACCGGACTGCAAACTCCGGAAGGCGACCCCCCATGCGAGACATGGGTGGGGGCAAACCTTCATGCGGTAGCACTTTTATTCGCAGGCTTGATAGGCTTGTGGTTCCAGGGACGTTTTTGGCCGTCCGTGGTCGTCCTGTCTGGCTGGGGACATTTTGTCGAAGCTCCAGGCAGACTAAAAAGCCATTTGTGAGTGGAAAAAGAGGGCCCTTGCCTAGGGCGTGGCACCTTAGCCTTCCTAGCCTGGGTACTCTTACCACCGGTGGCATTTCTAATAATGTCATCCAAGGAGGCTCCAAAGAGCCGGTCGCCAAGGAAGGGAAGATCCGTCAGGGCTTTTTTGGATGCCTGGTCAGCAGACCAGCATTTTAGCCAAATTAGGCACCTCAGCACCACAGCTGACACTGAAGCCCTGGATAACAGAGGGAGAGTATCCAGGGCCGCGTCACAGACGTACTTAAGGCCTTGCACTAGTTGGTCTGCTAGTTCCTAGCAGACAGGAGAAGCCTGTTGCTCTCCCAATTCGTGGTGCAAAAGTTTTGCCCACTAAGTCAGTGTCTGCGACACCAGTGCGGATGCCAGTACAGGTCGCATGGCTGACCCCACAACCGTAAACAAGGAACAAGCCACTGCTTCGGCCTTCCTGTCCATGGGATCCTTGAATGCAGGAGTCCCCTTAACCGGGATCGTGGTTACTTTATTTAACCTTGATACTGGGGGGTCCACGACCGGAGGAGAAGGCTCTCCTCAAAAGGGTAACGCACCGCCATGTATTTGGTGACCGAAAAGGTCCGTTGCGGGCGACCCCATTCCTTGTAAATGAACTTGTCAAAATAAGTTAGATACAGGAACACCTTAGGTGAACGTGCTGGCTTGCGGGACCCAAAAGGGACCGGTACATCAGCAGAGGGATCTGCTGGCTCCTGAATCTTCAGGGTATCACGCACAGCTGTGATAAGTGCTCCAACAAGCGCTTTGTTGCGCCCGGATGGGGACTCATCCTCACTGTCTGAATGGTCCTGGTCAGCGTAGTCTAACAAGACAGAGCAGGGGTCACCAGCCTCAGCAGGACCCAAGTCTGCATCAGAGCTCTCCCCAGAGGACCGGGAGGGCAGGGGCCGCTTTAGTGCCCCTTTCTTCCTAGGCACCGCATATTGGCAACGAAAGAATTGAGGACCGCCGTCATGGTGTCCATGGGCACTGCGCAGTCTGCAGGTGACCCGGTTGCAATTGCCTGGATTTTGGGGGAAGAACACCAGTTTCTGAAGCCATGCTGACCCTACACTGTCTGCCACCCAAAGGGGACTTATGACAGTCCCACCCTCCTTGCTGCCGCTGGCGTAGAGGCTCTTTCCCGCTGGACTCACCACCCTGAGGAGTGCTGCGCTATCCAGCAAGCAGTGTCTGCAGTCCCTGTGGGCTCCCAGCTGCAGAGGAAACAAAAGCTATGCCGGTGACAGCCACTGCAAATAGCGCCAAACCGCTCTGAAGTGTGCTCAGGCTTCAATAAAATGGCCACCCAGCATCCAGTACAAAGACATAAAACACAGGGAGAATGGTTGTGAGAGCACATGCTGCTGCTAGAGAACACTGAAAAAAACGTGTTCAGGCTTCCAGAAAGTGGCCGCCAATGTCCTATATAGGAGAACCCTAGGAAAATGGCCGCTGAAGCCCAGGAAAGCACGCTGCCCTTGCCCACACTTAAAATGGCCGCCAAGGCAGCTCCATGATCAGAAAATGATGGCAGTGAACACAGCGCTGTACAAGACATCAGCAAAACCTCACAGACACCTTCCAGGGGCATGAAGAACAGGACCAAGGACACCGCTAGCCAGCACAGCCCCCCCAACCCCCAAACCCAGGTGAGAGCCCTCCGGAGAGAGCCCCTGTATAGGTAGAAACAGACCGCTCAGCAGCCACATGCAGCATCACCCCGGGGGGGGGGGGAGGGAAGATAGGGACAGGGGAGAGAAGAGAGGGAGGTGAGGGTCCCCCGAATTGACCTCCCAGGGAATGCCCAGCTGCTCAGCCCTGCCGAGGCAGGGAGAGCTGTACTTACCAGTCCTGAAGAGCTGGGAGACATTCCATCACAGACCCACTCACTGATCAGTGCAGGGTGGCTGCTGGCCCGGCATACTGTGGCGCAGACATCAGTAGCCCGGTCATATGTATGCCCTGGAGCATAAAAGCTCACGACCACCTCTGGAGCTGATGTTTCATTGTGGCCTGCTGAGCGCGTAGCTGCGGCCTGCACACACTTGATGGCCGGACTAGGGAGACTACAAGGATAAGGGTATCCAGTCTGTCACCCAGCCGGCAGTTGATAGTAGATCACAGGATCATTCATCTTGCGCAAAAAATCACGCCTCTGCATAAAAAAGTCCATCTCCTTCACTAGGCAAAACAAAACTGAGGTCTGCCTGGCAGGCAGGAGAGTTGTTGCCCAAGGGACCAACCCCTGGGCGGAACTGAGAGTTCTGAGTAATGTTACAACTAATGCCTGGTATCTCCTAGTAATAGGGCAAACAACCCAATGGCTAAGAGAGGAGCTGTGTCGGTCGGTGAATATAAGAGAAAAGAACACTGGTGTGGGCAGACAGCCTCCCTTTATGGGCTAGGAAAAAGGTGGTCCTGGAGGGGTCAGAGCTGACTCATAGTAGGCTGACATGGGGAGGTCGAGGAAATATATATATATATATATATATATATATATATATATATATATATATATATATATATAGTAGCTGGCAAGAATTATTTTAATATTTAGAAGGATCTAGACATGTAAGATCTGTGGGATTACCCTTTTATTTTTTTCTATATTCGTTTTGGGTTTGGTTCACATTTTTTCACCTCCCCTTCATGGTGATATCCCACAGAGACAGATATACCCACATTACACAGTTCCAATATTGCTTTCACAGAAGATCAGGTCAATATTTTATCCCCCACCCATGTTTTTTAGGAATACACCTGGACATCATGCTTGGTCTGCCTTTCCCCTCCCCTTGTGTGGATCGCCTGGGTTTTGCCTCCTCAGCCCCCATGGTGGACGCTCTCTTACACTCCCCTCATGTGCAGGGCTGCCAGAATTTCCCTTTCTCATTGAGCTAGTATATGAGTATTTGAGTTTTGCCCCTACAATATCTTTTTCTGGAATATGTCCACTATATATATGATTTTATTTTAGTGTTTTCTTTATATATTACCTTTAGACTCCCTTTTCTGCATCTACTTCTAAAGAAGTGGAGATCAAGCCATGAAACATGTAGAGTTATATGATGCTCAGGAAAAATATTGGATTTTCTTGATGAAATGTTTTATCCTTATTCCATCATGTCTCTAAATTGTTTCTTATATTGAATTTTGTTATCATGCAATAAAATTATTATTATGTGTATATATTGATTTTTTTCTAGTGATTAGCCTAATTTAAAGTCCCCTAGACCTATGCTTCCCCCCCCCCCCCCCCCACAGTTATTACTCTTTGTATCTGTAGACTTTACACGAGCAGGGCTCTCTGATTCCTACTGTATTAAATTAAATTGTATTGTAATTGTACTGTCTTATTGTACTTATGCTGTAAAGCGATGTGTAAACTGTCGGCACTATATAAATCCTGTAAAATAATAATAATATGCCTTTAACCCTTAACATTAATCAAACTCACACTATCTGACAGTCCTGGGTTAAGTCATCTAAGGGAGCTATCCTGCTAGCTGCCTTTTTTTTTGTGCACCTGGATACCTACTGCTCTAAATAGCACTTCAACCTTGCTTGTATATGATTAATCTTCAATTAACAGCTGTGTCTCTGAGCGAATGAAAGAGATAATCTTTTTTGCTGCATCCCAGAATTAGGCCCCGCGTTTCCCTTTCTTTCACCCATTGTCAGAAATCAGCCTACCCTTCCTTCCCAAATCAGAGAATTAGTAGTCAGGACAGTGGGGCCAGGCCAGAGCTGGATCCTGCTGTATGGTAACCCTGATGCCCTTGCTAGCTATCAGAGATGCAGGCTGCCATCAAACTTAGGGGAGCAAGACAATAAAGTAGCAAAATTACAGTAGAGCAATTAAAAAGTCTTAAAAGAGGAAGCAGCTGGAGCAGGAGCAGTGGATATCTCTCCTGTTTAGACCAGAAAGCACGAGAAAAAATTGTTGATAGTTGCAACTTTTTATGTCTCACAATATTTGCACAGTTTTTTTTTAAAACACAAATTATTTGGAAAAAAATAGGATTTTTTGTACTCACCGTAAAATCCTTTTCTCTGTAATTCACCAACCGACACAGCTCCTCTCTGTAACTACATGGGTTGTATAGCCTGCCATTAGGTGAAACTAGGCAAAATTGTTACACAATACACAGAACCTTAATCCCACCCGGGGGGGGGGGGGGCGGGTCCTATGCTATAAACCCTACTCCTGCTGCTAGCAGCTTCAGTACGTCAATAAGCAGTATAACGTAGAAAAAGGAGGGGTGGGTGCTGTGTCGGTCGGTGAATTACAGAGAAAAGGATTTTACGGTGAGTACCAAAAATCCTATTTTCTCTTATACAGTGGTGTGAAAAAGTGTTTGCCCCCTTCCTCATTTCCTGTTCCTTTGCATGTTTGTCACACTTAAGTGTTTCGGAACATCAAACCAATTTAAACAATAGTCAAGGACAACACAAGTAAACACAAAATGCAATTTGTAAATGAAGGTGTTTATTATTAAAGGTGAAAAAAAATCCAAACCATCATGGCCCTGTGTGAAAAAGTGATTGCCCCCTAAACCTAATAACTGGTTGGGCCACCCTTAGCAGCAACAACTGCAACCAAGCGTTTGCGATAACGTGCAATGAGGCTTTTACAGCGTCCTGGAGGAATTTTGGCCCACTCATCTTTGCAGAATTGTCCTAATTCAGTTACATTAGAGGGTTTTCAAGCATGAACGGCCTTTTTAAGGTCATACCACAACATCTCAATAGGATTCAGGTCAGGACTTTGGCTAGGCCACTCCAAAGTCTTCATTTTGTTTTTCTTCAGCCATTCAGTGGTGGACTTGCTGGTGTGTTTAGGATCATTGTCCTGCTGCAGAACCCAAGTTCGTTTCAGCTTGAGTACACGAACAGATGGTCGGACATTCTCCTTCAGGATCTCTTGGTAGACAGCAGAATTCATAGTTCCTTTTATCACGGCATGTCTTCCAGGTCCTGAAGCAGCAAAACAGCCCCAGACCATCACACTACCACCACCATATTTTACTGTTGGTATAATGTTCTTTTTATGAAATGCAGTGTTCCTTCTACGCCAGATATACTTGGACACACACCTTCCAAAGAGTTCCACTTTTGTCTCATCGGTCCACAGAATGTTGTCCCAAAAGTCTTGGGGATCATCAAGATGTGTTGTGGAGAAATTGAGACGAGCTTTGATGTTCTTTTTGCTCAGCAGTGGTTTTCTCCTTGGAACTCTGCCATGCAGGCCATTTTTGCCCAGTCTTTTCCTGATGGTGGAGGCATGAACGCTGACCTTAACTGAGGCAAGTGAGGCCTGCAGTTCCTTGGACGTTGTTGTGGGGTCTTTTGTGACCTCTTGGATGAGTCGTCGCTGCGCTCTTGGGGTAATTTTGGGCGGCCGGACACTCCTGGGAAGGTTCACCACTGTTCCATGTCTTCGCCATTTGTGGATAATGGCTCTCACTGTGGTTCGCTGGATTCCCAAAGCTTTGGAAATGGCTTTATAACCCTTTCCAGACTGATAGATCTCAATTACTTTCTTTCTCAATTGTTCCTGAATTTCTTTGGGTCTCGGCATGATGTGTAGCTTTTAAGGATCTTCTGGTGGACCTTACTGTGTCAAGCAGCTCCTATTTAAGTGATGCCTTGATTGTGAACAGGTATGGCAATAATCAGGCCTGGGTATGGCTAGAGAAATTGAACTCAGGTGTGGACAACCACAGTTATAGTATGTTTTAACAAGGGGGGCAATCACTTTTTCACACAGGGCCATGATGGTTTGGATTTTTTTTCACCTTTAATAATAAACACCTTCATTTACAAATTGCAT
This sequence comes from Lithobates pipiens, assembly GCF_037356315.1. NCBI lineage: Eukaryota > Metazoa > Chordata > Amphibia > Anura > Ranidae > Lithobates > Lithobates pipiens. The sequence goes on from NW_027507686.1 coordinate 123,472,668, forward strand.
TTTGTGTTTACTTGTGTTGTCCTTGACTATTGTTTAAATTGGTTTGATGTTCCGAAACACTTAAGTGTGACAAACATGCAAAGGAACAGGAAATGAGGAAGGGGGCAAACACTTTTTCACACCACTGTATTCACCGACCGACACAGCTCCTCTCTGTAACTACATGGGACGTCCCCAAGCAGTGCCAAACGAGGGGTGGGAAAAACAGCATCAAAAACTTCATCCACGGCAAGTGGGAACTAGTGAAACTAAACCCACAAAAAAAAACAACAGTGTGTGGAAACTCCACCACAAAACCGGGCATCCTCAACAGGAGTGATCCCCCAGACTGCAACATTGTGGAAGTAATGCAACAGTGCAATACAAAACAGTTCTGTGTTTTTATCGAAAAAACAGGGAAAAAACTCAATAGCAACTACACGGCCGCCTGTAAAACTTTGCGGCCAAAACCAGCATCAACCGATGCACTGACGTCTACCTTGTAAAACTTGGTAAACGTATGGACAGACAACCAGGTCGCCGCCTTACACACCTGAGCGACAGATGCTTGGTGTCGAAAGGCCCAAGACGTTCCGATTGCTCTTGTAGAGTGGGCTGTGACTGGTAAAGGAGGCACCTGCCCCTTCAAGGCGTAGGCTTGGACTACAATCTGTCTGATCCACCTGGAAATGGTGGCCAACGAGATCGCCATACCTTTCTTAGGACCAGCCACCGAAACAAACAGTGAGTCTGACTTCCGAAAGGAGGCCGTGACAGACAAGTACACCTTCAGGGCCCTAACCACATCGAGAGCATGAAGGGCCACCTCTTTGGGGTGCTTCGGCTTAGGACACAAAGATGGTAATACAATGTCCTCATTGATATGAAATGCCGAGACCACCTTATCCCTGTGGATGACCAGATAAGGCGACTTGCAGGAAAATGCCGCCTGTTCCAAAACCCTCCTGGCCAATGTGATGGCCACTAGAAAGAGCACCTTCTGTGAAAGGGTCAACAGAGGAATCTCCCTGATATTCTCAAATGGCGGCTTATGAACCGCCGACAACACCAGGTTCAAATCCCACGGAGGACGCACTGGAGGGACTACATGGCGCACCCCCTGAACAAAAGTACTCACTAGTGAGTGAGACGCTAGGGGTCGCTGAAAAAGGACAGCCAAAGCTGAAATTTGCCCCTTGATGGTGCTCAACGCCAACCTCTGGTCTACACCTTGCTGAAGAAACAGCAGGATCCTGGAAATAGAGAAGGAGTGCGGATGCCACCCTTTCTCCTCACACATGGAGATATAGGCCTGCCAAGTACGCTGGTATATCTTCCTGGAAGAAGAGTTCCGTGCTCTCAGCATAGTCGGAATTACTGAGTCCGACGGACCCCGGTTCCTCAATACCGAGCTTTCAACAGACAGGCCATTAAAGCCAGCGATGGTAAAGCAGGGTGAAAGATTGGACCTTGAGATAGGGGGTCTTCTCGAGACGGCAGCCGACAGGGAGCGTTTGCCACCAGGCGCACCAGGCCTGTGTACCAGGCCCGCTGAGGCCAATCTGGGGCAATCAGGATTACCAGAATCCCCTCGGCTTCCACTCTGTGAAGCAGACGTGGCAACAGTTTCAGTGGAGGAAAGGCGTAGATCAGCTGGTACTGATCCCACGGAGCCACCAGCGCGTCTGATGCGTCTGCCCACTGATCTCTTGTCCTGGACACGAATCTCGGGACCTTCCGATTGATCCGGGAGGCCAATAGATCCACATCTGGTGTGCCCCATTTCAGGCACAGCAGCCTGAATAAAGGAAAAATAAACTGCGCTTGAGTGAAACAACACAAACAAAAAATAAAATTAATCTATAAAGAAGGCAGCAGCAATAAGTGAGATACACACACCTAACAACAATAAGGAAATACAGAAAGTTGCGCCAACAAAAAAATTATCTATACATTAACTACCCAAAATACAAAATATATGAAAAATATAATAAAAATTATAAATAATTAATATATTTCAAACTTGTAAAGAAATGATGACACTTAATATGAATCCATAATTAAAGAGTTCATGAAAAAGTCCGTAGATAATCAACAATTGCGATCCTATGCAAGAACACCACGGTGGTTACACACACTCGAAATGCGCACACGTGCCCATCACCTTATAGTGAGTGCGCTTACCAGATTAAAGCTTAATGAAAGCGTTGTAAATATGTCCTCAATCTCCTCAGAATACTCCTCCTTTTAATGGATCAGCTCACCGTAATTAAAAGCAGTATTCACATGTACATATCTTATTCCATGATCCCAAAAATTACTATCAGTGGCTCCTTCACATAAAATGTAGACTCTTGTTGTATCTTTGAACAGATAAAAGTGTTCAAAAACTGTTCAAAGATACAACAAGAGTCTACATTTTATGTGAAGGAGCCACTGATATAAGTATGATATACTATAAGGTGGCGGGCACGTGTGCGCATTTCGAGTGTGTGTAACCACCGTGGTGTTCTTGCATAGGATCGCAATTGTTGATTATCTACGGACTTTTTCATGAACTCTTTAATTATGGATTCATATTAAGTGTCATCATTTCTTTACAAGTTTGGAATATATTAATTATTTATAATTTTTATTATATTTTTCATATATTTTGTATTTTGGGTAGTTAATGTATAGATTATTTTTTTGTTGGCACAACTTTCTGTATTTCCTTACAGCAGCCTGAATATCTCCGGATGCAATGCCCATTTTCCTGGGTTCAGCATCTGTCGACTCTGATAGTCCGCCTGCCAATTTTCCACCCCCGGGATGTAAATGGCTGACAGGGCCTCAACGTGTCTCTCTGCCCACCGAAGCATGTGAGCGACTTGTTCCCCCTTAGGGATTTATGTATGCCACAGCCGTGTCTGACTGTATCCTGGTCGGACGCCCTTGAAGACACGTTGACCATGTGTGGAGACACAGCCTAATCCCCATCACTCCACCCCAGCCAGCCAGACTGGCGTCTGTAGTGACCACCATCCATTTTAGAGGGAGGAACGATTTTCCGGCCGGAATCACCGGGGACCTCAACCACCAGATCAGGGAGTCCCTGACTGGCTGGCTCACCTGGATCTGCCGATCCAGGGACAACTGAGATTTGTCCCATTTTGTCAAGATCTCCTTCTGCAGGACTCTGGTGTGGGCATAAGGTACTGCCTCGAAAGAGGCTACCATAAGCCCCAGCACTCGCATGCAAAAGCGGAGTGATGACCACTTGCTGTTCATCAGTAGTTTGACCGCAGATCTGAGAGTCTGCAATTTGTCTGAGGGGAGAAAAACCCTCGCCTTACCTGGAATCCAATAGTAAACCCAGGTACTCCAGACGCTGGGTCAGCACAACCACCGACTTCTTTAGGTTCAACAGCCACCCAAATTTTTGCAGCGTTTGCATGGTGATCGCCACATCTTCCTCTAATTCTGAGGCGGAAGAAGCTCTCAGGAGGAGATAATCTAGGTAACCCACGATTGAGATCCCGTGTTGTCGCAGCAACACCAAAACTGGAGCCAGTACTTTGGTAAAGACTCGGGGGGTGATGCCAGGCCAAACGGAAGAGCCATAAACTGGTAATGGGCTTCCCCGACTGCCAAATGCAGAAATTTCTGATGCCGAAGGCATATGGGTATGTGCAGGTACGCATCCTGGATGTCTAAAGACGCCAGGGAGTCCCCTTGATGGATTGCAGCGACTACTGAGCGAACTGATTCTATTCTGAACCTCTGCACTTTTACAAAGTAATTGAGGGCTTTTAAGTCCAAGATTGGATGTACCCCTTCCTTCTTGGGAACCACAAACAGATTTGAGTAGAACCCCTGGAAGCATTCCGAGTCCAGAACTGGTACAATCCCCCCCTGATTCAGCAAGTCCCTTACTTACTACCCCTAGCAGGGCCTCCCGGCGAACCGGGGACGTGGGTATGCTGGAGGGGAAGAATCTGTTTGGTGGCCAAGAGAGAAACTCTATCTTGTAACCTGCGGAAATCAGATCGCAGACCCATTGGTCTGATAACCGGGAGGTCCAACAGGCTGCAAACTCCCGAAGATGATCCCCCACCCGAGACATGGGTGGGGGCAAAACTTTGTGCGGTAGCACTTTTGTTCACAGGCTTGTTAGGCTTGCGGTTCCAGGGATGCTTCTGTCGGGACGTCCTGTCGGGCTGGGGTCATTTTGCCGAAGCACCGGGCGGATGGAAAAGCCGCTTGTGAGAGGAAAAGGAGGACCTTTGCCTGTGGTGTGGCTCCTTAGCCTTCCTGGCCTGTGGGAGTAGTGTACTCTTACCACCCATGATGTTTTTAATAATGTCATCCAACGAGGCTCCAAAGAGCCGTTCGCCAAGGAAGGGAAGATCCATCAGGGCTTTCTTGGATGCCTGGTCAGCAGACCAACATTTCAGCCAAATAAAGTGCCTCAGCACCACGGCTGACACTGAGGCCCTGGATAGCAGAGGGAGAGTATCCCTCGTCACAAACGTACTTAAGGCCATGCACTAGTTGGTCTGCTAGCTCCACGCAGACAGGGGAGGCAAGCTGCTCTCCCAATTCCTGGTGCAAAAGTTTTGCCCACTCAGTCAGTGTCTGCGACACCAGTGTGGATGCCAGTACAGGTCGCATGGCTGACCCCACAACCTTAAACAATGAACAAGCCACTGCTTCTGCCTTCCTGTCCGTGGGATCCTTGAATGCAGGAGTCCCCTCAACCGGGATCGTGGTTACTTTATTTAACCTAGATACTGGGGGGTCCACGACTGGAGGAGCCAACCACTTTTTGAGAAGCTTTCCTCAAAGGGGTAATGCCCCGCCAAGCTTTTGGGGACCGAAAAGGTCCGTTGCGGGCGACCCCATTCCCTGTAGATGAATTTGTCAAAATAAGTCAAATACAGGAACACCTTAGGTGAACATGCTGGCTTGTGGGACCCAAAATGGACCGGTACATCAGCAGAGGAATCCGCTGGCTCCTGAATCTTCAGGGTATCACGCACAGCTGTGATAAGTGCTCCAACAAGTGCCTTGTCGCATCCGGACTCGGACGGTGAATCATCCTCACTGTCCGAACGGTCCTGGTCAGCCATGTCTGATAGGTCAGAGCAGGGGTCTCTAGCTGCAGCAGGGCCCGAGTCTGCATCAGAGCTCTCCCCAGAGGACGGGGGGGGGGGGGGGCAGGGGCCTCTTACGTGCACCTTTCCTGCCACATGCCGCCTCTATCTTAGCAACATAGGAGTCAAGGAACGCCGTCAGGGTGTCCATGCGCACCGCACTAACCGAAGGTGACGAGGTTGCTATAGCCTGGATTTCAGGGGAAGAAACACCATTTTCTGAAGCCATGCTGACCCTATCCTGTCTGCCACCTGCAAGGGGACTTAGGACAGTGAAAGTCCCACCCTCCCGCTGCCGCCATGTGGGGGGGTTACTTAGCTCTAGACTCACCACCCTGGGGTATTCTGTGAATGCCAACAATAGTGCCTGTAGTCCCTAGGAGGTTTCCAGATGCAGAGAGGAGAAAAAACTGTGTCAGCAGCAGCCTCTAACAGTGGTTCAACGATCTGCAGAACAGCTTCAGCATTCAGCACAGAGCCATCCAGTGTCCCACACACACAGTGGATACAGGGAGTAACCAGAGAAAGCACATGTCATGCTGTCACATTCAGGCTTTCACAAAATGGCCACCAATGTAATCAATAGGAATCCTAAGGAAAATGGCTGCTGAAGCTCCCCAGGGGAATCTATAGCTTTCCCAAATCCAAGATGACTGCTGGAACGGCACCATGCAGTGAAGAGAGCAAAAATACAAACGAGCTGCCTGCTGACAGACAGATAACCTCCTCAAAACTGCTTTTTTGGGACCTCCAGACCTGGACTAGGACTGACCAGCAACCGCACAGAGCTCCCTCAGGTGAGAAACAGGGACCCCACACACACAGACATACACCGCCCGCAGCGCATGCAGACATCCCCCTCAGAGGGGGAAGGGAAGGGTGATAGGGACTTGGGAGAGAAGATAAGGAGGTGAGGTGGCCCCCGAATCGACCCCCGAGGGAATGTCCAGCTGTTCACCCCACCGAGGCAGGGAAAGCCGTACTTACCAGTCCTGAAGAGCTGGGAGACATTCCATCACAGACCTACACCTGCGCAGTTACAGGGTAGCTGCTGGCCTCGGTATACTGTGATCCAGACATCAGTAGCCCGGTCATATATACACCCGGGAGCATTGAAGCTCACTGACCACCTCTGGAGCATGAGGTATGGCGTGGCCTGCCGAGCCGTAGCTGCGGCCTGCTCATGCTCGATGGCTGGACTGGGGAGACTACAAGGATATCATTAACCAGCCTGTCACCCAGCCGGGCAGTTGATAGAAGATCTCAGGATCTCTCATCTTGCCCAAAAAGCAGCAATCCTGCAGCAAAAATATTGACCGAGAGGCCCGCAGGGTTTCCTAGGTCATTCTCCTTGCTAGGCAAAATAAAAACTGAAACTGCTAGCAGCAGGAGGAGGGTTGATAGCCTGATAGCACCCCCCCCCCGGGCGGGATTAAAGTTCTGTGTATTGTGTAACAATTTTGCCTAGTTTCTCCTAATGGCAGGCTATACAACCCATGTGGTTACAGAGAGGAGCTGTGTCGGTCGGTGAATATAAGAGAAATACACTTTAATGAATTTTAGTGCGCACAAACCCAATATAATACCCAATTCTTTTTGGGGGGGGGAATAAAAAAACATGATGTTACACCAAGTAAATAGATCCCTAACAAGTCACTTTACAGGTTACCATTTTAGGGTTACACCATAGATCTGGTGCTAGAATTATTGTTCTCATTATGATATCCGCAGCGAAACCTCACATGTGTGGTGTGATAACCATTTACATATAGGTTTACATTTACGTTTACATATACAAATTGGTCGATCATCCAACATCGTAACCATCATGTAAACAAATAAACTTTATAGGAAGAAAGAGCTTCTTTTTTGGTAGTATCTAATTGCCACTACCATATAAAGTGAAAAAACATTGAAAATGTTGAAAAAAATAAGTTTCCCATAGTTTCAATTATAAAACTTTGTAAATAAATAATTTATTTGCAGAAATTCAGGATGTAATTTGATAATTAAAAAAAAAAAAAAACAATTAGTATATATTATTTAGTCTGTGTGAAAGTTATAGTGTCTATAGACTATGGTGTATGTGTGTGTGTATATATATATATATATATATATATATATATATATATATATATATATATATATATATATCTTCTTTTAATAATTACATTTTTTTATTCATTTCCAAATGATACAAGAGAAAAAAAGATTGAGCAAATACAGAAAGCACGTAGTACAAGTATTCACTTACGTGTCTTTGAAATATGGGCAAAGTTATGAAAAGCCCTCTATAGACAAACATATATGACACATAGGAATCTTAGATAACATCTAAATCAGCTCCCCTATTCCCCATGCCATCAACATGGGCGCAGAAGGACAGGGGGCAGCGGACCCAAACAGTACAAGTTTCATCAATGTCCATATATCTGAAGATACCCATAGTGGAAAGAGGACTTGCACGGTATCAGTGCTCCATTAAATAACCTCAAACTCTGTAGAACAGCAAAGAGCCATAAGAAGACATAAAACATTTAAAAAAATCAACAAAAACAGAAAACGGGATGGAAATCCCACAACCGGTGGGTGAAGTATGGTGAGGTTGATGATAGAGATCATACAGGTACAGTACCTAATCTGTGAGAATCTCTAGGGAATAATAGATCCAACCAGAACAAATGTTCTTGAATTTGTCGTATTGGTCCTTAGGTGTATAAATCCAGCCTTCCAGCATTCTGCCTCCATAGCAGCATCCACCTCCTTTTTCCAGTCTAGAAGGGAGGGGCAGGTGGATTGTTTTCAGAACCTGGGGATCAGGGATTTGGCAGCATTGAGCAATTGAGGTGTAATACTCCGTCTGTATAGCCTTAGGGAGGATGGCGTCCAGTGGAAAAGAAAGTGTAATGGGGAGTATTCTTTGGGTTATAGCGCTATCTTCGTAATTCAGTGTTATGGCCTTCCAAAAGGTCCTAATCTTGGGGCAGGACCACCAGAGGTGAAGAAACATGCCCCTGTGACCGCATCCCCTCTAACACCTAGCATCCACTGTCGGAAACGTTTGTACTAATTGGGATGGGGTTCTATACCGTCTGGAGATAAATGTATATGAGGATTCCTGAGTTTGAGAGCTGACCGATGAGGAATGGGCATGTTTAAATATTATCTGGACCTGGGGGGGGGGGTGTAAACCCCTGACCCAATTCCCTCTCCCATTCCCTAAAATAATACAGAACCCCGTGTTCTGTAAACCCAACACTAAGCGGTACATTTGAGCCAATAAGTGAGCAGGTCCTGGGAAATTCACACACAGGTATTCAAAGACAGTAAGGGTATCTACGGATTACAAAGGAGGTTGCAGTTTGTGGAGGAAGCTAGCCATCTGGAGATATCTCCAGGCTGCAACTGGAAGAACTACAAAAGATGACAGAAGGGTGGACAGCGGCAATAAAGTGCCTTGTGTGGCAAATTTCACACAGGCAACCTTTCCATCAGAGCCCTATTTTATATAGTTACATAGTAAGGTTGAATAAAGACACCAGTCCATCCAGTTCAACCTGAGTGAGTGTCTACAATTGTCCCTATCCCTGTACATTGCACACTCACATCGGTCCCTACCCCCAAGGAGCCCACAATCCAAGATCCCCATTCATGTACTAGGGCCAATTTTGGACAGAAGCCAATTAACCTATCTGCATGTCTTTGGAGTGTGGGAGGAAACCGGAGTACCCAGAGGAAACCCACGCAGGCACAGGGAGAACATGCAAACTCCAGGCAGGTAGTGTCGTGGTTGGGATTCGAACCAGTGACCCTTTTTACTGCTAGGCGGAGAGCATTTCCAAAGAAGCCCCACTCTCCCCCCTCCCCCTGGTGGGAACCAGGAAAATCCCCCCAGGGGAGCCAGGAGGGACTGGGGGGCATATACAGCCATCCTAGTCGGTCCCAGATAGCTAGGGTAGATCGTGTCAAGGAGGAAGTCCAGTCAGATAAGCCCCTGGAATCAGCAGGAATCCATGGGGCCCCCGCTAGGTTCCTACCCACCAGGGTCTTCTCCAATGAAACCCAGAGCTTGTTTGCAGAGTCATTATGCCAGTTCAGGATTTATACAAGTGACATGGCTTGATAATAGAAGGCCATGTCCGGGAGACCGACTCTACCATCCGGTTTAGATCTGCATAAAAAAATCATAGGCCAGGCTGGGATGTTTATCCTGCCAAACGAACGCCCAACGCAATATTTAAAAAAAAACTTGTGGGAGAGAAATCAGTACAGCATGTAGAAGGTAAATCTTATGCCGCGTACACACGATCAAACAATCCGCCGGACAATCCCCCCCGTGTGTAGCCTCAGGACTTAGAAAGTAGTTTTGCACTCCAATCTTTCTGTCGGACTCGCATTTCAGTGGACAATCCGGCCGTGTGTGTACCAGTCCGCCGTACTTTTGAAATGAACTGACTTTTCCCGCCCGGAGAAAAGTTTGCTCATTTTGAGCACGTCTCCAGGTAACCGGGGCCAGCGAAGAAGGCGTCACTGGCCCTGTCACCTAGTATGGACTTAGAGGGGAACCCCTACGCCGAAAAAATCCCCCCCCAGGTCCACATCAGACCCTTATCCGAGCGCGCTACCCGGCCGGCCAGGAAAGGGGGGGACGAGCGAGCGGGCCCCCCCTCCTGAGCCGTACCAGGCCGCGTGCCCTCAACATGGGGGGTGCCTTGGGGAAGGGGGGGCCGCATGGCCCCCCCACCCCAAAGCACCTTGCCTCCATGTTGATGAGGACAAGGGCCTCTTCCCAACAACCCTGGCCGTTGGTTGTCGGGGTCTGCGGGTGGGGGGCTTATCGGAATCCGGGAGCCCCCTTTAATAAGGGGGCCCCCGGATACCGGCCCCCACCCTATGTGAATGAGTATGGGGTACAATGTACCCCTACCTATTCACCTGTGAAAAAAAGTAAAAAAAAAAAACCACAACACACAAGGGTTAAAATTGTATTAGTTTATTGCACAGCTCCTGAGCCGTACCAGGCCGCGTGCTCTCAACATGGGGGGTGCCTTGGGGAAGGGGGGGCCGCATGGCCCCCCCACCCCAAAGCACCTTGTCCCCATGTTGATGAGGACAAGAGCCTCTTCCCAACAACCCCAGCCGTTGGTTGTCGGGGTCTGCGGGCGGGGGGCTTATCGGAATCCGGGAGCCCCCTTTAATAAGGCTTTCTCTGCGCCCATTGAGACAACCACACATGGTCCTTGCTCGTTGTGTCCAATGAAGAATATGCAATGCCCTAATCGTATTGTCTATCACTTCTCTACCCACCATGAAACCCATCTAGTCGGTATGGACCAAAACTGTTACACCTGATGGAGGGAACTTAGCAATAGTTTAACATACTTGATGGCCCAAAAAGAAAGAGGATTTACCCAACAAAGTGTCCAAGGTACGGCCAAGCATAACATTGAAATCCCCTCCCAACACTAACAATCCCTCCCTGAAGTCCTTCAGCCTCCTGAAAGTCGTAGAAATAAAAGGAACTGTGTGAGAATTGGGTGTGTGGAAATGAGCAAAGGTGTAAAAAAAATGGCCATCTATCGACCCTTTGATAAACAGGAAAATGACCTTCAGCATCAGCCAGCACGGACCCCAAAGAGAAAAGACATGACTTACTTATGGCAATTGAGACCCTTCTAGCCTTAGGTACTGGCGAGCAGCTATGATACAATTGGTTAAACATAGTTAGAGGCATAGGAGGGGTGGATTTGGCAGTAAAGTGCATCTCCTGTACAAAAATAATGTCTGGGGCCAGCTGGCACAATTCTTGCCAAAGTTGACCTCTTTTCTGGGGGCCACAAAGCCCTCGAACATTATAAGACAATAACTTGCCATGGTTTAAGGGGTCTACCTATTGGGAAGAAAATGACTGATCACATAAATGAGGCATATAAGACATCTTGGGGATGACATATTACAATCCTTCCAGCGGCCGAAAGCTTCCAAGGGGTAGGGGTCATGGACTTAACCCATACTCCAAACTACCAACTCACATATCAAGGGCCATGGTAGAAATTAAGGTAGATGAGGCCGCAGCCGCACTCTGGTTACACTGGCATTTCTCCTGTGAGGTCTAGAAGACGCCATCTCTCAGGACACTGAGGCAAAGGTATTGAACGATTTAATTTCCAGCCCAGGAAATCAGTTTGTGGGAGATCTAATGTTTCCGCAAAATGTTGTAAGTCATCTTTGGTACACAGGACTGCCATTTTTCCATTACGCAAGGCTGTCAGACTGAAAGGGAATCCTCATCCATAGAGAGCATTTACAGAGTGCAGGTTCTCCAATAGAGGGCGTACAGTTCTGCATTGCATTAGATTGTGTCTGGACAAATCAGGAAACAACCTGTGGAACAGCCTTCATAATCGTCTCTTTTAGGGTATATTTGAGAAACTTGCATATAAAATCTCACAGCTTATCAGTACCTCAAAGTATCCACTTCAATGGAATCGGGGGCAGCATCTCCCAAAATTTGTCCATCAAGGAATTAAAAACATCCCCATGGCATTTAGATGTATCCTGGATTGCAGTCATTGTGTGTATAACATAACTAACTAGTCTCTAGGGCTTCCAGTCTGTACCCAGTGCCACAGTATCTTCCCTGAGGCCTTCTACTGTTTGCTTGCATGATATTGCCACAGAAGCTGTCAGTTGTTGGATATCAGCTTTAGTGGGGAGGGTCCTGATGTGCTACCTGAGATTCCAGTCCCTATCTGCAGCCTCAAGCTCTGATGTGGGTGAAAACTGGCCAGCAGTGTGGTCAGTGGATGGGCTGTAACTCTTCACCTATGTAGTGGCTGACAGTCCTGGAGAGCGGCCACCGTGAGCTGGGGAGACATGCTAAGCCTTATATTGGCCAGCGTCATATTAGACGAAGGCCCAGAGCCCGACGAGTGCGAAGAGAAGATAGATTGTAGGCCGCCGCCGGGTGGCTGTGAGGCGGTGCGGCACTTGGGAGGCATCAGTGATCGCCGTGAGGAGAGCAGAGGAGCACTGCCACAGAAAAATCTTGCTCAGGGGTGTCGGAGATCCGGCCAATGCCTCCTCACTCCGTGCAGGTCAGACCACGCCCCCATGATATATATATTTGAAATATATCACCCTTGATGTTCTGACTACCTATCTAATTTTTTGGGCCCCATAAATGCCAGGACAGTGCAAACACCCTCAAAATGACAATTTTATGGAAAGTAGACACTCCAAGATATTTGTAAAGAGTGTAAAGAGTTTTTTTTTACATAGTTACGCAGGTTGAAAAAATACACAAGTAAATCTAATTCAACCAATAAAAGAAAAAAAAGAGGAAGGAGAAAAACCCCAGTAAAGTATGATTCAAAAGGCAATCGGATATTCCCTGGATCAACTTTACCTATAAATGTTAGTACCCAGTTATATTATGTACATTTAGGAAAGAAACCAGGCCTTTTTTTAAAGCAATCTACTGAGCTGGCCAGAATCAGCCCTTGAGGGAGTCTATTCCATATTTTTTACTTTGAAGAAGCCTTTCTTATTTGGAGATGAAATCTCATTTTCTCGAGACGTAAAGAGTGCCCCCTTGTCCTCTGTAATGACCTTAAAGTGAACACCTCAATACTAAATTCACTATATGGACCACTCATTTGTACATGTTGATCATATCCCCCCTAATCTCTCCTTCTCAAGAGAGAATAAATTCAGTTGCTCTAATCTATCTTCATAGCTGAGCTCCTCCATGCCTCTTATACACTTTGGTTGCTCTTCTGTACACTTTCTCCAGTTCCCCAATATCCTTTTTGAGAACTGGCACAAAAACTGAACTGCATATTCCAGATGAGGGGTTACATTTCTTACAGGTTTTTGAAGTAGTAAATCAAATTTGACTTTATTTCATAAAGTTGTAATTTTAACAAGGCTTTTCTCACATAGGGTATAGACACACTTATATTATTATTATACCCCAAAACACATTCTTCTACTCCTTCTGAGTATAATTTTCACTTCCTAGATATGTAGAAGGGCCCAAAATCCATCAGGTTTTCATTAGGCCTTGGAAAGCTATGACAGGAGAAGCAACCAGAAAACCAGCATATTTTGCAATGTACCCTATATAATTTGAGGCATAGTGATTCTTTTGAAGATCACATTTTATGCACTGGGTTTTTTTGAAAATGAAAGAAATTACATTTTTTTTTTTACACACAGCTGTCAATCAATCAATATATTTCTCACATACAGAATTTGCATACTTAGAATTATACCTCAAAACACGCTCTTATGTTCCTCCTGAGTATGAGAATACCATGTGTGTGAGACTTTTTTTCACAGCCTAGAAGGGCCCAGTCTCCAAAGATCGCCTTTTTGGCTTTCAAGGGGCATAAACTGCAAATCTGATTTCTTGATTACCCACCAGCCACCACATTTTCCGAGGCCTGAAAGTGCCAGAGCAATAGAAACTTCCACTAAATGACCACAGCCCTAGGCATTTGCTCTTTTCCTTGGTCCTTGAACTGCTGCTGGGTAGATGATCTGGCTGCTCCATCTCTCATATTCTCGTCCAGCTTGCTGGAATGACATTTCTTTGATACTGTCTCCCATGTGCACAGATCCTTGCTGGGGAGGGAAGACTTCCTCTGCCCTGGCTGACTGTTGGGGAGGAAGGATGGCTTCCTTTGCTCCCAGACTATGGATTTGCTGTTGGGGAGGGAGGATGACCACCTTTTCTCCTTGGTCCTTGGCCTGCCGCTGGGGAGGGAGACTGGATGTCTCCCCTCCCTGCATCTCGGACTGCTGCTGGGGATTGAGGATGACCATCTTCTCCCCTTTCTCTCCTGGAATCCTGGTCTGCCACTGGGGAAGATGAATCACCACTTTCTCAACCTGGGTCACTGGAACTGCTGCAGGGGCTGGGGCAGAGGTCCACAGTCCAGTTTCCCAGGCTCCAGCTGGGAGTTTGAGCTTCTCTGCATCGGCCTGTTGCTGAGGTGAAGGGCATCCCGCCCTGGCTACCTGGAGCTCCAGAAGTGCTGTGGGTGCTGGGTAGAGGTCAGTGGTGCTCTGCCGTAATGCCAGCTCTTCCACTTGGAAACAAAATGAAAATTCGGTGGCCTTGCATAAATCCTATAGGGCCACCGATTGTTGTAGGGAGAAGTCAAAAGCGCTCTGCCTTGATGCCATCTGTTCTGCTGGAGGTTCGCAGGGTTGTTCCTCCGCAGCAGAAAATTCAATTAAATCTTCGGTCTCTAGAATTGCTGAAAATCCAGGCCACGAGTTGGTGGCACTTGGGCCAAGTGCCAGGGCTTCGGCAGGTGACTCATAATCCATAACATCCATGGGTGCTGAGGCATACTGTTGAGCTTCATTTAATAGCCTTTTATATGCTTGTTCCAGCTCCCACACTTGCAGTATTAAAAAAAATCAAAATCTACGTTGGGAATAGCCATTTCCCTAAAATCTTGGATGTCATATCTTCGCTACTCTCAGCTGTACATCTGAAGTCTGGATCTTCCTGGATTCGCTCAAAAATAGTCCTGGAGTATCAAAATCATAGCTCTCTGTGGGTGTGTCATCCTTCAGCCATGGACAAACTTGGGTAACGCACCAATGAAGCACTCGGAAACCTTCATCCAACATCATCTCGATACAGACCAGATGTTCCAATTGGGTCACCCTTTACTGCTGGGGATGCTCACAGAGAAAGGGCATCTGTAAGTCCTGCTGGGGCTAGTATCGCTCCTACGGGGGTAGCAAGATCTCAGCTTCCATCGCTGTGGGGAATAGCACCACTCTGCAGTGTTTCCTGAAGAAGGGTTCCAGTCATAGTTTGAAACTGCTCCGTAGGGAGGAATCACATCTGACCGATACCAACCAAATGTGACGGACTACCTGGCACTCAACCTGGGTGCCTCCGTCAAGATACAGTTTATGTCACTCTGGAACCGGGAACCAGGTATTATAGCTGAGCATTGCACCCAAGAACTAGACAACACTAGCTCAAATGCAAACTTGAACTGACTTTATTGTAAATTCACACAGAATATATACCCCACAAGATCGGGTAAGAGCTTGGTCACATTATCCTAAACAATGCAAACTGTAAACAGTAATGTCAGTACATCTAATGAACAGCTATCATAAACAGTAAGCTAATTAAACAGTAAGCTAATTAACAACTAGTCATCTAGGCCAGTGTTTCTCAACTCCATTCCTCAAAGCGCCCCAATAGGTCATGTTTTCAGGCTTACCATTATTTTACACAGGTGATTTGATTAGTTTCACTGCCTTAGCAATTACCACAACCATTTCATCTCAGGGAAATTCTGAAAATATGACCTGTTTGGGTGCCTTGAGGATTGGAGTTGAGGAACAGTGACCTAGACAAACCAAGGTGTCAGTGCCCACCCAGACAGTTCAGCACCAGTATTCAAGAAGACCCAGGGCTGTCCAAATCTCATTAACCAGCTTTCTTTTTGTATACATCTTCTTATTCAGTTTTAAGTTGGCAGAGACCATCGTGACTTTCTTGACTGTTAAATGTGGTACTATCATCTTGAATCATATATCACTTACTGAATGCTTGTAGCTCCCTCAAATGCCAGGGTTCATAGTCAGTAGGCAAGAGCCTACTCTGCAGCTCCCTCCACAAGTCTCTGTCCTGGTAGGGTCTATCACATTTCTCCCCCATCAAAATAAGACTAATCAGGTCCCAGACCTCCACCTGTTCTGGACATGCGTTATACGGGCAGAATAAACCCACATATTTGGCCCACATGATTTCTATTCTTGGCCACAGTGGAAGTCAATAACTTGTGGGTCTGTCAGCACGTCACAATGCAGCACTAGAAAATCAACAATTTGTTGGCTGAATGCTGCAAATGCAGCATGTTGGCTGAATGCTGCAAAGCTTAAAGGACAAGTCCAGCCTAAGCTCATCACAGGAGTGCAATTCGTTTTGCACTCCTGTGGCCCACTTTCAGCAGAGAGCAGACTGAAGTCCGCTCTCTCCTGACGTCACAGGAATCAGTCCAATAACCGCGTCATCACGGCATTAAAGTCTGGATTCACCAGGTACCTGGACTGATACCTGACTCAGCCTCTCAGCACGCCACTGAGAGCCTTTTACGACCATTCCCTGCCCCTCCACAGTTCAGCGCTCCAGTGAGTGCAGCGGGGGCCGAGCAGAGAGCTGCTGATTGACAATCAGTCGCTCTCTGCTCAAAGAGCTGTGAGAACCGAGCCATCAGCGTGTTTGATTGATCAGTTCTCAGCATTGGACCGAAGCAGCATCCACCTAGGTAAGTATAAACCTGCAAAAAAACATACTTCTCTTTTAACGTCCTACTAAACCCACAACAGTAAAATCAGTGTGCATATGCAGTAAAGCATGCTTGTTATACTCACTGTGGAATGGGTTAATCGTCTGCATTGTATAAAAAGGCTGTTCAATCGAATCTCCTCTGATCACCTCCTTCTTCCACAGACTTCAACATAAATCCTGATATTTACAGAGCCAGAGGTTTTTTTTTTCTTGGGTGAGTGTATTTGATCAGTACAAGGCGATTCAGCACTGTCCAGACAGAGGGTCAGAAGTCCTGCATTCTCATAGGACAATCATTTGAGAATTTAAAACTCTTCCTACAAGCTTTAACCATAGAAGTCACAAGACTGCTCTAACTGCTGATGAAAAAATAGGAATTTTTGTACTCACCGTAAAATCCTTTTCTCTGTAATTCACCGACTGACACAGCTCCTCTCTGTAACAAATGGGTTGTTAGCCTTATCACTAGGAGAATACTAGGCATAGTTGTAACACAACAATCAGAACTCTTAGTTCCGCCCAGGGGCGGTCCCTTGGGCTACAACCCGCCAGTCTGCCAGACAGACCTCAGTACGTCAACAAGCAGTATAACGTAAAGATAAAAGGAGGGGCGGGTGCTGTGTTGATCGGTAAATTACAGACAAAGGGATTTTACGGTGAATACAAAAAATCCTATTTTCTCTTATATTCACCGACCGACACAGCTTCTCTCTGTAACAAATGGGACGTCCTCAAGCAGTGCCAAATGAGGGGTGGGAAAACAGTATAGAAACTTCATCCACCATGGCAAGTGGGAACTAGTGAAACTTTACCCACAAAAAACAACAGTGTGTGAAAAAAAAACACCACAAAAACCAGGGTACCCTCAACAGGAGTGACTACCCATAACCGCACAAAAAACAGCACATTAACTTAAAAGTACTGTGTTTTTATCGAAAAAGGAGAGAACCTGTCCCTTCAAGGCATAGGCTTGTACTACAATCTGTCTGATCCACCTGGAAATGGTGGCTGACGAGACCTCCATGCCTTTCTTTGGACCAGCCACCGAAACAAACAGTGAGTCTGACTTCCAAAACTGAGCTGTGGCAGAAAAATACACCTTCAGAGCCCGAACCACGTCTAGAGCGTGAAGGGCCACCTCCTTAGGGTGCTTCGGCTTAGGACACAGAGATGGTAACACAATGTCCTCATTGATATGAAAAGTCAAGACCACTTTTGGTAGAAAAGACGGTTGCAGACGCAACACCACCTTATCCTTGTGGATAACCAGATAGGGCGACTTGCAGGACAAGGCCGCCAGTTCCGAAACCCTCCTGGCCGAAGTGATGGCCACTAAGAAGACCACTTTCTGGGAAAGAGTCAACAATGGAATCTCCCTGATATTTTCAAACGGCGGTTTTTGAAGCGCCTATAACACCAGGTTCAAATCCCGTGGGGGTAACGGTGGACGCACTGGAGGGACTAGATGTAGTACCCCCTGAACGAAGGTACTCACTAAGGAGTGCAATGCCAGGGGTCGCTGAAAAAAAACAGCTAAGGCTGAAATTTGCCCTTTGATGGTGCTTAATGCCAATTTCTGGTCTACTCCTTGTTGAAGAAACAGCAGGATCCTGGATATGGAAAAGGAGCATGGATGCCATCCTTTCTCCTCACACATGGAGAAGTAGGCCTTCCAGGTACGATGGTATATCTTCCAAGAAGAAGATTTCCGTGCTCTCAACATAGTTGGGATCACAGAGTCTATCAAACCCAGGTTCCTCAACACCTGGCTCTCAATAGCCATGCCGTTAAAGCCAGTGATGGTAAAGCATGATGGAGAATTGGACCTTGAGACAGAAGGTCCTCTTACAACCGCAGTCGCCAGGGAGCATCTGCCACCAGACGCACCAGGTCTGCGTACCAAGGATGCTGAGGCCACTCTGGGGCAACCAGTATTGCTGGGATCCCCTCGGTTTCCACCTTGCAAAGCAGACGTGGTAACAGTTTCAGTGGAGGGAAAGCGTAGATCAGCTGGTACTGATCCCACAGAGCCACCAGCGCGTCTGACGCTTCGGCCCACGGATCTCTTGTCCTGGACACGAATCTTGGCACCTTCCCATTGATACAGGAGGCCAGCAGATCCACGTCTAGTGTGCCCCACTTCAGGCACAGCAACCTGAATGTCTCCAAATGCAATGCCCATTCTCCTGGGTCCAGTGTCTGTCGACTCAAATAGTCCGCCGGCCAGTTCTCCACTCCCGGGATGTAAATGGTCGACAGGGCCAGTACGTGTCGCTCTGCCCACTGAAGTATGTGAGCGACCTCCTGTGCAGCGGCTGAGCTTCTTATTCCCCCTTGGTGATTAACGTATGCCACGGCCGTGGCATTGTCTGACTGGATCCTAATTGGACGCCCTTGCAGTCTCCTCGACCATGTAAAGAGGCACAGCCTGATCGCTCTCAATTCAAGCAGATTGATCAGCAACTTGGATTCTTCCGTTGACCAGAGGCCCTGACCCGACTGAACCGCCATCACTCCACCCCAGCTGGATAGACTGGCATCCGTTTTGATCACCGTCCATTTCAGAGGAAGGAGCGATTTTCCGGACTGAATCACCGGGGACCTCAACCACCAGATCAGAGAGTCTCTGACTGACTGGCTCACCTGGATCTGTCGATCCAAGGTCAACTGAGATTTGTCCCATTTTGTCAGAATCTCCTTCTGCAGGACTCTGGTGGGGAACTGAGCATAAGGTACTACCTCGAAGGATGCTACCATGAGTCCCAGTACTCGCATGCAAAAGCGGAGCGACGACCACTTGCGGTTCATCAGAAGTTTTACCATGGATCTCAGAGTCTGCAGCTTGTCTGAAGGGAGAAACACTCTCGCTTCCCTGGAGTCTAGCAGCAAGCCTAGGTACTCCAGATGCTGGATCGGCACAAGCACTGACTTCTTTAGGTTCAACAGCCACCCAAATTCTTGCAGGGTCTGCATAGTGATCGCCACATCCTCCTCCAACTCTGAGGTGGAAGATGCCCTCAGGAGGAGATTGTCTAGGTATCCCACATTGCCGCAGCAACGCCAAAACTGGAGCCAATACCTTGGTAAAGAATTGGGGGGCTGAAGCCAGACCAAAGGGAAGAGCCACAAACTGGTAGTGAGCTTCCCCGATTGCAAACTGCAGAAACTTTTGATGCCAGAGGCATATGGGTATGTGCAGGTACGCATCCTGGATGTCTAAGGGCACTAGGGAGTCCCCTTGATGGAGTGCATTGACTACTGAGCAAATTGATTCCATTCTGAACCTTCTGAACCAGATTTGAGTAGAATCCCTGGAAGCGTTCCGATTCCGGAACCAGTACAATCACCCTGCGATTCAGCAAATCACTTACTGCCCCCAAGAGGGCCTCCCGGCGAGCCGGGGATACGGGAAATGCTGAATGGGAAGAATCTGTTTTGCGGCCAAGAGAGAAACTCTATCTTGTAGCCTGTGGAAATCAGGTCGCAGACCCATTGGTCGGATAACCAATGAGGACCACCGGGCTGCAAACTCCCGAAGGCGACCCCCCACCCGAGACATGGGTGGTGGCAAACCTTTATGCGGTAGCACTTTTATTCACAGGCTTGTTAGGCTTGCAGTTCCAGATACGTTTTTGACCATCTGTGGACGTCCCGTCGGGCTGGGGACGTTTCGTCGAAGCTCCGGGCGGACAAAAAAGCCGTTTGTGAGCGGAAAAAGAGGGCCCTTGCCTACGGCGTGGCTCCTTAGCCTTCCTGGGCTGTGGGAGTAAGGTACTCTTACCACCAGTGGCATTTTTAATACTGTCATCTAATGAGGCTCCAAAGAGACGGTCGCCAAGGAAGGGAAGATCCGCCAGGGCTTTTTTGGATGCCTGGTCAGCAGACCAGCATTTTAGCCAAATTAGGCACCTCAGCACCACAGCTGACACTGATGCCCTGGATAGCAGAGGGAGAGTATCCAGGGCCGCGTCACAGATGTACTTAAGGCCCTGCACTAGTGGGTCTGCTAGTTCCACGCAGACAGGGGAAGCCTGTTGCTCTCCCAATTCGCGGTGCAAACATTTTTCCCACTCAGTCAGTGTCTGCGACACAAGTGCGGATCCCAGTACAGGTCGCACGGCTGACCCCACAACTTTAAACAAGAAACAAGCCACTGCCTCGGCCTTCCTCCCCGTGGGATCCTTGAATGCAGGAGTCCCCTCAACCGGGATCGTGGTTACTTTATTTAACCTGGATACTGGGGGGTCCAGTCCGACCATTTTTTGAGAAGGCTCTCTTCAAAAGGGTAATGCACCGCCATGTATTTGGGGACCGAAAAGGTCCGTTGCGGGTGACCCCATTCCTTGTAAATTAACTTGTCAAAATAAATCAGATACGGGAATACCTTAGGTGAACGTGCTGGCTTGCGGGACCCAAAAGGGACCGGTACATCAGCAGAGGGATCCACTGGCTCCTGAATCTTCAGGGTATCACGGACAGCTGTGATAAGTGCTCCAACAAGCGCTTTGTCGTGACCGGACCCAGACGGGGACTCATCCTCACTGTCCAAACAGTCCTGGCCAGTGTCGTCTGACAAGACAGAGCAGGGGTCACCAGCCTCAGGAGGACCCGAGTCTGCATCAGAGCTCTCCCCAGAGGACAGGGGGGGGCAGGGGCCTCTTTAACTGACCTTTCTTCCCATGCACCGCCTCCATCTTGGCAATGAACGAATTGAGGACCGCCATCAGGGTGTCCATAGGCACTGCGCAGTCCGCAGGTGACCCGGTTGCAATTGCCTGGATTTCGGGGGAAGAAACACCAGTTTCTGAAGCCATGCTGACCGTACCCTGTCTGCCACCCAAAGGGGACTTAGGACAGTGACAGTCCCACCCTCCTTACTGCCGCTGACTGAGGGGCTCTTTCCCACCGGACTCACCACCCTGAGGGGTTCTGCGCTGTTCACAAGTAGTGCCTGTAGACCCTGAGTGCTCCCAAGTGCAGAGGAAACAAACGCTGTGTCGGTGGCACCCACCAGAATGAGCGCTAAATGTTCTAAAAAATTTGCCCAGGCTTCAATAAAATGGCCGCCCAGTGTCCAGTACACAGACAGGAAACATAGGGAAAATGGCTGTGAGAGCACCTAAGCCATTATGCTGCTAGAGAACACTAAAAGAACGTGTTCAGGCTTTCAGAAAATGTCCGCCAGTGTCCTGAATAGGAGATCACTTGGAAAATGGCTGCTGAAGCACAGGAGGGCATGCTGCCTTGCCCACACCTAAAATGGCCGCCAGCAGCTCCATGAGGTACAGAAAGAAAGCAATGTGAGACACATCGCCAGACCCGACCACAGCAGACCCTCACAGGCACCTTCCGGAAGCTTAACACAGAGAACCCAAGACACCACTAGCCAGCCAGCCCCCCCAACTTAGGTGAGAGCCCACAGAGAGCACACATACACCACTCAGCAGCCACACGCAGCATCCCCCCAGGGAGGGGGAGGGAAGATTGGGACAGGGGAGAGAAGAGAGGCAGGTGAGGGACCCCCGAATCGACCTCTGAGGGAATGCCCAGCTGCTCAGCCCCACCGAGGAGGGGAGAGCTGTCCTTACCAGTCCTGAAGAGCTGGGAGACATTCCATTGCAGAACTACTCACTGATCAGTACAGGGTAGCTGCTGGCCTCGGCATACTGTGACGCAAACATCAGTAGCCCGGTCATATGTACGCCCCGGAGCATAAAAGCTCACCGACCACCTCTGTAGCTGCGACCTGCACATGCTCGATGGCCGGACTGGGGAGACTACAAGGATAAGGGTATCCAGCCTGTCAGCCAGCCGGCTGTTGATAGCTGATCACAGAATCATTCATCTTGTGCAAAAAGCCAAGCTTCTGCATAAAATAGCATGGACCAATGGGCCCCCAGGGTTCCTAGGTCCTTCTCCTTCACTAGGCAAAATAAAACTGAGTTCTGTCTAGCAGACTGGAGGGTTGTAGCCCAAGGGACCGCTACTTGGGCGGAACTAAGAGTTCTAAGAGTTGTTACAACTATGCCTAGTATTCTCCTAGTGATAAGGCTAACAACCCATTTGTTACAGAGAGGAGCTGTGTCAGTCGGTGAATATAAGAGAAAAGGTATTTAGCAATTTATATTTACTAAAATAATTGCAGTTTTATGTCCTGTGTACCGTGGGAGACCATCTATAGTGAAAGCAGAGTCCTGGGTTTAGTAACACTTTAAGAGTGATACAATATATATATTATATATATATATATATATATATATATATATATATATATATATACATATATAATATATATATATATATATATATATATATATATATATATATATACACACACACGTATACACACACATCTTGCAAAAGTGAGTACACCACTCACATTTTGACTCTTTGCTACAATGCACAGTAGTGAGTGTACAGCTTGTATAACAGTGTAAATTTGCTGCCCCCTCAAAATAACTCAACACAGTCATTAATTGCTAAACCACTGGCAACAAAAGTGTGCACACTCCTAAGTAAAAATGTCCAAATTGGGCCCAAAGTGTCAATATTTTGCGTGGCCACCATTATTTGCCAGCACTGCCTTAACCCTCTTGGGCATGCAGTTCACCAGAGCTTCACAGGTTGCCACTGGAGTTCTCTTCCACTTCTTAATAACGACAAAGTTACATAGTTAGGTTGAAAAAAGACACAAGTCGATCCTGTTCAACCAAAAAAAAAAAAATACAATCCCATACTGTATACACAATCCTATACCCACAGATGATCCAGAGGAAGGTGAAAAACCCCAGCAGAGCATGACCCAGCAGGGGAAAAAAATCCTTTCTGATCCCCCAAGAGGCAATCGGATTTTCCCTGGATCGTTACCTATAAATGTCAGTACCCAGTTATATTATGTACATTCAGGAAAGAATCCAGGCCTTTTTTAAAACAATCTACTGAGCTTGCCAGAACCACCTCTAGAGGGAGTCTTTTCCACATTTTCACAGCTCTTACTGTGAAGAAACCTTTCCAAATTTGGAGAATTTTGAAGTTCCCTCTTGTCCTCTGTGATGACCTTAAAGTGAATAACTCCACACCAAGTTCACTATATAGCCCCATACACACTATCAGATTTTCTCAGATTTTTGTCTTCAGATTTACCAAAACCATTTAGTACAAGGGCCTGCCTGATTGCATACACACTGAAACTCCTAAGGTTTGACCTCATATTATATGGTTTTGGTAAATCTGAAGGAAAAAATCTGTAGAAAATCTGATAGTGTGTATGGGGATTAACCACTTCAATACCGGGCACTTAAACACCTTCCTGCCCAGACCAATTTTGAGCTTTCAGCGCTGTCACACTTTGAATGACAATTGCGCGGTCATGCTACATGGTACCCAAATGAAATTTTTATCATTTTTTCCCACAAATAGAGCTTTCTTTTGGTGGCATTTGATCACATCTACGGTTTTTATTTTTTGCGCTACAAATAAAAAAATACCGATTTTTTTTTTAAAAATATGTTTTTTTTTGTTTCAGTTTCAAAACTTTGTAAATAAGTACGTTTTCTCCTTCACTGATGGGCACTGATGGGGCTACACTGATGGGCACTGATAAGGTGGCACTGATGGGCACCAATGATGTGGCACTGATGAGATGGCATTGATGGACACTGATATGTGGCACTGATAGGTGGCACTGATGGGTGGCACTGATGGGCGACACCGATGGGCACTGATAGGTGGCACAAATTGGCACTGATAGCTGGCACGGATTGGCATGGATGGGTGGCACAGATGGGCATGGATAGGCGGCACAGATGGGCATGGGTGGGCACTGATAGGTGGCACGGATGGGCACTGATAGGCGGCACAGGTGGGCACTGATAGGCGGCACAGGGGGGCACTCATAGGCGGCATTGTATTGTTATACTGTACTAATGGATGCCAATCAGTGCCAAACAATAATGCATGCCAATCAGTGATGCCCATTGTGGGCACTGATTGCCATCCATTATGGGCACTGATTGGCATCCATTGTGGCACTGACTGGCATCCCTGGTGGTCTAGGGAGGATTACCTTTTGCTGGGCATCCCTGGTGGTCTGGTGGCGTCCCTGGTGGTCCAGTGTGGGGGGGCTGTGCGGATAATCGATCAGCACAGACCCCCCCTGTCAGAGAAGCAGCCGATTGGCTCTCCTCTACTCGCGTCTGGCAGACGCGAGTGAGGAAAAGCCGATCACCGGCTCTTCCTATTTACACTGTGATCAGCCGTGATTGGACACGGCTGATCACGTGGTAAAGAGTCTCCGTTGGAGATTCTTTACCAAGATCGTAGTTGCCGGGTGTCAGACTGACACCCCGCAACAACGATCGCCGCGATGCGCGCCCCCGGGGGCGCGCAGCGGCTCATAATCCTGATCACGTCATATGACGTCCGATCAGGATTATGCAACCACTTTGCCACCGTCAATTGCCTATAGGGCGGGCGGCAAGTGCTTAAGGACCACTTATGTATTTGTACATGTTGATCATATCCCCCCTTAATCTCCTCTTCTCAAGAGGGAATAAAATCAGTTCCTCTAATCTTTCCTTATAGCCAAGCTCCTCCATGCCTCTTATCAGTTTGGTTGCCCTTCTCTGCACTTTCTCCAGTTTCCCGATATCCTTTTTTGAGAACTTGTACCAAAACGGAACTGCATATTCCAGATGAGGTCTTACTAAAGATTTGTACAGGGGAAAAATTATATCTCTCTCTCCGGAGTCCATACCTCTCTTAATAAAAGAAAGGACTTTGCTCGCTTTGAAAATCACAGCTTAGCACTGCATGCAATTTTTGAGCTTATGATCTACTAAAGCCCCCAGAGCCTTCTCCACCATTGCTTCCCTCAATTGCACTCCCCCTAGTATGCTTGATGCATGCATATTCTTAGCCCCCAAGTGCATAACTTTACATTTATCAACATTAAACCTCATTTGTCACTAAGTTACCCAATTAGACAGAGCATTGAGGGTGGCTTGTAAATTGTACAAAACAGATTGCAACGCACACATACAAAAATGACATTTATCCTGCAAGGCTAGTTAAAAACACCTGAACATATTCAAAAATACGGGGGTTTGGTTACACTATATGGTCATATTCCCTTCCCTTCAGTTCTCCCACATAGAGGAGTTTATCTCCCATGGTTGAGAGACAGGTTCATTCATTCTATTACTAATTCGGGGTACTGTCACAGTAAGTGGATTTAACACTATATGACTATATAGTGTGACCAAACCCCCGTATTTTTGAATATGTTCTGGTGTTTTTAACTAGTCTTGCAGGATAAATGTCATCTTTGTATGTGTGTGTTTAATCTGTTTTGTACTGTTTTTGGTCTTATAGCAGCACCATTTTGAATGTAAAGCATTTTAGGGTGTGCCCCCAAGTATGTTTTTGTATTTGACTTGTAAATTGGAGACATCCTGTAAGGATGTTATTCCACTGCATAGCTTAGTGTCATCTGCAAAGACAGAATGGTACTCTTAATCCCAAAACCTATATCATTTATAAAGATATTAAAATGTAAGGGTCCCAACACTGAACCTTGGGGTACACCAATGATAACCTTAGACCATTCAGAGTAAGAGTAATTAACCACTTCTCTCTGAATGCTGTCTTTTAGCCAGTTTTCTATCCATTTACAAATTGATATTTCCAAGCCTGTAGACTTTACCTTACACATGAGCCATGTATGGGGAACTGTGTCAAACACTTTTGCAAAATCCAAGTATACCCCATCCACAGCCACCCCTCTGTCCAAGGTTTTACTTACCTCCTCATAAAAAGAAACCAGGTTTGTTTGACAACTTCTGTCTTTCATGAATCCATGCTGTCTGTTGCTTAAATATTTTTTTCCAGCAAGAATTCTTCTATGTGGTCTTTTATTAAATTCTCCAGTTACTTCCCGACTATAGAAGTTAAACTAACAGGTCTATAGCTACTTGGCAAAGACTTTGATCCCTTTTGAAATATGGGCACCAATTGGCCCTGCGCCATTCCAGTGGTACCATTCCAGTCATTAACGTGTCCATAAATATTAAACAATGGTCTTGAAGTGACAGTCGCAGAGCTGATGGATGTTAGAGATCTTGCTCTCCTCCACCTTCCATTTGAGGATGCCCCACAGATGCTCAATAGGGTTTAGGTCTAGACCCATGCTTGGTCAGTCCATTAACCTTTACCCTCAGCTTCTTTAGCAAGGCAGTGGTCATCTTGGAGGTGTGTTTGTGTTGGAATACTGCCCTGTGGCCCAGTCTCCAAAAAGGAGGGGATCAATCTCTGCTTCAATATTTCACCGTACATGTTGGCATTTATGGTTTCCTCAATGAACTGTAGCTCCTGATGTGGATATTTTGAAATTAATATTTATATCAAGGAGCTTCAAGGGAACCATTGTGAGGACTTTCTAATTAAATTACCATGCCTCGTTTTATGTATATGTAGCGCTGGTATCCATGTCTTCTGATGTGTATTAGCAATTATAATGAAAGCCTCTGGACGGTTCTATAGCTTAGTGTTTGGCACCATCTAGCGGGCAAATACTAAAAGTGAATAAAAACAAAGGGATAGGATGCGCTATGGAGTTTGTTATACAGAGAGTGTATGATGTGATGTAGGTAAGAGCAGCCTCTATTATGTTTCCATCCAAAATGGATGGAACAGTGAGATAGGTAGGAGAAAGAAAATAGATATGGCGCTATACCTTATTAAACTCACTAAAAATGGATATCATAAAAATGTACAAATTTTCCAGCTTGCTGGCTAATAATTTTAAAATCCCGGATAGAACTAGATGAACTAAATAATAAAATCTATAAATGATAAAGTGCTAAGAATCAATCAATATTAAATAGTGAATACAAAGTGAATATAAATTTTCCAGCGTGCTGGTTAATAAATTGAAATAAGGATTTAAAATCCACAATAAATTAAATATATTAGATAGCTGAGATAAATGAATAAATGATTAGTATTATGTTACTAAAATACCATGAATCAATCAGTATTCAATAGTGAAATGCAAAAAATACTCAAAGTGCCTGTGACTGTGATTATGGCGCAACCAAGTAAATGCCCATAAAGGGGAACGACAAAACAAATTGTTCAAAATTATACAGGTGTGAACACAAGTGGAATAGCGAGTGCAACAAATATATATAACACTGTGTCAAATCTCAAAACATGCCAAAATTTGGAAAATAAAAGTAGAAAAAATAAATAAAAATAAGAATAAAGATTAAGTCCAGAAAGTGAAAAAAATCTTGCGGTGACAAATCAGATGTGAAAGTCCAATTGAATAAGGGTTAAAAATTAAAAATTTTAAATGAAATGAAAATTTGATGGTGAAAAAGGTCTTCTGTGTATAGGAGAGAAGTGGAGGGAGTGACTTCGCTATCCGTTCGCAGTGAACGTTTATGAATTTTGCTCTCACCAGAGATATAACCCCGTCCGGGGTGGATCAGCCTCCACAGTATAAGCCACTGTGTCGCTTCTTGGGCTGTCTCTGCTGTGATGCTGGGGAGATCCCTCGTTCCTCCGTGGAGATGTTGTACCTCGTTTTACATGTGATAGAAAAGAGGACTGTCCATGGTGTAGTATGTTTGAAACTCAGTTTATTTGAAACAACCTTAAAAATACTCACATTTAGTACGATAAAACACGTATTGTATTAAAAGCATTCGGAACATCCGCTCGGCTAACACGCAGTTTGCACTGGAGGTGTACGTATCTGGCCACGCCCTACGCGTTTCGTCATTCAGACGTCATCTGGAGCGCAGATGACGTCTGAATGACGAAACGCGTAGGGCGTGGCCAGATACGTACACCTCCAGTGCAAACGGCGTGTTAGCCGAGCGGATGTTCCGAACGCTTTTAATACAATACGTGTTTTATCGTACTAAATGTGAGTATTTTTAAGGTTGTTTCAAATAAACTGAGTTTCAAACATACTACACCATGGACAGTCCTCTTTTCTATCACATGTAAAACGAGGTACAACATCCCCACGGAGGAACGAGGGATCTCCCCAGCATCACAGCAGAGACAGCCCAAGAAGCGACACAGTGGCTTATACTGTGGAGGCTGATCCACCCCAGACGGGGTTATATCTCTGGTGAGAGCAAAATTCATAAACGTTCACTGCGAACGGATAGCGAAGTCACTCCCTCCACTTCTCTCCTATACACAGAAGACCTTTTTCACCATCAAATTTTCATTTCATTTTTAATTTTTAACCCTTATTCAATTGGACTTTCACATCTGATTTGTCACCGCAAGATTTTTTTCACTTTCTGGACTTAATCTTTATTCTTATTTTTATTTCTTTTTTCTACTTTTATTTTGCAAATTTTGGCATGTTTTGAGATTTGACACAGTGTGTTATATATATTTGTTGCACTCACTATTCCACTTGTGTTCACACCTGTATAATTTTGAACAATTT